>NW_012102365.1:4799341-4828195 GCF_000951045.1 Mandrillus leucophaeus
GGTGAGGGGTTGGCTGGGGGGAGGTGGAGCCTGGTCTGTGAGGAGGTCTTGGTGTTCACCGTGGCCTGTGTGACAGTTCTGGGGACCAAGGTGGGGGCAGCCAGGATGAGGGAAGGGCCTGGCCCAAGCTGGTGATCTTGTGGCTGTGTGTGGTGGCGGGTGGGGAGGTGGAGGGTGACCTGGTGCAGACCTTGGGTCTGGGCACGCAGGTGGGCACTCAGTGACATGTAGGAATGGGGGCATCACTTAGAGGCCAAGCTTCCCTGACACTGTTCTCTCTCAAGTGACCCAGCTCATGTCCTAACAGGTCTGACATCAGAGGAACAACCCTGGGGGCCCGGCAGAGGCAGGGCCTTCTGTCCTCTGGGGATGCAGCCCAGAGCAGCTCTGCCCCTCCATCCCATGACAGCTTCCTTCCAGCTGGTGTTCCCATCCCATGTTGTCCCTGCCGTCTTACCCTTCCCCACTAGTCTGTCAGAGTAAGGACTTGAACTCAGGTGTGTCTGTATCGGTTACAACTGTGTTTAATCGCAAGCAACAGATAATCTGGCAAACGGTGGCTTGAAAACTTAGAGGTTTGTTTCTTTCACCTGAAAAGAGGTCCAAATGTAGACCTCTTAATCCTCCATCAGATCTGATGACCTTTACAATGGCTGAGGACTGGCTACCCTGGGAGAATAACCACAGCTGAACCCACAGGGCCTCAACTATCAGGCCCTGAAGTAGGCATATCACAGAGCCCTGTGAGGTAGGTGCTCTTACTGTCCCCAGTGTATGAATGAGGAAACTGAGGCACAAAGAGGTTAAGTCACTTGCCCAAGGTCACAGTGCTCATATATCATGGACCAACCTCCCTACACCCAAGACTTCCTCCCAGCAGCTGGTGAAAGGCCCCTGTGATGACCTTGTCCTTATTACGAAGAAGAGGAAACTGAGGTCCAGAAAGGGCAAGTGACTTGTCCAAGGTCAAGTCCGGCCAAGCCAGGACTCTTGATTCTTGCCCAAACTTCCATCTGCAGGCTGCTCTGGTCATCTCCTTCTCCATCCCTGGCAGGAGGTGACCCAAAGACTGGAGGAGGCTGGGCACAAAGAGGCCCAGGCAGCTCTGGAGGGCGCCATAAAGATAGGCCATGCCCACAATCACCAGCAAACTGCCAAGAGACCCTGCGCTCCTTCCTTCCCGCCACACACGGCACAGAAACACATCCTGTGAAAACGAAGGTCAGCTCGAAGTAAACAGGTTAGTAATGGTTATTGCCAGTGCTTTATTAATTAAGTGTCCTGAATACATTTAAAGCTGGGCATTTAATTTAGATTTATAGGGATAATTTAGATTTATAAGACTAGTTAATATGCATTAAATACAAAAAATGCCTGTTGATTTTCATGGACAACATTTATTGAAGAGTATAAAAGAAAACTATGGAACATTTAATTACTTTGAATTAGTCGGTAGGAGGGTGGAGCGCCTCATCTCACAAGGCATGGGCTTCTCTTGTGCGTCCTAATTCCATCCTCCCCTTGATAGTTATTTAAGAAAACACAGCCGCCCCAGCACAGAGGAGGTGCACACTTAGAGATGCCACCCTGGGCTGTGACCGAGGTGGCATGAGGGATGCTGGGCACGTGGGGCCAGCGTGTCACTTAGGGGTGGGCTGGGAGTCTGGGGACCTGGGGTCCTGTCCCAGCTCTCGCGCTGCCTGGAAGGTGGCCTGGGGGAACTCCTCTCTCCTCTGAGCACTTTTGCCTCCAGAATCAGAACCAGGAGGGCTTAGGATGGGGCATGGGTGGGGTGTGGGGTGAGAGAGGTGTGGGTGGGTGCCCCTGCCCTGCTGGTGCTGACGTGTAGGGGACCTGGTCCAGCATCTGTGCAGGGATGACCATCTGCTGATGGATGCTATGGCTGTGACTTCCCCATGCTTCTTGCTCTGCCACAGCCCCGCTGCAGTCCTGGGGCCTCTGCTCTCACAATTCTGAGGAGGCCACATTTGCAAGGCCATGGGGCTGTGGGCACCATGCTGAGAAGCACCCCACGAAGAGAAATAAGACAGTGAGGGCTCAGGACAGGGCCTGGAGCAGTTCATGGCTTAGTGAGAAGACGAGATGCCAGGCTCCAGAAGCGGGATACAAAGACAAGGTTGTGAGTTCAACTTGTAGTATAATTCTGCAACCCATGGAATTAAATGTGGGGCCTGATTTCTAGCTGTGTCTTCCTTGTGACTGCACGAGTAAGACATTTCTTTAGGGCCATCATAGAAAAGCTATGGTTTTCTGGCTATGTCTGAATGACATGTGTTAGCACTGTGTCTCACTTGTCCGGCTCCCAGCAGCTGACCTGAGGAGCCAGGTGTCCCTCAGGGATGCACCAGGCTATCCAGCTGGGCTTTGGGTTGCATACCCCATGCTAAAGTCTCAGCACCTCTTGTCACTAAATAATGTGCCCTGGGTCCCACAGTTAATCTTACAGACAGTCAGGTCTCCCATGTCCCAAACTGGAGCTGAGGACATCTGCCTTCCAGGCTGCTGTGAGGATGAGACGAGAAAGCATCATTTTCCCATCACCAGAGCCATCATTTCTTGACCATGGTGCTGGTGATCCCTGTGCCCTTTCTCTGAATCCCCCAGAGGAGATAGGCACTGTCATGGTCCCCCTTTTGCTGATGGGGAAATGGGATAGTCTGCCAGGTCAGTAGCACACCCAGGTCCCAAGCTGTGAGTGGCAAGGCCAAGACACACGGCTGAGCTCCTGCAGCCCTGTGCATTCATTCACTGCTTGTGCACCACCCCACCCCCCAGCCCAGTCCTCTTGCAAAGGTGACGCACCCATTGTGAACGGGGCTGGTGCTGACAGAGTGGAAGGCAGAGCTTTTGGATGAGCACGTGGTGGACCAGGCCAGTGCCCGTCACATGCAGCTTTCATGACTGCCCTTGCTTAGCACAGAGGCCAGAGGGCCAGGCAATCTGGTTACACGTGTTGAAATATTGCTTGCTGGTTCCTCTGTGAGGGGACAGATCGTCCTGACATATTGGGCTGGAGGGAGGGAGAGACAGAGAGAAAGAATGTGCACAGACTCACATGTCAGGGCATGGTGAGTGTGGAAATGAGCTGCTTTTGTGGAACTACAGTGTCCAAGGGCATTTTGAAAAATAAGTTCCCTTCCCTAGCAGAGACAGGAGGGCACTTCCAGGTGTGGGGCCTGCAGAACACAGGGACTCCTGCAGAGTGTGTGGGCAGGGAGATGCCGTAGGGGCAGCGGGAATGACTAAGTCCAGATGTGGGTCAGCCTTTGGTGAGCGGAGGAAAAACACGTGCTCCTGGGAACCTGCTGTCCTCATCTCAGTGTGGTCCTGGGACAAGGTCTATTCTGACAAATGAGCCAAGCAAATCAGCCCAGCTCGAAGACAGGTCAGGAGGAGGCCAGAAGGATAGCTCTGCCTTTCTCTCCCACACCAGGGCTCCACACTGTGTTCAAAGGGTGTGGGGACAGATTCTGTTAGCTGATCACGTAGTGGCCTATGCCTGCCTATAGGTGTGAGGGATGGGACAGGAGCTTGGGGAACCTTTCTGCTTATCCTCTGCCCTCAGAGACCATCTCTGGGTCACCTGACACGCACCCCAGCTCCTCCTTCATGTGTTCATTCAATAATCATTTGTTTGCCTGACTCCATGCCTAGTTTGTGGGAGTCCTGAGAACGACATGAACAGACCTGATTCCAGCTCTTAGGAGCTCCCAGACTGATGTGGAGAATGAGAAACAGATGTAAACAGGTGCTGGAGGTTCTGCAATGGCTCTTCACCACACAACAGTGTGAGGAAGAGCCAACACTGCACCCCAACATGTATCGAGCACTTAGTATATGCCAGGAACCAGGCCCGTCATTTTACAGGAAGGGAAGTCCTGTCCCAGGACTACTGAGCCCACAGTGGGGTAGTGTCCTCCTGGTTCCACTCCTGCCCTGCCAAAGCCAGCCAGGGATAATGCAACCAGCTGCTGCTTCCTCCATGTCTGGGCTGGGTCTTGAGCAATTACTGAAAACACTGCATGCCAAGGAGGGCAGGTATGCTCACCAGGGCACAGGTGCCATCCGTGGCTGTCACCAGCGTCACCGAGCCCTCCTGTGACCTTCCCTTTCTCCCCTAGGACTATTCCAGGCCTCTGCCCTTCTCAACTCCTGCATCCAGCCCCAGTCCTGCCACTCCTTGCAGGTTGTCTTTGCCCCTTCAGTACTGGGAAACAGAGGCCATAGGGCACTCACCCCACCTTTTCTGATCTGTGTATCATCTCCCAGCTCAGGCACCTTCAGCTCAGGTACTCAGGTCAGAACTTCCCACTGGGCTCCGTCTCCTTCTGCCTCTGTAGACCATGTTGACCATGCCTTCTCTCTCTCTCCAGTTTTTTCCGCTCCACCACTTCGCACTTTCCTGTTTATAAGCTACTCAGACTTTTCCCACCCATGACCTTAAAATACATTCTCTTCGTACCCCTTAGCTCCTTGAGCCACTGCTTTCTTGCCTTATCAGCAGCCACTATTTGAAGGAATTGTCTTGGTTCTCTCTTTTTGTGACTTCCTGTTTCAGCTTCCTGGATAACCCATTCCCCATGCACTTCATCTGACACATGCTGACTCCTTCCTCCAGACCCAGCTCAAACGCTGACTCTTTTAGGATAGTGCAGCAGATGCTGTTGTTACCACAGGCCAGTGACCCATCCTGGGTTGTCCTGAAGCAGCGTCAGGCACCCCAGCAGCACCCCTGCTTGCCTGTCTCATCTCTTCTCTGCCCACGGGATTTCTCTGGCACCATGGAAGCTCACCTGGGAGCAGGCACAGTGTTCCTGTGTGGAGGACCCAGCGTAGGCCAGGAGCAATCCTCTAACGATGGAGATGAGTGTCAGTGGGTAAAAAGACCCCAGCCTCCCCAGCTTCTAAGAGGGCATTTCTGATGTGTGCTCCACGTGATTCCTTGGAGGTCCCCAATGCGAGGAGCCCAGCTGCTGTCAGTGATCGGTCAGCATCGATCAATGTTCCCTTTGTTGGCTTTGCTCCTTTCCTGAATCATTCTTTGCATCTCTTCACTGTGCTCCCTGGAATCACCTCCTGAATAAATGACCAGAACCCAAGTGCTTTTCTGAGTCTGTCTAGAGGCCACCCATCTAGGGTAGATGCCTGCTTTACGCAACCTTCAAGGGAGTGAAGTGCTCCCTCCTCCTCCTCTCTGATGCCCATTGGGAACTTCTTGTGCCAGAATTTCTATGTCCTATACAAGACTGCAAGCATCTTGGTGAAGTCTGGTTATTATGATCTTTATATTCTCATCACCAAGTAGAATGTCCTGGAAAAGAGATGGCTATAAAGTATTTGTTGAGAGAGTAAGAAAGTGAATGATTGAACACACAAATAAGAAATGAGTCCGCAGGGTATCTACGCTATCTGTCTGGACTCTGTGAGGCAAGTTATGTGAAGGTGTCTGATCCTCTCAAAGCCAAGTTTCACCAACACCAGAAGGTCTTCCTTCCATGCCCAGGCCAGCGTGGAGGCCCTTTGCTCTGCTCACCAAGCCTCCACCCTTTCTTCATGAAACAGTGCGTTCCATGCAGCACTTGGCATCTTCCTTCCAGGAGAATTGCTCAGAGTGCTGAGACTCTTGGTGGGCAATTCCAACTCCAGTTAAACGAAAGCTAGAGGGGCGCAGTGAAAAGCTATGGTAATCTGGATAATTGAATGCCCACCTCTCCAGAGGTGTCATGTTAGAGGGATGGGTTTGTTTTTAGCTGGACTTGTGGGCTCATTCAGAAGCACCATCTATTTGCAGCCAATGAGACTAGCACCAGGGAATAATCATTTCCATAAATCAGTTTATTTGGCTCAAATGGATCCATGAATCAAGGTCTCTGGAGGAGCAATGAAAGTTGCTTTTGGGGAGTTGAAGTGGCTGCTTGAAAGCTGAGGTTGGCTGAGTTGTGTAGCCCACATAGGCTTTTATTCCCTGGGGAGCGACAGGACCCACTGAGCATGCCCAGGATGCCTGGGACACTCAAATGCAGCATACTTGTCCCACAAACAATCATTTTGCCACAAGAAAAAAGGCTTTCAGAAGTGGCAGAGTGACCCAAGTTTACACTGTAAGTTTGTGGTGGGAGTTGGAGTCTGAATGCATATGACTCCAGCCATGATATCTCTGTAGGGCAGGCAGGGTGGGGACCACACTGAAATCCAAGAAACATTCTGGACTGGTTTAGAGGATTTTGCCTGACACTATGTTAAAGACACTGGCCTGGGAATCAGAAAATTTGGAATCTGGTTTTGGCTCTGCCCTTCACTTGCTGTGTGACATTGGGCAAATCTATTTCCTTTGCTGGGCTTCAGTTTCTCTATCTGTACAATGAAAAGGTTGGTGACTTTAAAGGGATTCTTTGTTTCAAAAATCTATGGCACTCTGGGCCTTAGTTTCCCCATATTTTAAGTGGGTACAATGCTGGGCTATGTAGGATGCTATGAGTATCTTGTGAAGTCAGAAGCTCCTTAGCACAGTTGGATGGAAGTAAACAATGGAACAGTATTATCACTCACTCATCTACACTGAGGTGGTACTGAAGCTAGTTCCCTGTATGAGCTGCTAGGTGGAGTGAAGAAAAAAACCAAAGTTTCACTCCCATCATCCCTCCCCACAAAGCCAAGCAGTTTTTACAGTGGCGGGGGGTCCTCCAGGTAAATTGTAGACCCCTGGGGGTGGGCCTCTGAGGCCAAGTCCCTTTTGCTGTTCTACATGTGAGTTGCAAGCTCAGGCCTTAGGTTTCCAGCATAAAAACCTTAGAAGTATGGGCTGTGAGCAAAGAGCAAGGTACAGAAGGAAAACGAGAAAGAGTGGGGGCCAGGGGTGAGGCAGGGAGAGGGCAGGCTTCTATCTTTAGTACAAAATGTCAAAAGCATGGGCTCTAGAAATGGAGAAACCTGAAATCAAAGGATGGCTCCATTACTCACTAATTCAGTGACTAATTCAGAGAAAAGTTACTCAGTTCTAATTCTGTTTTCATATTCATAAAATGGAAATGAGAATGGCACCACTTTTTTTCAAGAGATAGGATCTTGCTCTGTTGCTTAGGCTGGAGTGCAGTGGCATGACCATAGCTCATGGTAGCCTTGACCTCCTGGACTCAGGTGATCCTCCTGCCTTGGCCTCCCGAGTAGTTGGGACTTCAGGTGCTCACCACCACATGTGGTGAATTTTTATTTTACTTTTATTGTAGAGATGGGGTTTGCTCTGTTGTCCAGGTTGGTCTCCAACTCCTGGCCTAAACAATACTCCTGCCTTGGCCTCCCAAAGTGCTGGGATTACAAGTGTGAGCCATTGTGCCCTGCCAGAATGGCACCTTTCTCTGAGCGTAATGCTGGCACTTAGCTCTCCACTAGGTCCAGTTTAAGTTCTCAATACTCAGTAGCCAGTAGTAGCAGCAGCACAGCATGCGGAGTTGTTGCAAATCTACAAAGTGATGTGTCCTTTGGGGTTGGGGGCACTGCAGAATCTTCCTTGCTGACCATAACGACAGAAAGACAACGGGAGTTTTTTTCTGCAGATAAATATACAAGTTTTCCCAAGAGGAGAGAGGCCAGAGAGGCAGCCAGACCCAGGCCTGACATGTGAAGGAGTGAAGCTAATTACTTTTTTATTACATTAATGACAGCGGAAATTATCTGCATCTGCCTGACAGTAATTACATTAGTATGGAGACCAGTTGTGAGTTCATGTACTACTGATAATTATAATGATTATTATAGTAAGGAGCCAAAGGTAAAAGTTCATGTCAATAGATCAATCGGGAAGAAATGTAAATGCAGAACCATGAGCAAATTACTGTCACATGTATAAACAATGGGTGTGACCATTAAGTATCTGGAGAGGAGATTCACAATGATGGGGCGTTGACTATGGCAGCCACCCTGGGGCACCCACAGGGGTTGTTTATATTCCTTCCTGGAATTTTAGGACTGCTGAGTTGGGAAGATTCAATATCAAATGAGGAGCAGTAGGTTAAACAACATCCCTCAAATCCCACAATGGGCAAGTAGTGAACCCTGGACTCCAACCCAGCTTTGCCTGAAGCCGAGGTTCTGAACACTCATCAGAGTTGCCCAACACCATGTCTGCAGGCTGGACCTTCCCAGGCCCAGCAAGATTGGGAGACAGAGCTACCCAGGACCAAGGGGTATAGATGCATGGGTTGTGGGGACCTTTCCTTCAGTGCTGATGGTCCGGATAGGAATTATAACCAGGGACCATGTCTGCAAGGCCAGGAGGCTGGAAATGATCAAACATATTTCCATGGGATGTTGCAGTAGCCTTAGATCATGGGGCGTCTTGGCTGGAAAAGCCTTTAGGAACCATCTGGTACAGCACCCTCATTTTAAAGGTGAGGAAACTGATATTGGAGGAGGGTGACTTGCCCAAGTTCGTAGTTGAGCCAGTCCTAAGAGAGAGAGACTTGAACCTTGGGTGTGACCCCTCCCTGTTTCCCCACAACAGCCTAATGACTTTCTCTACCTATTTGTAAGTTTTCAGTGGTCTTGAAAAGACCTACCTAGATACAGTAGGTTTGGCCAGGTGAGTTGTCTGTGAACTGGACTTTGCCTTAGTGCCATCAGTTGAAAGTCTCCAGGTTCCCCTTTCTGATTCACTCATGTGGTTTCCTGGAGAGCCTTCGCCAAGAAGGCAGGCTCTGTCCACGGTGCTGAATGGAATCTGCCTATTTCAACAAATGAACACTAGTCTTAAAGTTCACCCCATCTCTGTTCTTCCCCTGAGCCCTCCCTCTCCACTGCCCTCACCTACTCCAACCCTAAATGATGTTGCTGTTTGGGGTCTCTGGGCCATGTGATCAAAGTGAGTTTTCTATCTCTGATGAGCTCCAGCTACTGCTCCCTTACCAAGAGCATCAATGAGGGTTCCCTCAGCAACCTGTTAAGTGCTTGTTGCCATAGGAGCCTTTATCAATCTCCAGTTAGTTTTGCTTTACCATGGATCCAGCTCATTTCTTTAGTAAAGCAGTGTGGGAGCTTTAATAATATGTTCCCAGAGAAGGGCAGAGATCAGAATTAATGCCCCAAGGGGTCTAGTAATGAGGGAAGGAAACTACACATAATGAATTATGTGCCAGGTGATATGGTAGATGATATTCATATGTTATGCATAATTAATCCCATTTCACAAATGAAAGAACAGATCCAGAGAAGTTTGGGTACTTGTCTGAGATCTCCCAGCTCATATATGCAGAGATAATATACAAGCCTCTCCACTGCCTCCCTTCCCTGGAAAGCTGTTGGATTTGGCTGTGGAAGACACATAACTTGCTCCTTGAGGTCCGAGGACTGTGTTCTTCCTAATTCCATGGGCCCAGGTCACTGAGTGAGCAGCGGGACCCCAGTAGCCAGAAAGAAGAGCCCACGCTGACATGTCAATATTTCTACCTGAAATTTTAGGACTGCTGAGTTGGGAAGATTCTTTTAGAAATGAAACCTTACCCCAAGTCCAGCATCACCAAATCAGTCAAGGGAAATCGTTAATAGAGAGTTTGGGGCTTGGGGTTAGCAGGTCTGGAGTTTAGTCCTGACTTGACTATTTCTTGGCTATCTGACCTGAGGCAAGTTACCTAACTTCTCTGAACCTCCTTAAAATGGTGTGGAAGGTTAAATCCAGCACCTATAAGACCTGGTCCCCAGCTAACTTCTGGAAACTTCCCTTTCTCCTCTTTCCAATCCACCACCTGGTCATTTCAGAATATACTATGACTGAATTAGGACTCACTCTCTGTACATAGTTGATTAGTTCAAACATGAGGTTCTGACCCAAGCAAATAGAACCTTCTGGGCATTTGAAGTTAGAATTGAAAAGGGTGAGTCCCCTCTTGTCCTGGTGGGGGATACTGAGCTTTTGTAAGCTTGGGAGTTAATGGCAGCCACGTGCCTGGGGCGGATGGGTGTGGGGGGACTGTGGCAGGGAACACATGTCTGCAGGAAGAAAGCAAAGCAAAAGCAAGCAAACAAAAACCACAAACAACAACAACACAAACTTCTCAGAGAGGGAAACTGAGCAAGAGGAAGAGAGCACTCCTGTATCAGCCTCTTGCCAACCCATCCCCAGCATGCATCTCAGCCCTTGGATTCCACATGCTCCTCCGAAATCTTCACCTTTGTTGAGGTTAGCTAGAGTTGGCTGCCATTCCTTGAAATAAAAAAAAAAAGCCTAATACAATTAATACAAACATAAGTACTAAAGACCACAGTCCTAGGCAGGGCATTCAATGCCTTTTGCCCTCCCTCAACAAAAACAATGGTGCAATGCATCAGGCCTGCAAAGGTCCCTGGGGGACCTTTTCTGCCCCCAACTCCACCCTGTGCTTTTGGCATTACCTCTAGCCAAATGTCTCTCCCACCTTTGAAAACTTTCTGCCTAACTTCTGATCACACTCCAATGCCACTTCCTCAGGATGGTCTTCCAGTATTGCCTTGGCAGAGCCATTCCCAGTCCTCTGTCCATGAGCCACGCATGACAGGTGTCACTGAGACACTGGACCTGGAGACTCTGAGTCCCCAGCTCAGGTAGAGTACCTTGGCTGCCTTAGACCCTTGGGCAGGTGGAGGATGAAAATAGTGGTGCCACCCTGGGCATACGGTTTTGTGGGCCAGTCCCACTCCCTAGTGGGCCTACCTGGTTCTCTGGGCCTCTGCTTCAGGGTACCCAATACTCCACAGCCCCTGAATGCTTGGGTCTCGAGCCCCTGGGCCAAGCACTGAGGACAGACTTCATGCTGGTGGACTGGTGGATTGCTTTTCCCCTCCTTCCATGTTCTAGGAGGCCAGGGACTTGTCTTCACCTTGCCCACTTATGCCTGGGTCCTACTCTGAGTGGGGTTGCCTTTGCCCTCCATGTCCCTGACAGGCAAGAGTCCTGGAGAATGGGGGCCAAGGCAGCTTCTCCCAGGCCCTGTTCTATCATCCCCACCTTTGACTCCCTGTCCTGCAACTCCTGTCCTAACACCACCCTGAATGGGGCCCAGAAACTGCTCAACTCCCAGTGCCCCTAGACACATGAAAAGGAAGGAGTGAATGAGTGAGTGAGAGGCTCCCACCCATGGGAGTCCATTTGTCCTTGGCTTGTTGGGTGGGACCTGCTCCCTGGTAGGGGAGGTGAAAGCCACCTGGAAGCCCAAGGCCTTTGGGATCCCACAGGTACCACCAAGCCCACCTGTCTCCTAACAGGAGCTCACGACAGCTGCTCAACATGTGACTGGCTGAACAAATACATTCATCTGATTGGTCCATCTGACTGGCAGTCCCTGCTGATTGGTTCCTCCTCTGATTTGCTTGCTTGATAAATACCTTCCTCTCCAGTCCTGGGTTATAGAAGGCTCCCACCTTCCTATTGTTTATTCATCCTGGCTGCAGCCCAGGAGGCAGTCTAGCAGAGACCACAGCCTTTGAGAGCACCTGGGCATTTGGCTCTTCCAGGCGCTGTTGGGACTGTGGTGGGAAGTCCAGTCTCCAGTCTGTCCCAAATTTCTTTCTTTTCCTACTCCCAAGTGGAGAGCTGGAACAGCTGACTTGGAAAAGTCTTTTTCCACGAGTCTTAACCTTGAGCCCTTTGAGCTAAACAACCAATTCAGAGACCCCACTCTTACCTTCTGTGGGCTTAGGGGGATGGATACAGTCATGTCAGGGAAACCCTTGTTTTCCCAGGATCCTACAAACCAAAAGGTGCACAGGTCATGTTGAGGACCTCTGAGGTGTTTGTCTGGAAGCCCTTCTACCTCTTCAGTCAACAGAATTATCTTTGTGGTGAGGAGCCAGTTCCATGTGGTGGAGCTGAGGGTGCATTCCTAGTCTTCCCTGAGATTTGATAGGTGGACATTTGGAGGGAGAAGGTCTCTCCTCTAGGATGACAAGCTGCAAGGACCTTGGAGCCTGGGGCAGTGCATCTTCCCCACGGGGAGGAGAAAGTCTGCCTGAGGAGGGCGTGAACAGAGGCAAGCAGAGCCAAGAGGCTGGTGCATTTGGGAAGATTGAGAGGAGGCCCCATGGGCTGCAAGGCTGAGAAGAAAGGAAGGACAAGGCTGAGGTGGTCACTGGGGAGCCTCTCTGCCCCTGGCCCTGGGGCTGGGTCATTCCTTTCCTCAGCCCTGTCTGTGCCACACCCTGTGTTGGACATTAAAGCTCCTGGGGTTGAGGACAGGAGTGATGAAGACCTCTCTTGGCTAATTGAGCTCCCTCCACCCCAAGCCTGTGATTCTACTGACCCTGAAGGGGCCCAGGGCCATGGGCTGGCAGTCAGGGGATGGAGGTTCATGTGTTGGTCACGTGACCAGAGCTGGACCGTGGATTCCCACAGATGGAATCGGTGGGAATCAGTTGCTCAAAGGAGCAACATCCAAAACTGAGGCCTTCCCCAACCTCCTCCTGAGTTACCTAAAGTGAGAGGGTGCAGTGGGCCCTTTCCTGGTTTTCTGACACTCTAGCCAGACCAATATCACTACCCTGAGCATCACAGCTTAAAGTGGAAGCCGTGAGCACCAGTCAGGAGCAGGTGCTTACAGACAGATTACCTGTACCGCAAAATTGCTGGCTTTTACATTCTCACACTCAGTGGTATTTCATGTTGCAGGTTAAGGTTAGTACATTTTTAAGAGCCACAACTTTCCAGAAATTTATGAATTTCATAGATTCATCCTCCTTTGTGGATCTGTCTCAAGACAGAAGAGCAAACAAGAAATACTGTCATTTAAAGAAAAGAAAGAAGAAAAGGTAAAAGTTGTACGGTGGAAATTGCTTTCTCCCCACTCCTCCGTAAAACGTCTTGAAAGTACCGTTTGCATTTTCCTACTTTGTCACTGATGAGTCCCTTGCTGGTGAGGGTAGAGTGGGGCGGGTGATGCGGTTTGAATTGTGTATAGTAGCACACAGCAGACCCCAAAAGGTCTGTGCTCCTGCCGGTAAGTGGAAAGGAAAACCATCTTTTGTGATTCTTGGGGTGAATTGTCAATTTTCATGGACACAGAAAATCCATTTCCCGAGACTTAGTTGAGGCTAAACTCTCACTGTCAGAGCCTGGTAGAGAAACAAAAAGCAAAGAACAGGAGAGGGACAGCTCTGTGCTTCATGTGGGATTCTGGAAGGGACAAACAATGAATGATAGCTGTGGGAATGACAGCCCCTCCTGTGGGTCCAGTATTCACATCTGAAAGCTCTCTCCACACCCCCCAGCTGGGGGTGATGCCCGCTGCTTTGATCAGGCATCTTCTGTCTTCTGTGCTGGGTCCCCTGCCAGGCACTTTACAAGGATTATCTCCCTGATTCCGCACCATGACTTCGAGGGACTTGCTATTATTTTCCCCATATTACAGATGAGGAAACTGGGGCTCAGGAAAAAAGAAGGGCTTGCCTAGGGTCACATAGCCAGGAGGCAGTGGAGCAGGGCACAAGTCCTCGAAGTGTGACTATGGACCTGAGGGTTACACGAGGTGGTGGTGTGAGTGGACAGGGTCATGTAAATCTCTGTAAATGTAAATTATAATGCTTTTGAATTGTGCTAGTTCACACAACCTCCAGGAACACTAGCTCCCACAAGTGACTCTCATTCCAGAGGTTTAGCTGATGCTGGAATCCATCAGGATGGGATCTTTTCTCTCTCCATTTTCCCAGCTCAATGAGAGTGAGATGAGAAGAAGTAGCCATCCGGGTGCAGCCAGGAAATAAATCACAGATGAAGAGAATTAAAGTTGCTCAGCAGCTGAGTGAGCTGCAATTAGTCTCATTTTCAACCTGTTTCCCACAATAATAGGAAGATCAAAGCCCTGTCCCTCCTCCTCCCCACCCCACTTCTCCAAAGCCTGAGCCCAGCCCCAGCCCTGGAGGACCTGGACGCCTGGTGATCTGCATGTTCTCTGCTTACTGGGTGTGGAGAAGGGATGGGGGTGAAGATTACTAGAGGTATCAGGACCCCAAATCCGCTTTCTGAGTCAATGAGCGCTTAAGAGCTGTGCGTGATTCTCCTCGCTCGCTCGCTGTTTCTGCCTTAACAGCCAGCATGTGTGGAGTGAGGACGGCGTGAATCAGAGCCCCACGTGACTGACAAGGACCGGTAGCCTGAGTGAAAATGAGCCCTTGTGGTTTCAAGCCACGGAGATTCGAGGATGTTTGTACCACAACATCGCTCGTCTAGATGGACATTGATACGAAGATCAGTGCTTAGGGTTGGAGATGTTAAACCTGGGAGTCATCAGAAATGGATAGAAAGTCACATTTGTTTTTCAGATTAGATGAACCTGGGAGAGAGAGAAGGCAGAGAAATACCCTCTGTTTTCTCTGTCTCTGACGTGAATGGGTTTCACTATCTTCTCCCCAAATCTGGCTCCATCTTAACCTCTCCGTACTCGATTCCCAGGCTGATTCTCAGTCTTGCCTTCTCCCACCCCTGGCAGCTTGGACTCCCAGATCTCTGCGTCAGCCCCTCCTCCCCCACCCCTATGGCCATGGTTCCAGGCATGTCGGTCCTGTGTTGGGATTGGGAACATGGGCTGTGGGATGGGAAGTGCTAGGTTCAAGCCTCGAGTTTCTTATTTACATGCTGTGTGATCTAGGTCACTTAACCTCTCTGAGCTTTGCTTTCCTGGAAAAAAGGGGACATTCATATAACTTGCTACATAGAGAGGTTATGCATGTTAAATGAGAAGTGTTTGAAATGCTGAGTGGAGAGTTGGGCACACAGTTAAGCACTCAAGATTTGCTCCCTCGTGTGACCTCATTATTGTATGGTCAAGCTTGTGATGGTTAATTTTGTGCCAACTTGGGGAGTGTTCGTGGATGAGATTAATTTTAAAATTGGTGAACCTTGAGTCAGCAGACTGCCCTCTCTGATGTGGCGTGAGCCTCATCCAATCAGTTGAAAGTCAAATAGAAAAAAAATATTGGTCTTGAGCAAGAAGGAATTCGCCAGCATACGGCCTTCAGACTTCACTGCCCCATTGGCTCTCCTGAGTGTCTGCCTGCCAGGCCATATGACAGACTTGGACTTGCCAGTTCCCATAATTACATGAGCCAATCCCTTATAATAATCTCACTCTTGCTCAAAAGTCATTCATGGCTCCCTATTGCCAACAAAACAAAGTGCAACCTTCTCACCCTGGCATCTGTTTCTGACTCCATCTCTTATGCCCTGCCCCTGACAAGTGCTGCCTGCATTCAAACACCTTGCCCCACCTCATCCCCCTCACTGGCGGACCCACAAGTACACTCATGCCTTTACACAAACAGGCATGCACACATATATATGCACCCCTGCAGTTACATTTGCTCAAATACACACATGATCATGCACACACACGTATACGTACTTGCTCATGTATAAGCACATGAACATACACAATTGTGCAACATGTGCATGTCTTCACATCCACACTTACCCCCAGACTCCTTCCTGGATGAAGACCCCTCAGGGACCGCCTCCGACTCCTGTTCCAGGTGTGCTATGAAATTCACCATCAGATTTAAGGCTGAAAGGAGAGTTGGGCAAAGCTGAACTGAATTTCATTTTAATTGTTTGTGGCAGGAACCCAATTTCTCAGGTGATAATTATAATAATTAAAAATTTTGTTTTCAGAATGGCGAGGGGGGAGATGCTCCCTGCTGGCTATAAGACAATGAGCAGGCAGAGGGTTCCAGACGGGATCCAGGGATCCAATTCTAAGCCTCCCACCTCCAATGCAGTCTTGGGTAATTTTGCAGTAAGTTCTGTGGATGGGGGAGGGTGGCGAGAGACAGGGAGCTCAGACCAGAGAGCCAAGGGGCTGCTGTTCCAGGGAACACAGCTGACAAATGGCCCTTCTCTGTCCGGGCTAAGAGCTGGGTCCCTGGAGACAAAAGGAGCCAGCAGGCCTGGACCTCCTCCTGCAACCCACTGCCTGGCATAGTAGTAGGATGTTCCCAGAGGAGGGACCGGCTTCGCTGGGCTGTGGGGTATGGAAGTTAGTGGGGTTGCATGGGAGGTGCCACTGCAGGGCAGAGTCAGGAGCAGGCTCTGGGGCCAGGCTGGCCTGGGCTGTGGTGTTGGCCTTCCATGTGCCCCTGGGTGAGTCTCTTGTCCACTCCGCATGGCCAAGGCTCTCAGCAACTTCACCCGACACCTTCCCAGCCAGGTCCTCCATGTAGCACCTGATGTCCCTCCCAAGGGAGCCCTGTGGGAGCAGGGCCTCGTCTCCACTGCCCACCTCTGTGTCCTCAGGGCTGGCACAGAAGAGGCTCATCCAAAATATTAAATATGTGTTTAAGAACTACAGGAATGTGTAAATAAACACGACAAACCCATGAGGCAGGCATTCTTATCCCCATTCAAAGTAGGAGGACTCTGAGGCTCAGAGAAGTTAAGCAACTCACCCAAAGTCACACAGCTGGTCACCAGGGCCAGAGACAAGGCAGAGGAGGGTCAGTGACAGGGCTGGGGAGCAGCATGGATTCTGGGGAGAGACAGCAGAGCTACCATGCACGTAGATGAGAAATCAAATGTTTTACAAAGCTCAGCCAACACCTGGGAAACTCAATCCAGCATGCCAGCATGTGATCTTGGGGAAAAAGCGGGAGGAGGTGGGGAGCAGCTTCCTTTGCACAAAGGCCTACACCACCTCCAATCACGTGGGTTCTCAGGGGCGGGGATGCCAGGGCCTGGCTAGTCACCAGGAGGTTGGGGGCAGAGGTGGGTGGAACAGGGCCAAGCCCCGCCCCTGTGCTCCTGGCTGCTCTTCCCAACTAGCTTTTCCCTCCCTGACCTCTGTAGGTCCTCCCAACAGCCCTGCATTAAGGGCTGGAATCCTTTCCACTTTGCAGATGAGGCAACTGAGGCTCAGAGAGGCCAAGTGACTTGTTCAAGGTCACACAGCAAGTCCACAGCAGACCCAGAACTGACCAGGCCCTGACTCCCAGCCCAGGGTGCTGAGTCCTGACCCTCTGGCTTACTTCTGGCTGCCCTGGCCCAGAGACCCTGCTGGGCTCCCCAACCCCATCCTGTCTTTGGCTACCACCAGCCCCCTCTGCTCCACCAAGCACCCCAGGCAGGGCTTAACTCAGAGCTGCTGGAGACTCCCAATCCCTGCTCCAGCCTCTGAGCCCAGACCATTTGCCCCTGCTGTCCCCAGACACTGGGCCAAGGAGACACAGGATATCTGGGTTGGCAGGGACCCCAGGAGGCCTCTGGCCCAATCCCCTGGATGGGTGAGAGCAATGGTCCCTCAGCGGCCACACTGTGCCCCTCACCTCCATCCCCGAAGCCCCCCAGGGCCCAGCTTGGGCAGCTGCTCTCATCCCTGCGTGTCTCCCTGGCTTCCTGCCTTATTTATTCCTGGACAGAGTTATGTGAATCCAGGTCTAAGGTTTGAGTTACAAACTGCCAGGGGAAGGAGGGCGGCCGGCAGCACCTGCAGTTACTAAGAGGCATTGGTGATTTACTCTGCTAGGAAATGTTTGCTTCTTTGGAGGGATCATCTCAGATTCTTCTTCTTGACGTCTGGGATTTACTGAGGCTTCTCTTCCCCAGGGAGTCGCAGGGCAGATGAGGGTGGGGGTGGAGCAACAGAGGCTGAAGCAGCCCCAGAACCCCCACACAGTGAAGAGCAAATCTAGACAGTGTACTTGGGAGGAAGAAGATAGGAAGATGGACTTAGGGCTCATCCAGGGTCTGAGTTTGAGTCCCTGCAATGTCACGGCCAGCTGTGTGGCCTTGGGAAAGTCACTTGACCCATCTGGGACTTGATATCCTCATCTGTAACATGAGGACAAGGACGTCTGTTCCATAGGGAATGAGGCTTACATGAGAAGTCACATGGAAGCTCCCTGCACAATAGGCACTCAGCAAATCTGTCTTCTCCCTTCTTGCCCGTTTGAGTCTCTCCTGACCAGATCACCTCCTCCAAGTCTCCTTCCTAGAATTCCTCCCAGGGCCCTTCCCTGCTGGACCTGGGTCTTCTTGAGGTTCTGCCCCTTCTGCAGCTGGAGGGAAAGGCCTGGCCCCAGGCTGTGCTGGCAGGAACAGGGACCGGCCCGGCCACAGGGCACCCAGGATGTGCAAATGCTGCTGCGTAAGCCCAGGGGTGATTGGAGTGCAGCTGCTTCACTGTTGATGAGTTAACAAATCTTGCTGTTGGCAAGGGCCCTTGGCAGAGTCAGAGGCCTCTGGGGCCCAAAGTTCTGCTGTGATCTAAGGGTCAGCAGAATTCTGTGATGTGCCTGATTTCTAACAAAGTGAGGAGGGACTGGCAGGGGCTCTGGCCTTGTTAGGTGACCCAGGGTCTGTCCTGTCTCGGGTAGGGATGAACTCAGAACCTGGTGGGAGTAGGTGGGAAGGGTTAAGTCTGGACCAAAGGACCCCAGTGAGCTCCATGGCCTCCTGAAGGGAGGTTCTGAGTCTAATCAGAAACTGACAATCCCCTGCAGTACCGCATCACAGCAGGCAATGTCCCCAAGGAGGGAGCTGGCATCAGATTGGCCAGAACCCACCAGAACCCAAGACCCAGGGCTGGCCCTGGGCAGATCTTGACATCCCCTCTGTGGCTGAGCCTCAGTCCTCTTACCTGTAAAGGGGAGGGGTGGTTCTTCCCTCACTTGGTTGTTGTGCAGGTTAAGCAAAGCCCTGCGTGGTGCCTGGCAGATACACATTAGGTCCTCTTCAGAGGAGAGCTGTGACCACTTGGAACCATCTCCTGGGGGTAGAGTTGGGTAAAGTGTGGACTTGGGAGCCTGGCTGCTGGCTTCAATCCCTGTCTGGCCTAGACCAGCATTGTGACCTGAGGAAGTGACCTAACCTTTTTGTGGCTCAATTTCCTCATTTGTAAAATGAGTTAATAGTAGTAAGTCCTTTCCAAGGTTGTTGAGAAGATTCAGTGAGATAATATTGTAAAGTTCTAGAGCAGAGGAGGCACACAGAAAGTCTTAATAAAGCCAGCTTTTTACAGTTGTATGCTGGTGTGGTTTAATGGTCACTGTCCAGCCTTTTCTCTAATGGCCCCTCCAGACCCTGCAGGCCAACTCTGCATCACTATGGTCTGTGAAGGACCTTGTGGTTTCCTCCAGGGTCTGCCCTGACCTCGTCCTGCTCTGACCCCTATCCTGCCTTCACACACACATGCACACATACACATGTTCCCTGAACCGCATGACTCAGGAGGGCCCAGGGCCATCTTTGGATCCTTCCTGTTGACGGTGCCTCTCCCTGCCCAGGGCTGCCCATCTGCACAGCAGTGTGGGCATCGGGCAGAGGCTTGGCAGGACTGGTTCTGCCCTCCTACCTCTCCCTGAGCTGTCTCATCTATTCATGGAGCTTGGACTCTGACAAGGCTCAGTGCACCCCTGCATTGAGGGGGGCTCGTGATTGTCATCCGCTGCCATACACTAGGTGCTCTGCAAGACCCTCCTTCTCTCATTGAAGGAATAGTTTTTGAAAAAAGGAGCTCTGGAGGCCATACCCACCCACAGACAGGTGGGAACTTTGCCTACACAATAGGTTGTATTTTCTTGTTTGTTTTTGAATTAGTTGATGAAAATGTAAAATCTAAAAATTTTTCATAAAGTAACATCCGAGCAACAAACATCGTGGGCCTGTGTTTCACCAGGCGGTGGTGGCTAGAGCCAAGTGCAGTAGCCCTTGTGCAGGGCGCCCGGCTCTCCATGATCCTCACCTGCCTCCATCTATCACTTGTGTTACCTGCTTGGCCCCTAATGGTATTTGAGCTTGTGACCCTGCTGCAGAGACTCAGCTTGCCCTCTGTACAGATGGATAAACTGATCCCAGGGAGGAACGGGGTGCCATGAATTCATTCCACTCTGATTGTCACCTCCACGAGGGCAGGGACATTGGTCTGTTTTAGTCACTGCTATATCTAACCAACCCAGAGCTGTGCCTAGTATGCGGCAGGTGCTCAATAATATTTACCATGTGTTAAAATTCTTGACTGTCACTTGGCAAGTTTCAAGCAGAGTCAGTGCTCAAAGCAATTGCAGCCCAGCTGCATTTTCCCTTAGACCATCAGGCCCCAAGACAGGTTCCTGCACCCCCATGTATGTGCATGACCCCTCCCGCACCGCCACCTGCCCTCAACAAACGCATATGCATTGCCTCAACTCAGATGCTTGTAAGGTCCAATCCAAATTATCCCTGGAGGGGACGGCAAGCCTTCTGCAGAAGCCATCGCTTATCACTGTGGTATGTGACTTTTAGGACCAGGCGGGAATCAGCCTGGGAAACAAGAGAAGCAAGGAGCATCTATTTATATTTTAAATCTGCTTGGCCTCCTTTTCGCTTGCTGCTTTAACACACCCTAATTTTCCTTTGGGAAATTAGCATTAATGAAATAAAATATGGAAGGCTTATGTGATAGGGGCTGTCCTCTTAAATAGCAGGTGGTGAGCCCAGTGGTTAAGCTGCTGATTTGGGCAGACCTGGGTTCAAGCTCTGAATCCGCAAAGTCCTGGCTACGTGGCCTTGGGCATGGCATTTCTGAACCTCAGTTTTCTTATCCATAAAATGGGAATACTAACAGTATGTAACTCATCTGGCTGTTGTAAGGGATAAATGAGATAACACAGGTAAATCACCAAGTCCAGTGTCGGCTGCACATGGCTGATGGTATCATTATCACCAACCTTGCACGGTGTGCGGAAAGACACAATGAATAAACACTCATCAGCATGCTTTCCCAGGCTGCTTTTCAATGAATTTCTCTGTTGCTATAATCACAGGTAGCACATACATGTAATAAAATAGTGGTTCTCCCACGGCAAGCCAGTTATCTCTTCCATAGGCAATGCCTGGTACAGAGATAAATTTGGGACCCTTTGCAATAATCAGAAATTTTGGACCCTGGTCAAAGTCACTGAGATTTCTGACATTCACAGTTATGGGGATGCTGCAGTGACAGGCGCTGGCTGTGCCCAGCCTTGCCTTCCCTGCCCCCACCAGTAACACAGCATAGGCCTCAGGCAGCCCAGATCCTCCTGCTCAGCCCAGAACTTCAAGTGCTATTAGCTGAGGTTTGTGGTTCTCTTTCTTCCTGATGAATATGTAAGTGCCCCCTAGGATGGGCAGAGATGACAGTTGTAATAAAATCGGTTCATTACATCCCTCTACACAGAGCCATTTAATGAACATGCAGCCGAAGGCACCGAGGCCCCTGAGCAAATGCAAATGAAACAGGTTCCACAGTATCGTTTAATTTGCTCAGAGTGGGGGTCTGGGAAGTAGAGGAAAGAGTATAGGACAGAGGCAGAGAAAGCAGGGTGAGGGAGGGAAGGCATCAGGAGAGGGGCAGAGAGGATGAGGGAGGGCAGGAAGGAGGGGAGAGAGGGGGAAGGAAAGGGAGAGTGAGCAAAGAAGAAGGGAAGAGGAGAGATGGCTCCCTTCATTATTTTGTATTTGACTTTCCAAAGCCCCCTTGCATGGAAGGCAGGGTTGGGCAGCCTCATTATTCCCACTAGAAAAGTGGGGACACCAAGTCCTGTGTGCTGTGCAGGGCACTGGGTGCTGGGGACCCACAGTGGATGAGACAGACAGGGTCCTGCTTCTGTGAGATTCACAGTCTGGTGGAGGAGACAGACACAAAGCAAGTAATTATGTTGATAATACATGGAAGTGCAAGTCAAGCCGTGTGAGCCTTGCATGATGATGTATAGAAGAAGGTAGACTGCCTTGTTAGAGGTGAGCTCTGAAGAGTGATGGCCTGGGCTGGGATCCCACCCCTACAAGGCTGTGAGATCTTGAGTAAGTTGCTTAACTTCGATAGCCCTCAATTCCTTGACTAGAATATTGAGATCATAAAATATCTACCTAATAGGGTTGTTACGAGAACTAAATTTATTAATACATGTAAAACACTCGGGACAGTGTCTCAATAAATAAAGTGCTCAATAAATGTTAGCTATTATTATATTAAGAGCTAAAAGGGAAATAAAGAGATTGAAAGGTCCTGGCTTAGATCAATAAATCAGGAAGGCCTTCTCCATGTATGTGGCAAAAAGCTGGAACCTAGAGGGATGGGCAAGAATCAGTCCAGGGAACAAGGAAGAGAAGCAATGAGCATTTATTTTTATCTTAAATCTGCCCAGCATCCTTTCCTCTTGCTCATTTTACACACCCTAATTTTCCTATGGGAAACAGCTTCCTATATCACTTTCAGCGCATGTAGGTAGGGCTGACCCCAAGCTATTTCTCCAGAGTGTCTACGCAAGTCAGGCATGGCTAATGAATGAATTCCTCCTGGTTGGGCAGGAGGTCGGCAGATGATCCAAGCCAGGCCCCCCAGTAAGAGGAAAATACCAAGGACTTTTGCTTAAACTATCAGCAAAGAAGTATGATAAGCCAGCATGATGTGCATTTGGAGCTACCTATGACCATTTTCAACTCAGATGGTAGAACCTTCCTGAGGATGAAGTCAATGCAAAAGAACCTAGCTAAGAGATGGGAAGAGGAGGTATCATTTGACTTCCTGAACCCAGCCAGGCCTGATTGGACTTTCCAGGTTAAAAAAAATAGCCAGTAAATCTCCACCCCTGCATCACCAGTTTCTTGATTTTGCTTATACTGAGTTGATTTTCTGCCCCTTGCAATGGAAAGAATCCTGTGTGATAATGCACAATCCTGCCAAAGGGCATGGAGTGTAATGAGGCCCTGTGGAGGGCAGAACCACAGTGTACAAAAGAATGCAAGTGTGGCCAGAGCACAGTGAGCGAGCAAAAAGTGAGGACTGCGTGTCAGATGCAGAGGGCCCATGGATCCTGAGCATAAACTGGAAGAGGAGAGATCTAATGTAGGGATTAAAAGGCTAGACATGTCCAAAGCAAAAACATCTAGCTCCTCTCGTAGGTGTCCCCCATGGCCTTCCCACAGGCCTTGCATCTCATTATGGCTCGACACTCAGTGTTTTCTTGGAAGGGTTGAGCCAAAGACCCAGAGACAGGACTGGAAAGGCCCTTAAGTGCCACCTAGTCTAATATCCCCATATATTATCTAATTTCTAATTGACTCAGCAAAGCTTGAATATATTTTCATGGAAAGAAGGATGGAAGTAGGGAGGAAGGAAGGGGAAAGAAAATAAGAGAAGATGAAAGGGAAAAGGAAAAAAATCTTGCCATATGAATAAAATAAGGAGCCTCATTTTCACATGAGGAATGAAGTTTGGAGAGGTTATATGACTCACCCAAAGTAACACAGCTCATTTGAAGCAGTCAGGCGAGGCGTGGTGGCTCATGTCTGTAATCCCAGCACTTTGAGAGGTGGAGGAGGGAGGATTGTTTGAGCCCAGGCGTTTGAGACCAGCCTGGGCAACATAGTGAGACCTCGTCTCTACAAAGGAGTAAAAAACACAGCTGGGCATGGTGGCAAATGCCCGTGGTCCCAGCTACTCGGGAGGCTGGAGTAGGAGGGTTGCTTGAACATGGGAGGTTGAGCCTTCAGTGAGCTATGATTGGGTTACTACATTCCAGCCTGGCTTACAGAGACCCTGTCTCAAAAACAAAACAAAACAAAAACAAAAAAAAAGCAGTAGGTATTAGGATCTGGCTTGAAATTTTATATCCCATCAAATATCCCATAAAACACATCCCCCAGCAAGGTTGTCAGATGACTGAGTACATGAATGCAACTTCTGAAGCAACACCTCTCCCTTATTGTGTACAAAAGCTCTTGGCGTAATAATAACTACCTTTTCAAATCATTGACTACCTACCAGTTTCCATGAGTGGTTTATTCTCATAATTTCACTTAGTCCTCATCACAGTCCTATAAGGTAAGGTACCCCTGTTATCTTCACTTGCTGGACACAACAAACAAGGCACAGAGACCGGTTAAGAAATGCAACCAAGTTCAGACAACTTGTAAGTGGTAGATCCAGGATCTGAACACAAGTAGTCTGACTCCAGAGTCTATGTCTTCATTTCTGATCACAAAATACAGTTTGCAAGAGCAAATTTCCCATAGTAACCAGCTCATTCTGCCCAGAAGACAAAAGCAGATGAGTGACCCCAGAAGTCTGAAGATGAAGGCATCCCCTCAGAGCTCTCCGTGGTGCTGAAACCCACCTGTCTGTAACTCTGGCTGACTTCAGTGTTTGTCTTCCTTGAACCTGGCCCCTTGGTTTTGGCTACTTTTGATAACCCCTCTATGTTTTAAGTTGCCATCAGATCACTTCTTTTCCTATAAGGTGCCCTAGCTGAGCCCTGGGCAGACTATCCTGTTACCAGGCCATGTCCTTATTGGCTTTTTCTCTCAATCAAATCTTTACTCATCCCTGAGCTTAAAGGAAGAAAGGAGAAACAGTCCCTGTCCCCATGGAGCTACAGTCAGTTTGGGGGAGATAAGGCAGACAAGGGACACAGTAGATAAAACCCAAGAGTCCCAGCACAGCACACAAGGTCCCACAGGATCTACTCTAATGTCACCTTTTGCCTCTGACATTACCTGTGTGCCTGCTGTTCTCTAGGCACAGGATGCATCTCTAACCTCTGGGACCATTCCCAAGCTGCTTCATCGGGCCTGTAAGGATGGAGTATGGAATTAAAAGGCAGGTG
This sequence comes from Mandrillus leucophaeus, assembly GCF_000951045.1. NCBI lineage: Eukaryota > Metazoa > Chordata > Mammalia > Primates > Cercopithecidae > Mandrillus > Mandrillus leucophaeus. Next base: position 4,823,933 of record NW_012102365.1, read on the forward strand.
GCACTACTAAATGGGTCTGGGGGTGGGCGGGGGCAAGGGCAGGGCCTTATGAGCCTTGTTATGGGGTTTTGATTTTTCTCCTGAAGGCCATGTCCTGGAGCCATTGACAGGTGTGAAGTGAGGAACTGCCGTGATCAGATGCAGATTTCAGGGGTCAAGGTGGGAGGCCAGGAGAACATTGAGGAGGCTGTTGGAAGGTCCAGGTGGGAGATGATGGCAGCTGATCGAAGGGAGAGGAAGCCCTTTTCCACCATATGTTCCTGCTCAATTTCCTTCCCTGCATCCATCATGCTATACATTTTCTTGGCATTTTTTTTTCATTGGTTATTATTTGTCTGTTTCTCTGAATGAAATTCAGTTACAAGGAGGCAGGAACTTTGTCTGCTTTATTTACCACTTCATCCCTGGGTCCAGATATGCAGCAGGTGGGTGAGTGGTGAGTGCAGAGAGGGTTGGAATGGGGAAGATTGCCAATGGTATATACAGGATGTCTGGCACAGAGAATGAAGCTTAGGGTGCAGAATCTGTGAGGAGGCTTAGGGTCTGGGGATGAAGCCCCCACACTCTTCTGCTATAGGTCTGGGTTTGGGCAGTGAGCCTGCAAGTGAGACTTTCTTAGCTGTGGTGGGGTAAGCTGGCTGAGGCTGGGTTGGGCAGGGTCTGCCAGGGCTCTGATGCTGATCCACTTCTATAGATGTAGACCACAGATGCCCAGGATGAGTCTGGGGCAGGGGGCTAGGAGCCAGTCCCTCCCAGAGACTCTGAACTCTATGGCCAAAGCTTAGGTTTCCTGGAATTGTTTCCCACCCCCTCCTCTGCTACGATTTCTATGATGTAAGGAACCCAGTGATTTAGGGCATGGATGTAGAAGATCCCTGAGTGAGGTCATCTGGAAGGCAGCTGTGGCTCCTCGTGCCAGGTCTAGGCTCCTCCACCTTCCTGGATCCTAACTCCACTGCCATGACCCTGGAGATGGTATAGCCAGGGTCCCACACCCCAATGGCACTGACAGGTACCTCCTCTGGGAGGCCCCATGGTGGCTCTGGGCCTGTCCTAGAGGCTCTCCCTGCCCTTAAGGAGCTTCTGGTCTAGCAGGGTTGGGGGTTAGGGACAGTAGGTGGACCTGATATCACTATCCAGGGGCTGAAGAACTAACAGGAGCAAGCCCAGGGCTGTGGGGACCCTGAGCAGGGGCTCCTGACCTCTCCTGGGGGTCAGGGAAGGCTTCCTGAAAGGGGGTGATACCTGAGCAGAGGAGCAAAGAGTGTGCTGGAATTAGACAAGTGAAAGGCAAGCAAGGGGTTCCAGGGAGAAGAGCCCGCAAGAGGAGAGAGCTGAGGCCTGAGAGAGTGGGGCGTTGGGGGAGTGGAGTCTGGGGCAGGCAGGAAGTGAGGCTGGAGACATGAGTAGGGGCTTCTTTATGCTCATCCCAGAGCTCCTCCTGAGTGCCAGACCCACCGCTGAGGGCTCAGGGACAAAATGTCTGCTTCAGAGACCACATCTGTGCTGACTCAAGAGCCAGAAGGGCCAGAGCCTCCTCCCTAGTGAATCCTGGGCCTGTTGTGCACACACTCTCCAGCCCTGTCCTCCTGTCCCCCTCCTGCCTTCTCCTATGCATCTAGGCCACTATGGTAGGGTGAGGTCTGGGTGGGGGAACTGCCAGCAGGCTGCCAATTTCTCTTCAGGCAATTTGTGGAAGAGGTTTCCAGAAAGGGCAGCTGTGATTAACTCAAATGAACTGGAAAACTCTATTTAGTTTAAAGGCTTTGCAAGCCAGGATATTGGTGGCAGGCAGGGCGGGGTTATGGGAGATGAGCAGCCATCAGGGCTGCCCCTGGAGCTCACCAGTCAGCAGACCCTGGCCAGGCATCCACCATGTACCGGGTCCTATGCTGGGCTCTAGGACTCAGAGACAGGTGAGACCCCGGTGGTCCTGCGGAGCTCACAGCTCAGGCCCCATGGGGAGATGGGAAATTGGCAGTTTTAGAACAGTCAGGCAAATGCTTGTGAAGGGGAAACAGGAGTGCGGAGGAGGGACCCTGAACCCGGGAAGAGGTGCCTGGGATGGGCAGAAGCGACTTCATGCAAGTGACCTGACTCGCATCCCAGCTCCACCCTTTACTTCCCAGCTCCACCATTTACCTCCCAGATGACAGACCTTGGCCAGATGCTTCATGTCTGAACCTCAGTTTTTCTTCTGTAAAATGGAGATGGATAATACTTATCCCTGCAGGGTTGCTGTGGGTGTTAAATGGGATAACCATGTAAAGCCTGCAGCAGAGTGCCTGGTACATAGTAAGCTCTCAGTACACACCAGCTGCTGTTGGCCATCGAGCAGGGATGTGCAGAAAGCTGGCATCAGGCAGGCCTGGGAGAGGGTGTTCTAGGAAGATGGCCCGGCACATGCAGAGGCCTGCGCACAGCTGGCTCTGTGGGGTGAGTGTGAGACGGGAGTGGGAAAGATGGGGCCACAGAGGTTTGTGTGGCCATTTCACGAGGGCCCTGCAGTCGGCTGCAGCCTGTGAAGGGGAGAGAGAGGGCCTGGGTCCGGGAGACTGGGGTGGCTGTGCAGTGTCTGGAGAAGATGGTGCCCCTGGCCTGGCTGAGAACAGTGTAGACAGAGGGTGTGGAGGGAGACCCCGAGGAAGCAGGGCAGGAGCTGCAGGGCAGCAGTGGCTGAGAACAGACCCCGTTCTGAAAGGAAGGTGGTGCTGAGCTTCAGGAAGGAGCAGGTGTCTGGGGCCCGGGATTCTGTACCTGTGGGAGGGAAGTGTCAGCTTGGCCATGGGGGAGCGACTGGGACTGCAGACCCTTCAGCCTCCCTCAGGCTGAGAGAGGGGCTGCCCAGACCTCCTTCATCCAGCCAGGCCCTCCCTGAGCCCCACAGCTGGTCTGGCCCAGCCTGGCCCTGCAGCCCCCTCTGTGGGCACTCAGGCTGCATCCAGCCCATGCAAACTGTAAAACTCTATTCAATTTAAAGGCTTTGGAAACCAGGATATTGGTGGCACACGGAGTGGGGCTATGGGGGGCTGCCCACGTGACCCCCTCGCCTCAGCCCCAGCTGCTTCAGAAGATGAAATTGAGCACTTCACACTGTGCCTTTCCCCTCCCCTCAGGGGGAACATCAGACTCTTTAATGCAGGGGCGCAGGGCGGTGGCCTCCCCTGCAGTCAGGACCACAGAAGCCCAAACCAGGACAGTGTCAGGTACAGTGGGAGACAGAGACAGATGGTGACAGAAGGAGCCAGTGATGAAAGAGAAACAGGGAGGGGAGGCTGGAGGGAGGCCTGGAGACCAGGCACCTGGCCCCAGGGACTTGCTTGCGGGTGGGGAGTCACTGGGGCTCAGATGACCCCCCTTCTCTGTGGCAGGTCTTCTCAGAGAAAAGAAATCACTCTCCAACCAATTAATCCAGTTAGACATAATCAAGTTGTGGGGATCCGTGCAGCAGGGTGAATGATTAGGAAAAATTACCTCCCTGCAAAGAGTTTAAATTTGATTTTCATCCCGTAATCTAAAGACCAAATACCGAAGAGCAGGCTTTCTGCACACTCCCCTTTCTTTCTCCCTACGGCCCCCACCAGCTGATGATCTAAGAGTTACCTGATGAAGGGAACCAGCTTAGAGGGTCAAACTGCAACCCGCACAGTGACATACACAACTCAGGACAGCCACAAAGTAACACACACATATGCCCATGCATGCACACGCACACATATACAGGCACACACATGCACACACATGCAAACACACCCATTTCACAGGGATGCAGCAGCAGTCAGGAATCCTGAGTGCTGGTCCCATCTCTGCCACCACTGGCTGTGTGAACCTCTGGCACTTTCTCTGGGTCTCAGTTTCCCCACCTGTAAAAATAAGAGTTATGATTCACTTGGGAGACCACTTCTGGTTGTTGCAACTTAGAATTTGATTTTCTCTCTGTCAGGCTCCCTTTCTCCTCCTTTCAAATGGAGGCTGACTCAGAGAAAATAAAGTCTGGGATGTGGCAGCTCAGGGGAGTTCATAAATGAGGCCTCCCTTTCCTCAGCAAACGGGGAATTCACCGCAGCAGCCCCAGCTTAGCCTCAGAGTCCGGGTCCAGGGCCCAGGAGGGCAGAGGTGGCTTTGCTGGCTCCACATGTACCTGCACATGCACCTGCACATGTGTGTGTGTCACCTTCCATGCTGAGCCACGTCACCATGCACATGTGTGTGTATCACCTTCCACGCTGACCACGCCACCATGCACATGTGTGTATGTCACCT
>NW_012102365.1:4829185-4845678 GCF_000951045.1 Mandrillus leucophaeus
GGGCTCCGACAGATGGGGCTTATCCACCAGCACCGGTCCTAGGGCCAGGCCTGTGCCACTCAAGGCCAGGACTAGCCTCCAGCCTCTGGTCCTTCCATATTCCTCTGAGAATGGAGCTGGTGAGGGACTAGCCCAGAAAGGTGAGAGAAGTAGCATCTGGAGCCAGAGCTGAAACTGCATTAACTTATGTCTGGCTGCTTCTTCAGCCAGGGCTGGGCTCTGGGAATAGCTTGGGGGAGGAGGTGGTCAGGGAACTGGTGAGGGACCTTTAGCCCCCAGGTGGAGGCACAGCCCGAAGGCTGCGTGAGCATGATCAGAGGTGATGGTCATGTCACAGAGGGGTGACCTTAGGCCCCTGCAGGCTGCACCCTGTCCCTCCATTCCCTGCGTGGCTGTGATTGCAGAGCCCACCTGCATGACCAGAGGCTCCGGGGCAAAGGGCCAGTCCTGCCCCAGCAGTGGGAGCTTAAAAGGTTCTGGGGAAGGGAATGTGGGGAGGGGTGGGTGTGGATTTGGGGACTGGCCTGGTGTTGAATCCCAGCCAAGTGACCCTGAGCAGCTTCCTCCCCTTCTCTGGGCCTCACTTTCCTCATCTGCTCAGTGGGGCAAGGAGCCTGCCTGGGAGGACACATGGGCTCCCCTGGGCACAGGAAGGGCATCTGCAGGGGCTCAGCGCATGTTTGTTCCTGTCTCCTCTGTGGCCCTGCAGCCAGCACCTGGCTCTAAGTCAGCGCCCAGCAAATATCGATGAGCCTGGGGACAGAATGAAATGAGCTCATGTTTGCATCTGCACTCACAGCAGCAAAATCTAAAACTGTGTTGGGTAATTGAACAACCAGAGGCCTTGCTGGGTGGCACCTTTGGGGTTTGGCTATCAGACATATCCAGGACTTCCTGGAGGAGGCCAGCCTTGGGCTGGGCAGGCTTTGAATAGAGGAGGGGAAGGAGGGCGAGGAGGGAAGGCGGGCACGTGCAAAAGGGAGAGGGGCCAAAATGAGGTCACACCCTGTCTTGTGGGAAGGCATTTGGGTTTGGAATGGGACAGATCTGGGTTTGACCTGAACAGGTCCCTCTGCACTTGGAGCCTCCTTGCTGTCAGCTGTGAAGTGGGGGGAACAGCACCCCCTTCTCAAAGGGTGGTTGTGAGTCTGGCACTGGCATTTTGTGCGTGTAGAGCCCCAGCGCAGTGTGGGGGACCCAGGGACACTCTGTACCAGGGACTCCTGCCCCTCTGCCAGCTCACCCAGGTCAGCTGCTCCCCGCTGCCCTACAGGTGGCCTCCCCACCAGGTCACGTGTGGTCTGAGCAGGGAGCAGGCTTTGGTGCAGGGACCTGGGGAGTTGAGGACACGCCATTCCTCTTGGAGAAGACCACCAGGCTTTACCTGGAGGGATGGAGCCCATCCAGCCCCCACCCTGTAGGAATCCAGCAAACAGAGAGGTTAAGAGAGTGGCCCAAAGTCACCAGCCCCAACCCAGGCTCTAAGTGCTCTGCTCTCTAACCAGCTCTGGGGTAGGTGGTGGGGGCACCTCCAAACACCTGGACCGAGAGCCTCAAGGATGCTTCTCTCCCTCTGTCATCCCTGTTTCCTCACATTCACTTGCTCCCCAGGCTGAGAAGAGCCTGGAAACAGGACCCAGGGTCCCTGGGAGCCCAGGCCAGTGATCTGCAGAGCCGTCTGGCTGACGCCATGGCCTGTGCTGGGAAGGGGAGGGTTAAGGCTTGAGCAGCCCTTCCTGGTTAGTGTTTAACTTGCAGTTTCTGAAGGCCATCAGGAGCCCCATGGAGTTAATGTTTTCTCTCTTAATGGCACTGCAGCAGATTAAGGCAGAACCCATCTCCCAGAGAGCATTAAAAAGAGGCATCCATTACCCAGAATGGCCTGGCCTGGCAGCTGGATTAACTTTCCCAGAGACCTAGGTGGAGGAGGGGTCCTCTCATCCTTGCCATCAGCAAATTTTGCCTCGTCCTCATGGTCCAGGATCTGAGGGAAGGCAGGAGGATATCCGGGTACCAGGCTGGGAGGACACGAGACAGGCTGAGGTTCAGCTCAATGTGAAAAGGTCTTCCAGTCCTGGTGGGTCATAGGATGACCATTGCCTCATTGGGTGTATTGCATTAAAGGTTAGCTTAGGCAGGGGGAGCTGTCTTCTTTTGGTGCTCAGCAGAGTGAGCTTCTGGGTCCCAGCATGGACAACCCCATATGGAGGGTTATTCAAAGTCTCTCCTCCTCAGGTCTGGGGTGCAAAAGCCTGGGTGCTTAGAACAGGCACTGAGCTTGGATTTAAGAGTCAGGGATCCATGTCTTGCCTCTGGTACTTTGAGAAAGTGACTTTCCTCAAAATGACCACAGCTCCCTTTGCTTGGGTGTCTACTACGGGCCCAGCTTGTGCAGAAGCTTCCCATCCACCCTCTTACTTGATCTCTACGACAGGCAGGTGCTCTGTCCCCATTTTACATCCAATAAGACTGGCTCAGAGATACAAGGGAAGGCATGGGCAGAGCTCACCCACCAGTGGAGCTGGGATCAGAACCCAGGTGTGTCTTCCCCCAAAGCTCAGGTTACTTTCTACTGCATGATATACGACCTCTGTGCCTCAGTTTTTTCGCCTGTAAAATGGAAGTAATAGAGGGTTGGATGGTACCAGTGACATGACAGATGAAAAATACACCAATACACCATGCACCTGGAAATTGCACATACATGCACACACATACACACACACACACACGTACGCACATGTAGAAGTCAGACCACTAAGGATTCTGTTCCCAATAGATTATAATCCAGGAAAAAGGTTTCAAACTGAGTTTTCTAAACAATGAGCGTTAACCATTAATTTAGCATCTAAAATGTGAAAATGCCCTGATATGACTATGAGTGTGTAAATTCCACAGTATGTATCATAAGCTTTAAAATTGTTTACTTTTTTTTTTAACCTAGCAGTTCTGCCATCAGAAAACACAGTGAAGGCTAAGTACTGAGCTTTACACACAAGGATGTTCACTGCAGCGTTGAAGATAACAGCCAATACTTGGAAACAACCCTAATGTCCAATAGGGAAAGCGATGGGTAATTGTCGCGAATCCTTGTGATGGAATATTGTGCAGCCAATAAAAGCCATGATTGTGAAGCTCGTTTAATAACACCAAAATGGAGGAGCAGAACCGACACCTGCCGTCCCATGTGCTCCCCACTGTGGCATCTCTGCAGGTAAGATGGCAGGTGATTTCTATTTCTTCTGCTTGTTTTTCTTCATTGAGCCAAGCTATTTAAAAATGGATGATAAAATGTACTTCACGTTCCCATTTCTGGAATAGGCATGGCAGAGCATAATTTAAGCTTTGCTCCAGGTCCCCAGAGAGTCTCACTCACTCTCAGCTCTGTGTGTTCTCGCCCCAGGGTGTCTCCAGCAATGTCACCACACTCAGGGTTCAGCCTGCAACCCATCCTCTTCTGGAGTCTCCTGGGCCCCAGATGTCTCTTCCTGCAGGTTTCCGCGTACTTCCTGCTAGCATGCCCCACCCCTCCTCATGCCCTACCTCTAACCTGCCCTGCTGGGCTAACAGATCACCAGGCATGTAAGAACCATGTCTGCAGGAGGAGCCCCCTTATTCTCTGAGTGAAGACAAGAAGGGAGCCCTTCTGAATAAAATAATAATCATTATAAAATGAATGTTTTGGAACAAGGCTTGCATTTTGATAGCTCCTGAGCCTTTTGAATTTATTGTTTGGTTCCAGAGAGCAGAAGCTGCCAGATACCTGACTTCTGAATAAGTGGGGGATGGCTGAGTATAACTCTGCACCTGTAGCTGAGACCTACATATTCACTCACTCAATCAATCATAATTTTGAGCCCCTCCTCTGCATCAAGCACAGTTCGAGATGCTGGGGACACAGTAATGGATGTGATAAATAAGGCCCCTGAGGTCAAAGTTGGGGGAGAGGAACGATAAGCAAGTAAATGAATCAAAGACGCGAGGTCCTCTTAGGTGCTGATGAGGGCTATAAGGAGACTAAACCAGAGCAAGTAATGGATCAGTGAGCCACCCTCACAGTATGGGATGGGGGCATCAGGGAGCGCTTCTCTGAGGCCAGAGTGACACACACACTCCACACAGGCTCTCAGCTTGACCGTGTAGCCAGCTTGCTCAGAGACAGGGAGTGAGCAGGGTTCCTTGGGCCCCCTGGGTGTGCTGGATGGTGGGGGCAGGGCTGAGGGGTCTGGCAGGAGGACACAGGCCTGGGGGGAGGGAGAAGCACTGTGGGGTGGTGGATGTGGCCACTTCCCTCTGGGTGGCATTAGCTTCCTGTCCCCAGCCCCAGGAGTTCAGACCACATAGGGTTCTTTGGGTGTAGCCCAGGGAAGCCCCAGAACAGAGATGACCAGCTTCTGCCTTACATCACCCCCCATTCAAAGGCTGGGCCAGGGCTGGATGGTCCCTTTCCTGTTCTAGATCTACCAGGTTAGTGCCGCCTCCACCCCACCATGGATTCCTCTGCTCCCCAGGGGATGTCATAGCCTGAGACTGCCTCTGTATCTGGGTGGAAAACCACACTGGAGTCTGTACGTCTGTGCGTGGATGACCTGCAGGTGTTCACATGTCCACAGTGGTGCTGTGTTCATACATACACCTGTGTGAGTCTGCAGCTGGGTCTATTTTTGTGGACACACATGTGCTTGTATGTGAGTCATAGGATCCTGGGTCTAGGTATGTCTGAGTGTTTATGAATGTGCGTGTAGGGTTTGTGTGTGTTTGTGCAACCTCATCTGTTCGCTTGTGATTTATTCCTGTGATTGATATTAGAAGCCGATGCCTCCCTATCTTTTGATTGTAAGCATGATTCCCAGTGTTTTCATAGATGGGTTCTCTGTGGCTGCAGAGTTGTGTCTCTTTCATTGTCCATTTCTGTGTATAGCATTCAGCATTCTGTATTTGGACATTTGTGTGATTATGTATTTCTGCTCTCTGTGTATTTCTGATTTATGTATGTTTGTGTTGATTATTTTGCCACCAGTTTTTATGTGTTTATGTCTGTGTACGTGTATGTCTGTGTCAATCAGTTTGGGTCTGGGGTCTACCTGGGTCCAGGTGTTGCTGTGCTTGGGCCTGTGTGGCTAGGTGTCTTTGAGTGTCTGTGTCTGAGTTGTCTGTGTATTATATCTGTCACTTTGTGGCTCTGATCTTCTGTATGTGTTTAAGTGTCTGTCTGCAGAGGGTTGGTTTGTGGGTCTTTTTCTTTTAGAAGCAGGATATCATTGTTTTCCAGGCTGGAGTGCTGTGGTGCACTCATATAGCTCACTGTGGCCTCAAACTCCTAGGTTTAAGTGGTCCTGATCCTTCTGCCTCAGCCTCCCAAGTAGCTACAATTACAGGTGTACGCCATCATGCCCAGGCAATTTTTAAAAAATTTTTAGTAGAGACTGGGTCTCACTATGTTGTACAGCAGGCTGGTTTCAAACTCTGGCCTCAGGTGATCCTCCCTCCTTGGCCTCTCAAAGTGCTGAGATTATAGGTGTGCACCACCATGCCCGGCCATGTTGGTCTTTACACTGAACTATTAGTCTGCATGCTAACTAGTTTCTCTTTATAGGTATGCATCTAAGTGCCTCTCTTGCTCTGGGTCTCTGTACATCTCTGTGTCCAGGTGCCCACATGTGCCTGCAACGTCCTCAGGCCTGTAAAGAGATCTCACCTTAGTCCTGTGGCTTTGGCAGAGGTGTCCCCAGTGTGATGGACACTGACAGGCTCAGGAAGGCTAAACTGTAGGAGGCTTCGCCCCATTCTCTGAGGCAGTCCTCTGCCCTTGAACTAATTGAAATTGATAGGATACTACACTCAACAATTGCCAATTACATTTTCTTTATAAACGCACATGGAATATTCACCAACATAGACCATGTGCTGGTCACACATATCAGTAAGTGTAAAAGAATTGGAGTTATACAGAGTATTTTCTTTGTTTACAATGAAATTAAATTAGCAGTGAATGACAATAATGCATCTAAAACCTAATATATGTTTGAAAGTTAAACAACACACATCTAAATAACCCATAGATCAATCAGGAAATCACAAGAGAGATTAGAAAACATTCAGAACTCAGTGATAATAAAAACAGCATATCAAAATTTGTGGGATGCAGCTAAGAGATACTTTAAAGTGAATTATTGAGGTTAAATCCTTATATTAGAAAATGAACAGTTTGAAATCAATGGTCTAAGTATCTTAAGAAACTAGGAAAAGGAAAGAAATCAATATAATAGAAAACAGACAATAGACAATACCAACAAGGGCAGAAACTGGTTCTCTTAAAAGATTAATAAAATGGATAAGCCCTTAGGTAAATAACAACCACAACGACAACAAAAAAGAGAGAAAACAAAACATTTCTAATAACAGAAATGATAAAGGGGACATCATTACAATAATGTAGTCATTAATATGGTAATAAGAGACTATTAAAAGTAACCTTGTGCAAATAAATTCAACAACCTAAATGAAATGGGCAAATTTTTTGAAAAACACAACTTATCAAAACTGGCAGCAGAAGAAATAGAAGCACTGAATAGCCCTATATTTATGAAATGAATTGATTTTGTACTTTCAAACCTTTCTGCAATGAAAGCTTCAGGCTTGAATGGCTTCACTGTTGAATTCCATCCAACATTTAAGGAAGAAATAATACTAACCTTATACAAATGATTTCAGATAATGGAAGAAGAGGAAATATTTCTTAAGTTGTTATGAGGTCATCATAACCTTGATACAAAAATCTGACAAGGACATTAAAAAAATCTCAAGAATATCAATGCAAAAATTGTTAACAAGTATTAGAGAATTGAATTCAGAAATATATAAAAAGGAGAATATATCATGAACAAGCGGAGTTTGTCTAAAGAATGCAAGGTAAGGCCAGGTGTGGTGACTTATGTCTGTAGTCCCAACACTCTGGGAGGCCAAGGCAGGCAGATCACTGGAGCCCAGGAGTTTGAGACCAGCCTGGGAAACATGGTGAAACCTCATCTGTACAAAAAATGCAAAACAACAATAAAAACTAGGGGTGGTGATGCACATCTGTAGTCCCAGCTACTCGGGAGGCTGAGATGGGAGGATTGCTTGAGCCTGGGAGGTGGAGGTTGCAGTGAGCTGAGAGTGTGCCACTGCACTCCAGTCTGGGTGACAGAGTGAGACCCTGTCTCAGAAAAAAAAAATAAAAGAAAAAGAATGCAGGGTTTATTCAGTATTTGAGAACAATCAATTTACTACATTAACAGAATAAAGGAGAAAAATATATGATCATCTTAATAGATGCTAAAAATGCATCTGACAAAATTCAATACACACTCATGATAAAAACTCTCAGCAAAATAAGAATAGAAGGGAATTTCCTCAATCTTATAAAGAACATCTATGGAAAGCATATGGCTAACATTATGCTTAGTAGCTAAAGATTGAATACCCCGCCCTATCAGGAAAAATTCAAGGACGTTCATCTTAACCACTTGTAATCAATATTTTACTGGAGGTCCTAGCCAGTTTAATAAGACGAGAAAGAAATAAAAAGCTTAGAGTTTGGCAGTATTGAAGCAAAACTCTCTGTATTCAGAAACACATGATTATCTGACAAAAACAAGCAATGGGGAAATGATTCCCTATTTAATAAATGGTGTTGGGAAAACTGGCTAGCCATATGCAGAAAACTGAAACTGGATCCCTTCCTTACACCTTATACAAAAATTAACTCAAGATGGATTAAAGATTTAAATGTAAGACCTAAAACCACAAAAACCCTAGAAGAAAACCTAGGCAATACCATTCAGAACATAGGCATGGGCAAAGACTTCATGACTAAAATACCAAAAGCAATTGCAACAAAAGCCGAAATTGACAAATGGGATCTAATTAAACTAAAGAGCTTCTGCACAGCAAAAGAAACTATCATCAGAGTGAACAGGCAATCTACAGAATGGGAGAAAATTTTTGCAATCTGTGCATCTGACAAAGGGCTAATATCCAGAATCTACAAGGAACTTAAACACATTTACAAGAAAAGGCAACCCCATCAAAAAGTGGGCAAAGGATATGAACAGACACTTTTCAAAAGAAGACATTTATATGGCCAACAAACATGAAAAAAAGCCTCATCATCACTGGTCATTAGAAAAATGCAAATCAAAACCACAGTCAGATACCACCTCATGCCAGTTAGAATGGCGATCTTTAAAAAGTCAAGAAATAACAGGTGCTGGAGAGGATGTGGAGAAATAGGAACGCTATTACACTGTTGATGGGAGTGTAAATTAATTCGACCATTGTGGAAAACAGTGTGGTGATTCCTCAAGGATCTAGAACTAGAAACACCATTTGACCCAGTAATCCCATTACTGGATATATACCCAAAGGACTGTAAATCATCATTCTACTATAAAGACACATGCACACACATATTTGTTGCAACACTATTCACAATAGTGAAGACTTGGAACCAACCCAAATGCCCATCAATGTTAGACTGGAAAAGAAAATATGACACATATACACCACGGAATACTATGCAGCCATAAAAAAGGATTAATTCATATCCTTTGCAGGAACATGGATGAAGCTGGAAACCATCATCCTCAGCAAACTAACACAGGAACAGAAAACCAAACACTGCATGTTCTCACTCATAAGAGGGAGCTGGAAGCCATCATTCCCAGCAAACTAACACAGGAACAGAAAACCAAACACTGCATGTTCTTATTCGTAAGTGGGAGTTGAACAGTGAGAACATATGGGCACAAGGAGGGGAACATCATACACCAGGGCCTGCTGAGGGGTGGGGGGCAAGTGGAGGGATAGCATTAGGAGAAATACCTAATATAGATGACGGGTTGATTGGTGCAGCAAACCACCATGGCACATGTATACCTGTGAAACAAACCTGCACGTTCTGCACATGTATCCTAGAACTTAAAGTATAATTAAACAAAACAAAACAAGACAAAAACCAAAGAAATCCTAAGTAATCTACAAAAATAAAAACCAAAGCAACATAGATATATTGACAGAATTTAATAAGGTCATGGGTATAAGTGAACGCACAAAGTTTGATATACTAACAAAAAACAATGATTAAATAAAATTAAGAAAAAGCAATACCAATTGGCAATAACCTCAAGCAATAAAATATTTAAAAATAATATTTTTTAATGTGTGAGCCTTTGATGCTGAAAACTGTACAACAACACAGAAGAAACTGGAGAAGACTTAAATGGGAAGACATCTCATGTTCAGGGATTGGGAGAATTGATACTAAGATATCAGTCCTCACAAACTCGATCCACAGCTTCAGCCTAAAAATCCAATTTTTAGAACAAACTGGTTCTAAAAGGTATACAGCAATGTAAAAGAACTATAAAAATCAAGTCTTTTAAAGGATGACCAAAGTTAGAGGACACACACTCGATAACTTGATTTCAAGACTAACTCTTGGCCAGGCCCGGTGCTCAGGCCTGTAATCCCAGCACTTTAGGAGGCCGAGGTAGTGGATCACCTGAGGTTAGGAGTTCAAGACCAGCCTGGCCAACATGGTGAAACTCTCTCTACAAAAATACAAAAATTAGCCAGGGATGATGGCGGGTGCCTGTAATCCTAGCTACTCAGGAGGCTGAGGCAGGAGAATCGCTTGAACCCGGGAGGTGGAGGTTGCAGTGAGCCGAGATCGTGCCATTGCACTCCAGTTTGGGTGACAGAGTGAGACACTGTCTCAAAAAAAAAAACTGTAAAACTATTATGATCAAAACACAGTAAGATGGACAAATAGATCAATGGAATAGACTAGAGATGACTGAAACAGACCCTGACATAATTCAATATTTTCAACATTAAAAAGGATAGTTTTTATCATTTAACCAACTGATGCTGAACCAACTGATTATCCATATAGCAAAATGCACACCCAATCCCCTACCTAACACCAAGTATAATATTCAAAATATTATTTTGAAGTGGATGATAGACTTAATGTAAAAGTTAACACTATAAGCCTAATAGATTCGAACATGAAAAGTATCTTCTAGACTTTGGGTAGGAAAGATTTCTTAGGTAGGCATAAAAAAGGCATTAACATAGAAAACATAATGAAACATAATTTATTGAGATTAAAACCTTTTGATCTTCAAAGGATGTGGTTGAGGAAATGAAAATCCAGGTCACAGAGTGGGAGGAGATAGTCACAATGCATAGACCTGGCGATGGATTTTTATGTACTAAATATATAACATGTATAAAGAACTGCAAATAATAAAAATACAACAACTCAATAAAACATGGACAAACTTCTTGAGCAGTCACTTCACACAAAAAGGAAATATGGATACCAATGAACTCATGTGACGATGCTCATGTTATCATACATCAGGATATATAAACGGAAAACACCAAGAGATAGCAGTCATAGCTAAAATGAAAAAGTCTGACAAACTATATTGACAATGCTAAGAGGATTTGGAATAACAGGAATTCTTATACAGTGCTTCTGGGAGTGTAAAATGGTAAAACAATTTTGAAAAACAGTTTTGCAGTTTCTTATAAAGTTAAATATACAACCACCCTGTAGTCCAGCAACTTCACTTCTAAGCATTTACCAAAAAGTAATGAAAATCTTCATCCACAAATCGACTTATACAATTATTTTCAAAGCATCTTTATATGTAATGGTCCAGACCTGGAAATAACTCAGTTGTCTATCAAGGGTTGAATGAATAAATAAATTGTGGCATATGAATAAAATGGGCAATTACAGAGCAATAAAAAGCACAAAATACTAACAAAGATAGCAACTTACATAAATCTCAAAAAAACATTGTGTTGAGTGAAAGAAGATAGAAACCTACTGTATGAGTCCATTTATACGAAATTCTACAACATACACAGCCAATCCACAACGTGCAGAGGTCAATGGTTGCCAGAGGATAGAGTGGGGAGTGTGTTATTGGGGGGTATTGGGGGGCGATTGTAATTGGGCACGAAGGACATTATTGATGTATTGGAAATGTGGTATGTCTTGACGGGGTATCAGATGGGTGCATACAAAATTTTTTGACGTATACATAGATGAGGGGAAGAGAGCACCCTCACTTGCTCATCCACCTGGGTGGCTCTGCCCTCTCTCCCCACCTCTGTCCATCGCAGTCCCCCAGCCCCCTCCCAGCGTCTCTCAAGCCCTCCCCTCTACTCCCCTCTAATCCAGGGCTCGGCCCTGGAGGGATCCCTGCTGTCTGGGTGGGGTCCCTCCAAGGCGCAGGCGGCTGATTTGGGAGGCGACCCCAGGAGGCACAGTGGGGAGGGGATAGCGGGGCGGGGAGAGGCTGAATCACAGTGAGGGGGCTGCGGTTCAGCTCCTGGGCCCAGCTCTGGGACCGTGTCAGGGATACTGACTCTGCCCCTCGAGCGGAACCGGGCATTTATCCGCCCATCCCCGTCCCTTGCGGTGAGGATCTCTCCTGGGTGTCGGGTCCCTGGCTCCCCGCGCTGCCCTGCTCGGGGCTGGTCTCGCCCCAGGACCCTGGAGCCGCGGAGGGGAGTGGTCAGGGCGCAGGTGAACGCAGAGGTGGTTAGGAGACCTGGGCGCAGCAGCGCCTGCTTCAGCCATCCCTCGTCACCCTCGTGCCCCGTATGCTTCTCCCTGCAAGGCAGCTAGAGTGGGCTTCCCAAAAGGCAAACCTGATTGTGTCAAAGCCCTGCCTTAAACTGTTCAGTTGAAACTCTCGGCTTTGGGAGGATGGCGTCCAGCATAGGGTGTGACTTGGGGCGGCTCCTCTGGCTTTGACCCGGGATGACCTGGAAACAGTGCTTTCTCCCTCTTCAGACATCCCAAACTTCCAACGGGATGGTCAATGCCTACCTCCCTCCTTCTTCCAGTGTGTGAGGCGGCCCTCGAGATGGTTCTCAATGATCCCTGACCCTCCATACTCACTTCCCTCGAGTGGGGCTGGATTACTGACTCAATTCTAACGTCTATGCCAAAAGGATGGGAAAACCTTGGGTGTCGACCTGAGTGCTTCTCTGGAATTGTCTGCTCAGAGAGAAGCCAGCTGTCAGGTTCTGAAGCAGCCCTTTGGAGAGATCGTGTGAGTAAGGTTGGAGGCAGATACTTCTTCCCTGAGTCAAGCCTGAGTTTACTGCAGCCTTGGGGCCACCTTGATTGCAGCTTCGTGGGAGATCCTGAGCCTGAGCTGATGGCCGAGGATGGAGCCACTCCCACAGAAGCTGTGAGATAGTAAATATTTATTGCTAGCAACCACAAGTTTTGGAGTTGTTTGTTATGCAAGAATAGATAACTAAGACACCCAGTCCCTAGGGTCATCTGTGGTGGTGGTGTGATTTCAGAGCTCCAAGGTACTGAGGCTCCCCAGCTGGGAGGAAGCCCTGCCTCTGCAAGGACCTGATACGGCTTTACCAGCCTTAGCCGTTGTCACCAGCCCCTGCCCATTATAGATAGCCAAACGCTATCTGCACTCCAACCAGCAATGCACCTCCAGCTTCACACTAAATGCATAATTTGCTGCAAATTAAACTAATGGAAATAGAGTAATTATGTTGACTTTTAAAATATTTTCAGATACATACATAATTAAATATTTGATAATATAATCCTTTAGTATTGCGTTTCACAAGGGAACCCAGGGAGAAGAGGCTGAGGCAGGAAAGTGAGAGAGAAGATGCTGAAGGAGGTGGGAGGCAGGCCTCAGAAACCTGTTGAGCCTTCATGGGGAGGGGAACCCAGGCCACCTTTGCAGGAGGGCAATTTCATAACACATATCAAAAGCCTTAAAAATGCCCATATCCTTTGACTGGATGAGACCATAAATCCACCATAAGGAAATAATCAGAGATGAAGACAGAGATCTATGCGCAGATTTGGTCATCGGAGAATCATTTGTGGCAGCCACATGGTGGGGAACATCTATGTGTCCAACAATGAGGACCAGCTAAATAAATTATGACTGAAGAATAATTGTGGTGGCATATCGTGGCCATCAAATGAGACCTTCGAAAGTAATTTATGTTGAGAAAATGCTTATAAATATGCATTTATAAGAGCCAGAGAAAAAAGCATATAAAGCTGGCTATAAAGTACATTCCAACTTTTCTTAATATATACATGGGACTAATAAAACTCAGAAGGATGCATGTAAAAATACCAATGGCTGTTATCGTTGTGGGGAATTTTAATTTTATTTTCTGATTCTTTATGCTTTCCATTTTTTCTGCAATGAACCTCTAATAATATATTAATTTAAGTGTTTAAATGGATGTAGGTGAGAAAAACTTTCTATACCTCCTCACCCCATGAGGGGACTTCCTGAATTAACCTCTGGGATCGAGCTTTGCTCTCAGGGTCTCTTGGTCCACACTCAAGTATTCTTGTTCTGGTTGGGGCAAGGCTGCCAGTCATCTCCTATGATCCCATTGCCTCTTCTCCCTTAGTTGCAGAATGCCAGTTTGGTTGTCATGTCCGTCTGTCCTCCTAAGGTATATTACTCACCCCTCTCTTTTGTTGAGGTAGTTACTATTACCATCTACATTTTATATATGGGGAAACTGAGGCACAGAGAGGTTAAATAACTTACTTAAGGTCACCTTGCTAGTAAGTGGCAGAGCAAGGATTCAAACCTAGGAAGTCTGACTTCAGACTCTGCCTATAACCACTGTAATCCAAGAGGTGGGACAATTTGAGCCTGGTTCTGGCCAGAGACCATACTCAATAACAAATATTTGTTGAGCAGTAATTATTTTTTTCATTTTCATTTTTATTTTAGATTTGGGGGTACATGTGCAGGTTTGTTAACAAGGGTATATTGCATGGTGCTGAGGTTTGGTCTTCTATTAACCCCATCACCAGATAGTGAACGTAGTAGGAATAGGAAGTTTTCAGCCCTTGCCCCCCTCCCTCAAAAATCCCTCCTTTTGGAGTCCCCATTGTCTCTTGTTCCCATATTTGTGTCCATGTGAACCCAAGATTTGGCTCCCATTTATAAGTGACAGCCCGTGATACTTGGTTTTCTGTTTCTGCATCAGTTCACTTAGGACAATGGCCTCCATCTGCATCCCTGCTGTTCCAAAAAGACATGGTTTCATTCTTGTTTTAATGGCTGTGTAGTATTTCATGGTGAAAGGTGAGTGGAAGTCATGGGTGCATTTCCCAGGGAAGCTCTTAGATGACAGCTTTTGCAGCTGGCAGGAGCCTCTTTGCTCTCCCTCTTCCTTTTTTCTTTGTGCTTATAATGGGGCTGTGATTGCTAGAGCTTCCGCAGAGCTCTGGCTAGAGCTGTATTGTGTTCATGACACAAGAATGAACTCATGTGTTGCGGTCAATAGAACACAAATGAAATGGGAGCCTGGGATATTGACAAAATTGTGCATGAAGCTACCATAGAAGCCCTGAAATTCTTAAATCCAGAATTTTCTTACATGAGGGAAAAACAAATCTTTCTTTAAGCCACTGTCTTTCAGATTTCAGTTAGTAACTGATTTATTTCCTAACAAATACACTGAGCCAGGGTCAAAGATGGAAGACGATTCCACAAGAATCTTAATAACATGTGTAAGAAACCTCTCTTGGAGCACGGGAGAGGATCCAAGATTCCTTAAGACCCCAAGTTTTTCTGACCATAACCTGGGCCATAACTCAGATGGTTAGAGTATGTGGAGCAGCAGGAAATGTCAACAGAACTGAGACCCTTCCATGTCCCCACCCCACCGCTTACCCTCAGCCTCCTCCCTGGCTCCTAGAGCTGCCCACAGTGTGAAAGGCACAGGGTGGAGCACAAGCTGGTTAAGGTCCCCAGTCTGGAAGCTGAGCCTAAGAGTAACTCTTCTGTTCCTGTTTGACTAATGAATTCCCAGGGAGGCAGTCAATCAAGGGAGCGATGATGGCAGTAGACAGTGAATCCTGCCTGGTAGTGACGGACCACCCTTTCCATCAAATTTTAAATTTGGAAGAGATATTCATGGGCTTCTAATCCAACCCTCTCTTTTATGCTTCAATTCCCTTTTTGGCAACCACCATAAACACTCACAAAAAAATCTTAATCATTGACAACATCCTCATCAGCATCATCACCACAATCACTATCATCATCATTATCATCATCACCACCATCACTGTCATCATTACTCCCTTTTATTGAGCACCTAGTTTGTTCCAGGCACAGAGTATTTTTTTTTTTACATACTTGATTGTACTAAATTCTTACAATAATGTGATAATAAATATATTGATTCCAATTTACAGAGAAGGAAATTGAGGCTCAGAAAATGTCAAGTGTGCCAAGGCAGCACAGATAATATGCAGAGGAGGGAGAGTTTAATCGAAATCTGTTTGATAACAAAGACTAGCCTGTGTATAACACCTTGCAACCCTAAAAGTTGATCTGTCCTTGCCCATTTCCACCAGGAAGCATACTCCACCATTGGTCAGAACTGATAGAAAGCATTTTGTCTTAGCAAACTGAAACCAGCTTCCTTGTTGGACTTACCCACATTCATGGTTCCTTGAGACCTCAAAGAATGGCTCTAACCTCTGGTCCATGTGACAGTCCCCCTGAGGTTGGAGGCCAGAGTTTGCATCCACCTGAGCCTTTTTTTAGGATGGGCATCTGTTTCCTTTAACAATATCTTGTATGAATGACAGCCCCTCATATCTTTCAACCCACAACTTTCAAAGTCATCACCATCTCTCTGGACTTGTGGGATCCTTCCTCCTAGTCTCTCTGATTCTACTTCAACCCTTTCCCTTACAACAGCTTCTTCTCTACCAAACAGCCACAGTGATATCTTAAGATCATGTAAATTAGATCATGTCATTCTCCTACTCAAAACCCTGCAATGAAAATAAAAACCTAGATCCCTGCCATGACTTATAGACCAGGGTTTCTCAAGCTCAGCACTCTTGACATTTTGGACCATGTAATTCTTTGTTGTGGGGGGCTGTCCAGTGCATTGTAGGATGTTCAGTCAGTAGTACACCTTCCCCAGGTGTGACAATCAAAATATCTACAGGCATTGCCAAGTATGCCCTGGTCATGGGGGCACCCTATACACCCTAAATATCTTCCTCCTGCCAACTCTTTACACCTCATCTTGTATCTCTCTCCCATCACCCACTTTGCTCCAGTCACATTGGCCTCTCAACTGTTTCTTGAACACATCATGCTCATCCTACCCTAGAACCTTTGCATCTACCATTCCCTGTGACTAGAGCATTCTCTTGATAGTTATCAGCAAGGCTCACACCCTCATTTGATTCAGGTCTCTGCTCAAACATTATCTCCTTAGAGAGGGATTCCCTGGTCATCCTTTCTAATACAGCCCTGTCATCTCCAGTGCCTTCCTGTTCATAATTTTTTATAGAACTTACCACTAATATATATAAAAACATATGTATAATATATAATATTGCTATATATATTATAATATACATTATATTATACATTATA
>NW_012102365.1:4846318-4883958 GCF_000951045.1 Mandrillus leucophaeus
TATAAAATATATGAACACATATTTATATGTAAAACATATATATGAGTATGTATTTATATAAAACATATATATAAATATATGTGTTACATCAGGAATAGGTAAATTGCAAATATCATGAGATGGCAGTCATGGCTGAAATTAAGAAGCCTGACAATACCAAGTGTTGGTGAGGGTGTGGAGCAGCTGGAATTCTCATACACTGCTGGTGGAAGTGCAAAGTGATACAACTATTTTGAAAGTTTGGCAGTTTCTATAGACAACCACCTTATAGCCCAGCAACTTCACTTCTAAGCATTTAACAAAAAGTACTAACCAATCTATGTGTGTGTGTGTGTGTGTGTACATGTGCACGTGCAGTATTACATGTCTATATCTCGCAGATGTAAACTCCTTGAGAACAGGGACTTTGTTGATATTCTTCATTATTCTTTCTCCAGTCATTAGAACATAAGAGCAACCTAAGAAAACTTTATTACATTAATCCATGTGAACTGGTTCCCACGCCCTTCTCAGTCTGGAGGCACTTTAGACAAGGTTCAGCTTATCCATGACCATCTGGGTTTGTTCCTCAAAATTGCACATAGGTCTGAGCCTCCCAATCGCATAAGACTCTTCCCTTTTTCTAGACTCCATGCCTGTATTAAAATGCCCTAAAAGGCAGAAAAATGTGCAGAGAAGTGTGTTGGCTTTGGAGTCAGAGAGACCAAAGTTCAAATCTTACCTCTGCCACTTACGAGATGTGTGTTTTCTGAGCCTCAGTTTTCTCTCCTGTAAAGTGGTGCTAATAATAGCAACCTCGAATGGTTGTTGGGAGGACAAACCTCGTGTGAGTACTTAGCACCTGGTAATCACTCAATAACTGGTGGGTATTATCATTATTGTTGTTGTTGCTGCTGTTACTGTTTTAGGACCCTCTATCTCCTGGGAAGAGCCTTGGCTGGGAAGGGACTAGCCTGGGGGTGGGGAGGGCAGCAAAGAGACAGGTGCCATGAGGGACACCCCTCCAGGGTCCACACTGAGCTCCCTTCTCAAGGCCTGGCTCCCTTCCCTACCTGTGCCTTGATTTGTTTTTCTCATCTCAGCTCAGAGCCTTGCACTGCATGCTAAATTCACATTTACATGGAAATACCATCCTGAGAGTCTGGCTCAGGCTCCAGTCTGTGTGGGTTTTCTTTCCAACCCAGGTCTAGCATCCAAAGTGCTCACTCTTCTTCCAAGAACCTGTCATCTGAAATCTGAGAGCTCCCTCGCTCTCCAGTCAAGTTACCGCTAGTAGTGCTATGGGTGTCTTTCCTCTCGGGGGACTGACCTTTCCTGGGCAGCAGGGATTGTAGCTGACTCTTCAGTAACCACTCTCCCAAGCGTTTGTCTCCTCTTTTTCAACTGAAGTGTTGAGGTTATTTATAATTTTTGAAACAAGTTTATTAAGGCATAATTTATACAAAAAGCCACCTTTGTGTTGTACAGTTTTATGAATGTTGACAACTGCATGTATTCATGAAACCACCACCACAATCAGCATGTAGTCAATCCTCACCCCTGACCCTCAGCCCTTGGCATCCCCCAGTCTGCTTTTTAATTCCTCCAATTTTGCCTTTTCTAGAATTAGAGCAGTTACATTTGATAGAGTTATTTACATGGTTAAATTTAAATAAACTAGCTTGCTTTTTATTGTCTTTTTGTCACATCGCTTCTGTGTTGTTTCTCTATTCCAGCCTTCTTTTGTATCAATTAATTTTTATGATTCCATTTTATCTCCATTATTGACTTACTAGTAATCTCTCCTTTTTTATTTTTATAATGATTGCTCTAGCATTTACAGTTTCCATCTTTAATTTATTACAGTCCAACTTCATATATTATATTTATTCACCTATAGAGGAATACTGTTATAGCAGAATATTTTCCTTTCCTCCCTCCTGTCCCTTGTGCTACTGTTGCCGTAAGCCACACTTACACATGTGTTGTAAATCTCCAATACATTGTTACTATATTCTCTTTTTATGGGCAATTATCTTTAAAATAGATGACACTGAAAAAAAATATTTCGTGTTTACCCTAATTCTCACTATCTCTGGTGTCCTTTTCTGTAGGTACCACTGAATTTCTATTAGGTTTTATGGACCATCTGCATGAAAATGTTCCTTTAACATTTTAACATTTTCTGTAGTGCAAGTCAACTTTTGTTGATCTGAAAAGTTTGTTTCATGTTTGCTTTTGAAAGAGAATTTTTCTGGGTGTAGAATTATTGATTGAAAGAATATATATGTGTATGTATATATGTATGACATATATATATGTATGTATGACATATATATATATATGACCCTCCATTTTCTTTGAGACTGCAGAGCTTCTGATGAGAAGTTATCTATATTCTTATCTATAATTCTGTATGTAATTTTTCTTTTTCTCTGACTGCTTTCAATATTTTTAATCTCTGGTTTCTAGCAGCTTAACTGTGATGTATCTGGGGGGTGTGTGTGTGTGTGTGTTTTCCATATGGGTTTCTCTGAACTTCTTGGATTTATGGCATGCTTCTTATTAAATTTGAAAAATTCTCAGCAATTCTATCTATCTATCTATCTATCTATCTATCTATCTATCTATCTATCTATCTATCTATCATCTAAATCTATCTATCTGTCTATCTATCTATCTATCAATCAATCATCTGTCATCTCACTATCTCTTTCTGTTAATCTTCTGATCTTCTGGAACCCCAGTTATATGTATGTTAGACCACAGGTTTTGGATGCTCTTTTTTTTTTTTTTAAATCATTTTCTTTCTTTTTCAGTCTACATAATTTCTACTACTTAACCTATTTTCCATTTTACTGATTCTTTCTTCTGCTATATAGTATGCAATAAACCCATCAAAGCAATCCTTTATCTCTGATTGTGTTTTGTAAAATTATTTCTTGCATTTCCATTTGGATTCTTTTTTTAAAGTTTCCTTCGTTTCTGAATTTTCTGGTCCATTCAAGCACTTTTTCCACATCTCTAACGGGATTATTTAGCATAATTATTTTAATATAATTATTTTGAAACCTCTGTCTAAAAATTCCAACCCCTGGATCATCTTTGAATCTGGTTCTGTGACTGCTTTCCACTTGTCAGTGGGTTATTTTTCCTTGATGATTTTTATCTCATAGTTTTTGAATAAATCCTGAACATTGTGAACATGACAGTAGACACTGAGGTAAGCAGCATTTATGCCCAGAAATGAACACACTTATTCTTCCCTGAAGACATTATGATGATGATTTGAGTCACATCTAGTGGAGTTGAGTTTAGTTGGGTTTTGTTTGTGCTACACTCTTAAGTGCACCCAGGTTTCAAATTCCCCAGTAATGGTCTCCCTCTACCTTATTCTCCTGTTTGAGGCCCTTAGAGATTCCAGACACAGCCTAGCTCACACTCAGTCTATAAGAACTCATTTAAAAAATTAGCTGTTTTCTTCATTCCAGTTTTAATGGTGGCTGCATCTTCACCAAAGCTCTGCTAAGTGTGAAATCATTTATATTTCCCTCTATCCTCAGTGGGACTGGCCAGTGTTTAAATTTTTTCCCCTGTTCTCTTCTGTATTTTTAAGTTCTTTTTTTTTTTTAAATTACTGCCATACAAGTTATCACAAACATAGTGCCTTAAAATCATACTCACTTATTATGTTACATTTCTGTGGGTCAGACGTTTGGGCACTGTGGGCTCAGCTGTTCTCTTGTGTCTTTGTGTTAATAGTTTTTATATAATTTTTAAAAATCAGCCATTATTTCTTCAAATATTTCCCCTACTCTTTTTTCTGGGACTCCAACTGCATGTGTGTTAGATCTCTTGATAGTGTCCCATGGGTCACTGAAACTCTGTTAGTTCTTTTTCCTTACAGTCATATTTTCCCTTGGTGCTTATGTTTGGATAGTTTCCATTTTTCTTCATCAGTTACACTCATCTTTATTCTGTAAAGTCTAATCTATTGTTAATATTCCTTAGTAAAATTTTTATATTAAATATTATATATTTCAACTGCTGAGCTTCTTATCATTTCTGTCATTACTATTTAGTAGTTTTCTACATATAGATATTGTACATATTTTGTTAGATTTATACCTATAAATTTCAATTTTTTGTGCTATTGTGATGGTATTTTTCTAACTTTAAATTTCAGGGCAGGCGCAGTGGCTCGTGCCTGTAATCCTACCAGTTTGGGAAGTTGAGGAGGGTGGATCACTTGAGGCCAGGAGTTCAAAACCAGCCTGGCCAACGTGATGAAATCTCATCTATACTATAAATACAAACAAATTAGCTGGGCATGGTGGCTGGTGCCTGTAATCCCAGCTACTTGGGAAGCTGAGGCAGGAGAATGGCTTGAACCTGGGAGGCAGAGGTTGCAGTGAGCTAAGATTGCACCACTGCACTCCAGCCGGGGGGATAGAGCAAGACTCTGTCTCAAAAAAAAATTCAGTTGTTCATTGTTGCTATATAGGAAAGTAATTGACTTTTATTTTGACCTTGTATGTGGAAACTCTACTGCACTCATTTTCTCATTCCAGAATGTGTTTTACTTAAGATTCTGTGAGATATTCTACAGACAATTATGCCATTTGCAAATAAAGACAGTTTCATTTATTCCTTTCCAAACTATATGCTTTCTATTCCTTTTTTTTTTTTTTTTTTTTTTTGGTCTTATTGCACTATCAGTTCCAGTATGATGTTGAATAGAAGTAGTGAAAGGAGACATCCTTGCTTTGTTTCCAATCTTCTGAGGAAAGTGTCTCGTCTGTCACTATGTAGTGTGATATTATCTGTGGGTTTTTTCTTTTTTCTTTTTCTTTGGTGGTTGTTCTTTATAAAGTTGAAAATGTTTCCATCTATTCTCAGTTTTCAGAGATTTTTTATCATAAATGAGTGCTGGATTTTGCCAAATGGATTTTCTGCATCAATGATCTGATCATATAGTTTTTCTTCCTTTTTTTAAAATTTTTTTAGAGACAGGGTCTCACTCTGTCACCCAGGCTGGAGTGCAGTGGTGTGATCATAGCTCACTGCAGCCTTGAACTTCTGGGTTCAAGTTATCCTCCTGCCTCAGCCCCCTGAGTAACTGGGACTACAGGTGCATGCCACCATGCTCAGCTAAATTTTCTTGTACTTTTTGTAGAGATGGGATCTTGCTATGTTGCCTAAGTTGATCTCAAACTCTTTGCCTCAAGCAGTCCTCCTACCTTGACTTCCCAAAGTGTTGGGATTACAGGCATGAGCCACTGTGACTGACCTAAATTTTCTTCTTTAGCCTATTGATATGGCAGATTACATTGATTGATTTTTGAATGTATATACCTGGAATAATGCCCACTTGGTCATGGTATATAGTTTATTTTATACATTGTTGGATTTTATTTGCTAATATTTTTAAAGGATTTTTGTGGCTATGTTCATGAGAGATACTGGTTTTAGGTTTTCGTTTCTTGTAATGTTCTTTACCTGGATTTGTTATTAGAGTAATGCTGACCTCATCATAGCATTTTAATATGATATTTAATGAAATACTAAGTAAAAAATATGTTAAATGATTAACATAAATTTTACTGTTAACCTTTATATAATGTCAATTTTTAATACAAGTGTAAGAGTATTTAACTCATGTGTAGGATCTTCAAAATCATACAAACTGTATTTTGTAGCCTGTCGTAGACATATATTTAATTCCTACCAGAATGGTGGAAGAGCTCCATAAAACTCAACCGTGCTTATTTCAGTTATTGATGTATGCATATTCTACCCACACTCTACATTTGACTTAATGATGATAAGGAAGGACGGAAAGGAACTATGGTTGCCCTGTCTTTCCTTTTGGTTCTATGTCATCATTTTCAGCATAAGCAGTTGGTTAATGCAAAGAAGTAACACAGGTGAGAAAGGATGTGCTGGGATTTCTTGGTCACACATGCTTCATGCTTCTGAGAAGGCCATGGCCTTCTTCCTGTGTTTGAAATAAGTTCCGGTTCCAGTAGAAAGCATGCCATCTTGGTGCTGTCTGTGACCCCAGATACTCAATTGTAAGATGTAACATACTTACCTTATTCTTACTTTAAAAAAATTATGATAAAATATACATAACGTAACATTTACCATTTCAACCATTTTAAAATATACAGCTCAGTGACTTTAGTATATTCCTATTGTTATGCAACCATCACCACCACCACTCTTCAGAACTTTTTCCATTTTCCCAAACTGAAACTTCATACCCATTCAGCAATAACTCCCTAGTCTGCCATCTCCCTTTTTCTTTTCTATTTTTATGAATTTGACTACTCTAGGTACATCATACAAGTGGGCTCATACAGTATTTGTTCTTTGTGACAGGCTTATTTCACTTAACATAATGTCCTTAAGGTGCATCCATGTTGTAGCATGTGTCAGAGTCTCCCTCCTTTTTAAGACTGAATAGTATTCCATTGTAGGTATATACTGCTTTTTATTTATTTATTCATCTGTTGATGGACACTTGGGCTGGTTTCATCTTTTGGCTATTCTGAATAATGTTGCTATCAATAATGGGTACACAAATATCTGTTTGAGTTGTTGCTTTCAATTCTTTTGGGTATATACCCGGAAGTAGAAGCGTTGGATCATATGGCAATTCTATGTTTAACTTTTTGAGGATTTGCCATACTGTTCAACATTATACATTCCTACCAATAGTGCACAAGTGTTCCAATTTCTCCATATCCTCATTACCACTTGTTATGTTTTTCTTTTTCTAAAAAAATTAGTAGCCATATTTCCATGAGGTACAATGATACCTCATACTCACCTTGAGTGTCTCCGAACTTCCATGCCCCTTAGATGGCAGGGAACAGTGGGCACACACATAGGGGGTGTCTCCTTAGCTGACGAGTATCCTCTGTCCCTTTGGACTTCACTTTTAAAACACAAGTTCAAAGATAAAATTGTTAAAAATTTCAGAACTGTGATAACTGAACAGTAAACCAAGTGCAGGTGTCTTCTAAGCACAGGGCCCTGTGCAAATGCACAATCACGTATGCGGGAAGCCACCTTGCTTCTGCTTTGTGTAGGAGAAAAGATGGAGGTGGAGGCTGGGCCAGAATGGCAAATGGAAAAAGAAGATCTAAAGTGCCGAGGCCCCATTGCAGTCTCCTAAGGCCCTTTATTTTACCGTCGCCACACCTCTGCCCGTGTCCTATATCCTGCCCACAGTGTTGTCACCCCTTCATGATCAGTCAAATCCTGCCAATCTCAGTTTGAATCCTATTTCACTAGGGAAATCTTTCCTGGCTTTCCTGACCCAAGGCATCCCTTCTCAGAACCTTCTCAGCATAAATTTTCCACATCACCCATATGACAATTAGCCTGGTCCTGACTCCTTTAAGTCAGTCATGTCTCTCCAATTATATGTGAGACTCCTGGGGGCAAGGTCTGTGTCTCTTGCTTCTGTAATACCTCACCAGGACTGCACAGCAAGACTTGCCCCTGGCTATCTTACCCTCCCCTTCCTCCTCATCCCAGTGAGAATCCAGCCCAACCAATCAGACCTCTCCACATCCTTCTCATTTGCCCACGTGCATGCTCTCAAATTCGTTATCCCTCAGCTGTGAATGCCTGCCCTTCTTGTCAAGGGCTGTCCAAATCCTACCATTTTCCAAGGTCTCACACAGTGCAGTAAATATGACATGGATTTACAATTTACAAATATCTCATTCTAAATCCTGACTCTGTCACTTTCTGGATAGAAGGGCTGGGCATATCCAGAAAGTGATATTCCTTCCCCAAGACTTTGTTTCCTTCTTTGTAAATCCAGGGGTTGATAATAACCCCTGTGAAGGGTTGTTGAAAAATGTAATGGGGGATATTCATTTAATGGGAGAGATAACAGGACAGTATAATGAATTAGTGTATGCCAATACATTTAAAACTTAGATTAAATAGACATCTGCCTTAAAAATATAACTTACCAAAAGTGACTAAAAAGAAACAAAGTCTGCATAGTCCTAGGCTAATTAAAATAAATTAGAAGTTTAAAATTGTTCCATAAAGAAAAATATTAGGCATGGATTGTTTTGTAGGTGACTTCTACCAAGGGAACTTCTCATTCCAAACTTTCAGAAATTAGAAAAAAGAAGACAGTTCTCAAATAATTTATAAGGCTACTATAATCTTAATACTAGAACCCAGAGCAAGGTATTACAAGTAAAAAAGGTTATAATTCAAATACTTCTCATGATCATAGTTGTAAAAGTCACAAACATGGTCAGGCGTGGTGGCTCATGCCTGTAATCTCAGCACTTTGGGAGGCTGAGGCAGGTGGATCACGAAGTCAGGAGTTCAAGACCAGCCTGGTCAATATAGTGAAACCCTGTCTCTACTAAAAGTACAGAAATTAGCTGGGTATGTAGTGTGCACCTGTAGTCCCTGCTACTCAGGAGGCTGAGTCAGGAGAATCTCTTAAACCTGGGAGGCAGAGGTTGTGGTGAGCTGAGATCGTGCCACTGCACTCCAGCCTGAGCAACAGAGTAAGACTCTATCTCAATACACACATACATACATACATACATACATACATAAAATAAAAATAAAATCAGAAGCATGATTAAATCACTGAATTACTAAATTACTGAATAAAAACCATGCATCATGACCAAGTTGGGTTTATCCTAGGATCAATTAATATTAGAAAAATCTATAAGTGATTGTTGCTATGTTAACAGATTAATCTCAATAAATGCCTTTGGGAAATTTCATATCCATTAAAAAATAATAGTCAACAAACTAGAGATAGAAGGACATCTTTTTTTTAACCTGGTAAAACACTTTTACCAAAAGCCTACAGCATATGTTGAAATGTAGACTAATTTCCTTTAAAACCAGGAAAACACAAGATGCTTTCTCTTACCACTTCCACTCAATATTGTGTTGGAGGTCCCAACCTCCCAGCCAGAGCTAGTGCATAAAGATAAGAAAATCAAATGAAAGGCTAATGAATGCAAAAACAACCAGACCAACACAAAATGTCATGATTCTAACATGTTTTGACTGCATTCATAGGAAGTCCAAAAGTATTTACGAAGAAAATTACTAGAATTAATGAGACTCAAACCAAGTGTTTACCAGCAATAGTTAGAAATCATAGTTGAAAAGATAATATTTACAATAGCAAACTACAAAATATACAAACTACAAAACTACAAAATACAAGGGACAGGAGAATACATCTGATAAAAAAATGCTCAAGATGTTTCTGGGGAAAATTATTGAAAGGTACTCAAAACTTACATGTGCAGAGATATATTAAATTCATAGATGTGAAGACTTAATATTGTAAAGATGACAGTTCTCCTTAAATAGTTCCACAGATTCAATAAAATTCCAATAAAAATCCCAATAGCATATTTAAGAGAACTTGACAAGCTGACTATAAAATTCATAAGAAAAAGGATAAGGGGAAAAATAGCCAAGGCACACCTGAAGAACATGTTGGGGATTTGCCATTTCAGATATCAAGATTTATAAGCCACAGTGATTAGAAGTAGACCTTGATTTAATTAAAAGGTCAGTGGAAGAGAGCAGGTGTCCAGAAACCCTTGCATATGGAAAGTGTACATCATGCAGCTGTCGTTGCAGACCAGCGGGGAAAAGGTGGACCATGCTGCAACAACTGGTTATGCCCACGTGGGGAAAAAGTCAAATCCCCAACTTGGAATACCAAAAAATCAATTCCAGATGGATAGAAATTTGAATGCAAAATGCAAAACTGAATATTTTAGAAGAAAATATGGGCTATTTTTATGACCTCTTGTAGGGAAGGATTTCCGTACTAATGCACTAACAGCGCAAACCACAAAAGGAAAAGAGGGAATAATTTGACTAAATCACATTCAAGGCATTCTGTTCTTCCAAAGACTACAGAACGAAAAGTGAAAAGACAAGACTTAAATGGGAAGAAGATATTTACAACATGTAATCAATAAATGACTTACCCTAAATGGATATAGGACTCTTGAAAATCACTAGGATAGCAATAAACGAATGGTAGAAAATTAGGTAAAAGATACCAATAGGCATTTCACAGAAGAAACCTGAAGGCCAAAAATCATTAGAAGATATGTTTCGTTTCATTAGTAATCAGGGAAATGAAAATTATGAACACAGAGAATTACCATTTTACACCCACCATTCTGGCAAAAATGTAGAAGCCTGACAAATTTGGATCTGGGTATGGAGGAATGAAAACTCTTATAGCCGCTGCTGAGAGTGGAAACAGACAGCCACATTACAAAACAACTTGGCACTGTCTCGCAAAGTTGAACAAACACACCCACCACAAGCCAGCAATTTCCCTTCTAGAATGCACCTCAGAGAAGCTCCTAGGCAGGTGCATCAGGAAACTTGTACAAGAATGTTCATAGCAGCCTCGTTTGTAACAACAAACACACACATGGAACTCCCCAGAGAAAGCAAAAAACTAAGACCAACTCAAATATCCATAGATAGGAGGATGGATACATAAATTGTGGCATATTCCCGCAATGGAATACCGAACATCAACAAAGCGAATGAACTGCAGATACACGTGTCCACACGGACATATCTAGAAATGATGCTGAGTGAAAAAGCCAAGCCACAGAGATCCATCCACACGTAGCTAGGACATTTGTATAAAGGTCATACGCACGCAAAACTAAACAGTGTCTCGCGTGGCGATATAGACATATGTGGAGGACTTGCAAAGAAGAGATGGACGAGATGAACACACAGTGCAGGACAGTGGTCACCCCTGGGGAGCACTGGAGGAGACAGCGAGGGAGGGTCCCAGGACCTTCAGTGCCCTTGGAAATATTCCACTTCCCAAGATCTGATTCATGGCAGTTAATTTTATTGTTATGCTTCATAACTTATGCATTTGTTAAATAGAATTTTTATAAAAACCAAATAGTGTATCATAAAAAGAAGAGGTCTAGCGAAGTGCTATATTAAAGCTCAGCACAGGGTCTAGCAGACACAAATTATGCCAGCTAAGATTGAACACACTTTTTCTGGAGTCAGGCACTACACCAAGTGGTTGACCTGCACAGTTTCTTTTAGTCTTCACAGCAGCTCTATGATTGGCACCTGTTTTACAGGTGAGGAAACAGATATCCACATAGGTGATCTATGCGACTCTCCATAGGTCCCTCTCAGCCACTGTATCCCCACCTCGTGCACAGCAGGAGCTCAATAGGTGGTGAGGCCACTCTGATCCCTCTGTTCCTATAGCAGTACCTCCTCCATGACAAGTGTCACGCTGGATCTTGCATTCCTCTTATGCTAGCAGAATTCTTTGCAAGCTCCTCTAGTACACAGTGCAAAGTTGCTACCTGTGCCTGCTCTGTATTTTCTGTGCCAGTGCTGGTATCCAGCAGGAGCCTAATAGGTGCTCAATGTTGGTTGAGGCGTTGTAGAACTCATCTCATGTGTGGAGGACCTGAAGAAAGGCTCTGTCCTGTTGGCTCAAGTGTCTGGAAGAAGAGAGCTCAGGGGCCATGAGGAAAGGGTAGGAGAGTCGGGCCCTCACCCCAGGAGCTGTAGCCATGGGTGTCCATGAAGGCCGGGCCCAGCGCTCATCCTCCTGCATGGTGCTCTGGTCTGTGAAGCTCTGGTTCATGGTGCTCTTCATGTGTGTCCTCTGGTGGTAGTTGACAGTGGCCTTGGTCATGTTCACCGGCTTTCTGGGGAGGGGGTTTGTGGGGAGACACAGGCACTGTGTGGGGCTGGACAGCACCCAGAGGTGGGTGGGGAGGCCCCACAGTCAAGGGGCCTTGAGGCCGGGAGCTGGCAGCTGTCCTAGAAGCATCTCTAGATGCTGAGAAGCTCTGCCTCCATCCTTCACTCACCAGACCCAGAGAGCTGCTGCTGCCTCGAAAAGGGGCCGACAGGGTCCCTGTTCTGAGGACCTTTGCTGAGAGAAAGGCATGGAACAGCGGTGACCTCGGGCTGGGATTCCGGTCCTAAGTCTCACTGGCCCCACGGGCTCAGAAAAATGAGAAGAAAAGTCACTCTGGGCCCACTCTGATGTCACAGCGGACAGCTGCTCCCACTGCACCCCAAACTAGGAAGGTGGCTAGACCTAGAATCAGATCAATATTTTTTATTTTTTATTTTTTTTTAGCAGTGGGGATGGGCTGCATGAAGCCATCCTCCCTCCTCCCTCACCGCGTGGGTCTGGCAACAGCCCAACTGAGAAGGAGTTTCTTGTCGGCAGAGGCTGAGTTCCAACCTGGGCTTCTCAGTCCTGTGCCCATTCTCCCCAGAAACCACCAGGCCTGGGGCCATCACCCACCACAAAGGATATGGAACAGAAACCTGCCCAGGGTCCATCTTCCTGCCACCCCTCAACAGCCCATCCAGCTGCTGGAAGCAGCAGAGGGAGAAGGTGAGAGGCCCAGGTCCCTCCACTGGGGAGGCGGAGCTTCAGGAGCGGCCTCTGGGCAAAGGCCCTGCACAGCCCAGGCCTCCAGGCCCAGTTTCATGCATAAGGACAGCAGCTTGTGACCCTGGAGGAACTTGGAGCAAGTGGGAGGGAGAGAAGGAGGTGGGGAGGCAGGCGACAGCTCCATGATCAAGGGGCCAAGAAACAGGCACAGGGGAAATGGCTTTGGACTCTTGGGAAGGCTGGAGAAGGGCCCAAGGAGCCCAGTCACAGGGAAGGCTCCAGAGGAGAGCCTTCTGTTCACCTGCTCGGCCCTACAGCATGCAGAATGTGAGGTAGACTTGAGAACGGACTTCCAGGTTAGGAGGACCCAGAACCCTGACCATCCATGGGGACGGGGAGGCCAATGAAATGATCTTCCCAGACAGGAAAACTCCAGCCAGTCTGTCCTGGGGTAAGGGAAAGACAGAATGACCTCTGGATGCCCCCTTCTGCCAGGACCAGGATGTCCTTCCTATGCTAAGAAGATGGCTGTGTCCCCACTGGGACCACTGCTGTCGGGCCCTGATGATGGCACAGCCTTCCCAGCCTGGATGGGAGACGACTCAGCAGGCCCAGGCTTCCTACCGCCGGCCCCCGCCAGGCTCTGGGTGTCACCCTTGCTTTGGCCCAGGGTGGAACCAAAGCCCCCTTTAGGAGCAGGCAAGGATCATCCTCTGTGGCCATGACCTTGACCACCTTGAGTAGGGAGTTGTTGGGGGAAACAGAGAAGGAGGAAGGGAGGAGAAGAGAGAAAGGGATAATAACAAGGAGAGAGAGAGATGGGGAAGGGGACAGAGAGAGAGGGAGGGACAGGCCAGCAAGCCACAGGGAAGACAGATATGGCCATGGAGAGAGGACAGTCGGCCAGCCTGGCTGAACATGGAGCCCAGAGAGGACCCGTCAGTGAGTGGATGCTGGCCTAGAGGGCGGTCTCCTGTGGTGTGCCACAGATTCTGTTCCCAGCCCAGGACTCTTGGCCCACCTGGAAGAAGAGCTACAGAAACAAACCAACCCGATCCCCAGAAGGTGGAACCCAGGAGGGACACCTAACACTGTTGGCATCCAGCTGAGCTCAATGCGAGATTAAGCAGATGGAATTTAATACAGATTCTTTGAAAAGTTCTGCATCTGGTTTTGAAAACTAACTGCACAAGCAGCAGGGAGGGAGAGCTGCCCGTCTGCGGCCCCTACAGAAGGAGGGAAGGAGGCTCAGCATGAGTCGCTGGGTGTTGAGTTGCTGAAAAAGCTCATGTCGGGAAACAGCAAGGTAAGGAGCCCTCCAGGGAGGAGGAGGTGAGAGACTCGCCGTCCTCGGGGTTGGCCTGGTGCCCTCTGGGCCTGCTCTACGAGGAAGGGAAAACCAGCACAGGTGTGGGAGGAATGTTCTAGAAGACTTGCAGAGTAGAAGACAGAGACAGAAGGCACAGTAGCATCGGCAGGCTGTGGAGTCAGCAGGAGCCTGGGTTGTGTCCCAGCTCTGGCACACTCTGCGACCTCCCACAAGTCCCTTGGCCTCTCTGAGCCTCAGTTTCCTCATCAGTAAAATGGGAGTGATAAGAGCTTCTGTTTCTTAGGGTAGTTGTGAGGACTCTGTGTCTAGAACTGAGCACCAGTGCCACCTTTGCTGGGCAGCCTCCTCCTCGTACCCGCACATTGTCAATCTTGTTTCTCTGGAGGTAGGTAGATTTCTAAGGCACCCAAACTGCCACGTAGCACCACCACCACCACCACAAAACTCTGTCCCCTCCACTATGGCCCTCACTACCCCAGCCCCACCCCCACTGAGAGTCACCTCTAGGCCCCTGCTGGGGAGGAGTCAGGGACTTGCTATTTTGGGGCATCTCCTGTGCTTCAGGCTTGATGAGGACTTCACATGTGTAGCTGGGCCTGAGTTCAAGTCAGACCCTGCCACTGATCAACCAAATGGTGTGGGCAAGGTGCTTTCATCACAGTTTCCTCATCTGTGAAAAGGGAGTCAGAGCTGCTTTGTGGGTCAGGATCCAAGAAGGAAATGTTCTCTGATTTATCCCGAGTGACATAACAGTGCCTGGCACATAGTAGGTGCCCAATAAATAATGTACTCATGGATGATGTACCTGAAGTCCTGGCACATAGTAATCACTCATTAAACGACAGTTTAAAGTGTTTTTATTGGGAAATTGTTCAAGGACTAAGCCAGTAGACAGTCAGAGCTTAGCGCCGTGGGCAGGCTGCCCTCCACTGCCTTGCTGGTAAGTTCTCTCTCCTGCTTCAACCTGGCCTTGGGCCAGGTTCATAAAGGGCATCCCCGCCAGTGCTCTGTCCTCCCCCTGACATCCTGCTTATCTGCTCCTGGCAGCCCTGGGATCCAGTGCCATCTGGCCCAGTGTGCCCAGCCTGGCAGTGGCTCTGCCGAGCAAGTGGGGAGGGGCAGAGCTGACTCTGCCTCTGGCTCCCTGGGTGACCTTGGGCAAGTCCACATTTTCTCTGCAACGCAGCATCCCCATTCCTAAATTGAAGTGCTTAGACCACAGCGTCCTGGGCTGCCTGATAGGGAATGAGAGGTCAACAGGCCTGGGGGGAGGTGGTCAGCAGAGAGGTCTTAGAGGCCCCCACCTGCTTCCAGCCAGATTTGCTGCCCAACCTTCATGCGATCCATGTACTGGGCTCCCAGGGGAGGTTTTTCTTTTCAGTTTTGTTTTCTGTATTTTGAGGACAATTCTGTTAGATTGGAAGTCATAAACTACGTGGCAGTTCTACTTTCCGGGCTCTGAGCCTCTACATTTCTAAATTCTGAGATCCTTAGAATCCGAAATCTTGGGTTTATGAAACTGCAAATTGCCCTGATTCTAAGTTCTGGATTCTAAGGCACGCTGGGGTTCATGCTGCCCTCTGCGAAATGCACTAGGAAATGCATCCCGGGCACACTCCAGCCCGGACTTTTCCTGGGAGTTTGCAACACTCCCATTGCTCAGGGTCAGCCTCCTGGGTCAGGGCAGACAAGCCAGCAGATCTCCAGGTCCCCCTCATTTCCTTCCAACACAACCTCCCTGCTGAGCACACTTCCCTGGATAGCACCTGGCAACCTTGGTTAGCATCTCAAGTTTGAGGGACTGAGCACATTGGCCTGAGGCCAAGGACAGGCCCCAAGAAGGTTTTGTGATGTCTCCACCTCTCTCTTGCCACAGAGCCCAGAGCCAGCATCCAGCCACCATCATCCTGTGGCCCAGCCACGACGGCTCCCCTTCCCCAGGCCTGCTCCAGGCTCTGCCAGGGTCCTTCTGTGTCCACCTTCACAGAAGCATCGCTGGGCCCTGCTGCCCAGCCTGAGAGGAGGAGCCCTCAGTGACGAGGGGCCCTGGGGAGGGAACTGGCAGGAAGCCCTCCTTGACCCTAGGCCTGCCGGGCCACCATCTTCTGCTCCCACAGCCCTGGTCCTCAGGATCCACCTCCTTAGAGCCCAGTGCATCTCCATCCTAATCCTGAAGGACTGAAGGTACTCAGAGGGAGAAGCTCGCGGGGGCTTACCTTTCTTGGTGAATCCCATGTGCTCCCACCAGTCTCCTGGAGGCACAGACCATGGGTCTCAGGGCTGCTCCCTGCATGCTCCTTCTCCCTCCCTGGGGCTGGAACCTTAGTGAGGACTCTTGGGTTGGGCTCTCTCGAGAGGCCTCCCTCATTCATCTCCCCCTGTCTGGTTAATGAGCTGGAAGCTTCCATAATGAGGCTGCTTTATCATTTTACCTGCTGCACCAGTGGTAGAGAGGGAGGGGTGGAATGGGGGAGGTGGCTGGGGGAGGTAGGGGTGTCCAGCAGCCCCAGGGTCTACCCACAGAATAGCCCTCAGCGTGGAGGGCTCAGTAAGAGAAAGGAGGGGCTCTCCCGCATGCCCTATAGCTCTCACTGGGCAAGTCCCCCATGCTTGTGAAAGGTAAGGGGCTGGGGAGCTGGTTCATCCCACTTCACATTGGCCCTCCCGGTGATGCCAAGCTCACCCCGCTCAGTCTAGTCCTGGTATTTTCCAAAACGCTCCTACAAAAGCCCCTCTGATCACCCTATGCCCCTGCCTTGCTCCTGCTGCAATGGCTCCCGTCTCTTTTCTCTAGACCACTGGGCATTTGCACATGCTGTTTCCTCCTTCACCACCTCCACTTCCCCTCCCTGGCCTCCTGTGGCTCCCCCGAGCTTCTCCAGTCCTAGCTCTACTCTCTGCACTATGAGCAACACTTCACTCCTCTGTCCTCCCCATGGGACTGGAAGCCTACTGAAGGCTCAGAGTGCAGGCTGGCACCTGGCACCTTACCCAGCATTTATTGAGCACTATGTACGAGGACTGTGCTCAGTTCTTTACAGACAGATGTCAATTAACCTTCAAGGTCATCTTCAAGGACATACTGGAGACAGGGTGGAGTTGGGGCTGGAAACACAGACTTGAAGCCCATGCCAGCTGGATTTGGATCCTGCACTTACCAGCTGGGTGATCTTTATGAAGTTACATAAGCTGTCCGTGCCTCAGTTTCCTCATGCAAAATGGAGGTAACGACAGTACCTCCATCATAGAGTTGTTTGAGGATTAAAAGAGTAAATATATGTCTATATATACACACACATTTAATACAGTACATATGCTAATTGCTTTGTGGTATCAGCTATTGGCATTCCTCCCATTTTGCAGATGAGGAAAGCCTCCTTCTCCCTCCATCCTCTCCTATCCCCTGTGCCATCAAAACTAAATAGATTCGGGGAGCTCAATAAATGCTTGTGTGCTTGTTCACTCAGGCTTTCGTGCCAACTGAGGGGCATGTAAGTTCACCATTTATAAGTCAATTGTACTTTTATGTTCTAGCAACAAAAAAAATTGGCAAGTGAAATAAAAACACTATTTATGATCATAACAAAAACCAAAAATACGTACAAAGAGATTCGACTAAAAAAATATACAAGACCTCCCTGTGAAGGGTACAATTAAAAAATGGTCAAAATACACCCATGGACACTTCACAATAGATTTATCATGGCTGATAAACATGGGACAAAATGGACAATATTATTAGTCATCAGGGAAATGCAAAATAAAACCGTAACAAGATGCAATACTCTCATCAGAATGGCTAAAATTACTGTGACCTACCTTACCAAGTGTTGAGAAGGATGTGGAGACACTGGAACTCCCTTCCCTGCTGGTGGGAATACAGGCGGGTCCAGCCACTTTGGAAAACAACTTGCTAGCGTCTTACAAAGTAAAACATATGCCTGATCTGTGACTTGGTGGCTCCAGCTATTTTCCCTAGAGAAGCGAAACAGACACCCACGGAAATTCTGTCACAAGAATGGCAGTTTTATCTGTATTAGCCCCAAATGACTCAACATTCCCATTTCTTTCCAGTTTTTCCAGAGACACCTCCTCATTAAATCACCTGTCCAAGAATCGCACCTGGACCTCCCTCAGCTGCCACTCGTATCTCTGACCTCAACCAATCCCTATGCCAGGGGAACGCCAGACTGATTGGCCACAGGCTGGGAGCTCCGCGCTCCCCTGAGTGATTCCTCAAGGACGTGATTCCTCAAGGACGAGAAGGGAGAGAGGCGGAGCACTGGTCCCCAAGGGAAGGGGCACTGCGGGTGCGGCAGAACCATCATGCGTTGCTGATGGTGGGGTCAGAATCAGGGGGCCTCGGACAGATGTTCCTGTGTCCCACCCTATAGCCCTGCCCACGTCCTTCAGCTGTGGAGAGCATGGGCTGCCAGCTGGGCCCTTTTCTGGGGAATCATCCTCAGCTGAGGGAGCTGACTGCTGACTCATCTGAAAATGCCTGCGAGTTCTCACCTTTCCCTGGGATGACCTGCAGCCAGTCACTGGCTGACACAGGGGTACAAAAGGTCTGGCTCATTCGTGGAGGCAGGACAGTCATGTGGTGCCACAGAGGACACTCCAGAGCTCCCCATGGGCCCAGGTCAGGGCTAGACTAGATCAAGCCCATGCCCTGACTTGGCTTCTTGCCCACCCTCTGCTGCTTCCCTCACTCCCCTTCTCCTGAGCATGCGCCCTCTGCAATCTCACATGTCCCCATGAGGCCCCATCTCAGACTCTGCTTCTAGGGAGCCCAACCTATGCAGAAGCCCAAGCTGGCTCTCACCCACACGCCCGCCTTGTGCAAGCTTCCCCGTGGATCTCCTTCCCTGCATGGGGAAATTTGTCCTACCCCACCAGGCTCCAAGGTGGGCAGCCAGCATCCTCTTGGAATCCCTCTCAAACCCAGACTCCCAGCAGGAACTCAATTCTCCCCACATCTGCTCCGGGTCCTCAGGAAACCCAACATTCAAATCCCTTTCATCTCCAGGTTGATTAACAGAAGATTACAAGCAAGCTTCAGAAGGAAGGAAGAACAACCAGTGTCTCCCCAGGGCAGACACTGTCTGTTGATAAATACCACCAATATATATTTTTCTCATTTTTATATAGATATACAGAACTAAGCTGATTAATATATTCTTCTTTCCCTCTTAGGTCTAGGACTACAATGGGAATCTTTTTGCCCCATAGTGAACTGTGTACCAGGTTTCAATAAAGGTTTTATCTTTGCAATTACAGTTCATTAATAGATTTACAAGGGAAGGAAGACGGCGAGGTCTAAGAGGATTGTTTCGCATTTCCTCTCTCTTAATTACAGTTATCTCCTGGACCAAAGCTCTTTGAAAAACAGAGAGAAAAAAGACACCCTTTCCCCATCTGTTCCAGATATAGGTACAATTAATAAGGGAGAAGACAGGAGCTGCTCCTGGGCCTCCCGCAAGCTGAGACCTCACCACCTCCTCTTCAGAGCTGCCCTGTGGGTGGGAGGCTCGGCCACCACAGCTCGGCTGGCGTCAGGTATCTTGTCATGGGGAAGGTCCACCCTGGGGATTTGGATAAGGACAGGCTTGGTTCTCTACAGAGCTACTGTTTCTAGGGGACCTACTATGTGCTAGAGGCTTCACAAGGGGTTTCTAATCTTAAACTTGTCTAAGTTTTAAACTTCACAGTGATCCATTTTACAGACCTGTTTTACAGACAGAGAGTAACTAAGGCGGATAGATGGGTGCAGGGTATTGGGCCAGGCATAGGGAGCAGGAAGGGGCTGAACATTTTACAGATGCCAAATGGAGACTCAGAGATGTCCAGGGCTTGCTTAAGGCACTCCAGATTAGGCTGGAATTGCAAGCCAGTCCTGTGACTCCAACTTACCTGCTATTTCCACTTTTTCTTTGCTGTTATTTGGTGAACCTTTCTGGGCCTTAGTTTCCCCATCTGTGAAATGAGCCCCAGAGACTGGAAAAGATGAGTATAAAGGTCTTAGATTTTGGGGTGACGTGTTTTGAATGGGATGGGTGCTGGAATGGCAGGTGTGGGGCTGGTATGGGGCAATCTGGCACTGGGGCATCTGAGTCTTCAGAAATGAGGGGCCTCCAGTCTTCCACACTAGCAATCTGCTCAGACCTGGTCAGAGAGAGCTGATTTCATCCCTGCCGTTTCAGGGACACCAGGAGCTCTGATCCCTTTAACCTCCTCCTCCCAAAGGCTTCTGAGGTGGGCAGTGACCTTGCTCACAGGGCAAATCTTACGAAAGAAGACTGCATTATCAGGGATCACACCCCTTTTCCAGCCCAACCACCTCCAGGCTGGAATGCAGTGGCACGATCTCTGCTCACTGAAACCTCCGTCTCCTGGGTTCAAGGGATTCTCATGCCTCAGCCTCCCGAGTAGCTGGGATTACAGACACGTGCCACTATACCTGGCTAATTTTTTGTATTTTAGTAGAGATAGGGTTTCACCATGTTGCCCAGGCTGGTCTTGAACTCCCGAGCTCAGGCAATCCACCTGCCTTGGCCTCCGAAAGTGCTGGGATTACAGGCTTGATACACTGTGCCCGGCCAACCTCCTGGATCTCTTACTCCAAGGGATCTGTGTGAGTGTCCCTAAGTGGGCTCCTCTTTGGTCTCCTAGCTTTAACTGTCCAAAGGCTTTGCCTGGTCAGGGGGTGGCAGCCAAGACCTGACTATTATGAGGGGTGGTGATGGGGCACTTTGGTGACCAAGAGAGTCCTAGCCAGTTTTTTTTTTTTTTTTGAAATGGAGTTTTGCTCTGTCACCCAGGCTGGAGTTCAGTGGCGTGATCCTGGCTCACTGCAACCTCCGCCTTCTGGGCTCAAGTGATTCTCCTGCCTCAGCCTCCTGAGTAGCTGGGATTACAGGTACGTGCCACCACGCCCAGCTAATTTTTGCATTTTTAGTGGGAACGATGTTTCACCATGTTGGTCAGGCTGGTCTTGAACTCCTGACCTTAAGTGATCCACCCGCCTCAGCCTCCCAAACTGCTGGGATTACAGGTGTGAGCCACTGCACCTGGACTCCAGTTCTTAATTTATTGCAGTTGTCAAACTTTTTCTGTAAAGTCCAAGTGATCAATATTTTAGGACTAGTGGGCCAAGAGACAAATCAAGGATATAATATAGGTATGGTATAATAGTTCCTGCTTATCCATGGGGGATGTTTTTTCATATACATACCTATGTTCAAGTTTAATTTTAAACTTAGATACAATAAGAGATGAACAACAATAAGATAGGACAATTATAATAATACACTGTAGTAAAAGTTATGTGAATGTGTTCTCACTCCCTCTCAAATTGTCTTCTTGTCCTGCACCACAGGCACCTGGAGCCTTGGAAAACGAAACTGCAGATAAGGGAGGACTACTGTATTCATGTAACCAGAGAGAAGACAAATTTCCACAATTGTAAGTGATACAATTAAAGATGTATTAATGAACACTGAAGTTTAAGTGCCATATAATGTTAACATGTCATGAAAGATTATTTTTCTCTTGACTTTTTTTTATCATTCAAAAATGTAAAAAATCAGTCTTAGCTTATGGGCCACGAAAAACAAACAACAGGCCAGGTCTGAACGGTGGCCGTAGTTTGCAGAGCCCTGGTTTCTTCTTGCCTCTCAGCTTCCAATTTCCCCGTGAGCGCCTGCTCCTTAACGGACTGGACTCCAAGCCTTTCTTTGCAGCGAGCACGATATCAAGCTTTGTCAGTAGAGGGCGCCAGAGGGACACTGTGGAGTAAGGGGCCTCTTCACGGTCCACAGTGCTCTGTTGCGCATTTTCTTGTTCCTGTTGCATCTTCTCTTAGGGTATGAACGCGGGGGGATCACCACTGGGGCTTTTCCCCAGCTGTGCACCCAGAATGCATGGTCCCTCGGTCACCTCATAGCCCATCCTGAGCCCAGTGCCCATCTTGCTGTGGTCCAGCCCGCACCTCCACCTGCACCACACGCACACCACTGTCTGTCCTGTGCCCAGAGAGATGTTTCCTGCCTGCTAGCCTGACCTGCATCTACGAACCAGCGTCTCTGCAACCCAACACCTTCTCTGTCATCCAAGGGGCTGCAGTCACAGATATCCAGCGAGGTCAGGACCCCAACCTCAGGGGCGGGCGCTTCCAAGGTTGTCTTCTTCAGCTCTAGCGTGCTGTTCCGATTCTTCCCGACATCGTTTTAGCCACTCCTCTATCATAGTTTAATAATTATGTATAGAAATTCTCTCCTATTCGGATCACTATGTGGTTTCTGTGTCTTGATTGATCTCTGATGGACAGATCTCCAAGAAGACCCCTCAGGCACCCTGGAGAGAATGGAAGCTCCCTAATCCAAAGAGTGAGTGTGAGTCCAGCTCAGTCACTGTGTGTCTGCTGTGTGGCTCAGACCACGTGACTGCACCTCCCCGGACTCAGTTTGTTCACCCAGGAAATGGGGAGAAAACTTCCTTCTCCAATGGATGCTGAGACTGTGAAATGAGACTATGCATATGGAGTGCAGAGCAGGTACCTGCCGGTGTTCAAGATGGCAGAACTGCACCTTCGTAAGGGTCGTGGGGATCACATGTGGAGTGACTGGCATGGGGCCTGGGGGGAAGTGGAGGTTCAAAACCCAACCTCCCTCCCTCTCTTCCTCCTCTCCTCATTCTCTCCCAGGACACCCCTCCCTCAGGCCCCTAAGGCCCTAGCTTCTCTCCCCAAGTCACCCTGTGTGATGGTTAATACTGAGTGTCAACTTGATGGGATCGAAGATGCAAAGTATTGATCCTGGGTGTGTCTGTGAGGGTGTTGCCAACGGAGGTTAATATTTGAGTCAGTGGGCTGGGGAGGGTAGACCCATCCTTAATCTGGTGGGCACCATCTAATTAGCTGCAAGCGAATACACAGCAGGAAGAAAAACGTGAAAAGGTGAGACTGGACTAGCCTCCCAGCCTACAACTTTCTTCCATGCTGGATGCTTCCGGCCCTCGAAAATCAGACTCCAAGTTCTTCAGTTTTGAGACTTGGACAGTTTCTCCTTGCTCCTCAAGCTTGCAGACAGCCTATTGTGGGACCTTGTGATCATGTAAGTTAATGCTATATATATATATGCCCTTGGATGGCAGAGAAGGTGCTGGGCCTTCCCCAGCCCACTGACTCAAATGTTAATCTCCTTTGGCAACACCCTCACAGACACACCCAGGAACAATACTTTGCATCTTCAATCATATATATATATACACGTGTGTGTGTGTGTATATATGTGTGTATATATGTATATATGTACATATATATGTATATGTATACACACACACACACATATATATATCTCCTATTAGTTCTGTCCCTCTACAGAACCCTGACTAATACAGATTTTGGTACCAGGAGTGGTTCTAGGGGAACAGAATATTGAGGATGGAGTTTTTTCATTGGCTTTGGGGTTTCTGGAGTTGGCCGCTTAATATGGTTAGACTCAAAATGCTAAGGACTCTACTTCTAATAGTGTGGAGAACACTGATAGTCCTTGGGAGGAACTGTTTAGAGAGTTACACAAAATAAATGCATTTGACACTCCTGATTCACTGCTCACGAGAGGCAAGGAGTTTAGTGACTCTTTACATAATATTTTTAACCATATGTGGAGAACCAAGGAACATAATAAAGCTGGTTGGTTGCCCCTAAGTTCAGTAGATGAAGC
Source organism: Mandrillus leucophaeus (assembly GCF_000951045.1). NCBI lineage: Eukaryota > Metazoa > Chordata > Mammalia > Primates > Cercopithecidae > Mandrillus > Mandrillus leucophaeus. The sequence goes on from NW_012102365.1 coordinate 4,869,801, forward strand.
AATGACAGAAAAAGATGAACTCAGGGATTCCATTCTCCAGGCTTCAGAGGCAGATACTGAGCCTCAAATCTGCTCAGATTGCCCTGAGTGACAGTCTCATCTCCTGCAAAGAAAGAGCTGAAATTGTGGGAAAACAGACACAAGCTATTATCACGACAGTGGCTGACCTGCAACGAAAGGTGCATGCACAGCCTCAGCAGGTGCCTACTGCTAAAAAGAGGGCACTGATTGGAAGAGAATGGGACTCTGCAGCTTGGAATGGGGATGTGGGAGGACTCTGAAGAGGCTGGGGACACTGAATTTGTACACTCTGATGAACCTTTTTTGCCAGAAGGAACAACTTCCCCATACCTATTAGTGGCAACATCCCCTTCCCAACCCATGCTGCCATCAGCCTTTCCACCTTTGTCTGAGGAGATAAACCCTGTGCTGCCTGAGGCAATAGTGATGGCCTCTCCTGAGGCAGTTGCCAGGCAAAATAATGTTGATTTTCCTCAGGAGCTACCCCCAATGCCCCGTTTGCTTCTAGACCTATAACTAGACTAAAGTCTCTGTGGTCCCCTGGAGGTGAGTTTGAGAGTGTGATCCATGAGGAGGTGCACCACACTAAAAAAGAATTGTTTGAGTTCTCTATATAAAGGGAAATCTGGAGAACAGGCATGGAAATGAATATTAAGGGTGTGGGTAATGATGAAAGGAACATAGAGTTGGATCAGGCTTAATTTATTGATTTGGGCCCACTAAGTGGGGACTCTGCTTTTAATGTGGCAGCCCAGATAGTTAAAAAAAGGTTCTAATAGTTTATTTGCTTGGTTAGCTGAAATATGGATTAAAAGATGGCCCACAGTGAGCAAGCTTGAAATGCCTGATCTCCCTTTGTTTGATGTAGAGGAAGGGATCCAAAGGCTTAGGGAGAGTGGGATGGTGGAGTGGATTAGTCATTTTAGACCTACTCATCCCAGCTGGGAGGGTTCAGAAGATATACCCTTGACCAATGCCTTGTGAAATAGATTTGTGAGGGCAGCACTTGCATCTTTGAAGAGCCCAGTAATTGCTGTTCTCTGTATGTCAGATCTAACAGTGGGAACCACAGTCACTCAACTACAAAATTTAAATACAGTGGGAATAATTGGATCCCGAGGTAGCAAGGCCCAAGTGGTGGCACTCAGCTGTCAAAGGCAAGGTGGATGTAGCCACCATAATGGACAGCAGAGACAAAGCAGCAATCAGAATAGTCTGACTCATGCAGAGCTCTGGCACTGGCTAATTAATCATGATGTTCCTAGAAGTGAAATTGATACAAAGCCTACTGCATTCTACTTAATTTATATAAGGAGAAAACTTCTAGGTTGAATGGAAAAAAGACTAATTTGAATTATGAAAACAAATAATCATGGTTCCTCAATCAATTTCCAGACTTGAGCTGGTTTATGAACCGAAAACCTCTTGAATGAGGGAAGGTCAGGTCCCCTTGAAGAAGGACTCCACTACATTACCAACAATTTATGCAGTGAATCTTTCTCCCATTGTTCCCCAAGGTGACCTCCAGCCCTTTACCAGGGTAACTGTGCATTGGGAAAAGGGAAATGATCAGACATTTCAGGGACTACTAGACCCTGGTTCTGAGCTGATGTTGATTCCAGGGGACCCAAAACATCATTGCGGTCCTCTAGTTAGAGTAGGGACTTATGGAGATCAGGTAGTTAATGGAGTTTTAGCTCAGGTCTGACTTACAGTGGGTCCAGTCAGTCCTTGGACTCATCCTGTGGTCATTTCCCCAGTGCCAGAATGCATAATTGGCATAGACATACTTAGCAGCTGGCAGAACCTCACATTGGCTCTCTGACTGGTAGGGTGAGGGCGATTATGGTGGGAAAAGCCAAATGGAAGCCATTAGAACTGCCTCTACCTAGAAAAATAGTAAATCAAAAACAATATCACATCCCTGGAGGGAATGCGGAGATTAGTGCCACCATCAAAGACGTGAAAGACGCGAGGGTGGTAATTCCCACCACATCCCCGTTCAGCTCTCCCATTTGGCCTGTGCAGAAGACAGATAGATCCTGGAGAATAACAGTGGATTATTATAAGCTTAACCAAGTGGTGACTCCAATTGCAGCTGCTGTACTAGATGTGGATTCATTGCTTGAGCAAATTAACACAACTCCTGGTCCTTGTTATGCAACCATTGGCTTGGTAAATGCCTTTTTCTCCATTCCTGTCCAGAAGGCCCACCAGAAGCAGTTTGCCTTCAGCTGGTAAGCCCAGCAATATACCTTTACTGTCCTACCTCAGGAGTATATCAACTCTCCAACTTTGTGTCATAATCTTCTTTGGAGAGACCTTTGATCACTTTTCGCTTCCGGAAGATATCACACTGGTCCATCACATTGATGACATGCTGATTTGATCCAGTGAGCAAGAACTAGCCAACACACTGTACTTACTAGTGAGACATTTGCGTGCCAGAGGATGGGAAATAAATTCAACTAAAATCAGGAACCTTCTACCTCAATACAATTTGTAGAGGTCCAGTGGTGTGAGGCCTGTTGAAACATTCCTTCTAAGATGAAGGATAAGTTGCTGCATTTGGCCTCTCCTACAACCAAGAAAGAGGCACAATGCCTACTGGGCCCATTTGGATTATGGCAGCAATGCATTCCTCATTTGAATGTGTTACTCCAGCCCATTTATCTAGTGACCCGAAAGGCTGCCAATTTTGAGTGGGGTCCAGAACAGGAGAAGGCTCTGCAACAGGTCCAGGCTGCTGTGCCAGCTGCTCTGCCACTTAGGCCATATGACCCAGCAGATCCAATGGTGCTTGAGGTGTCAGTGGCAGATAGGGATGCTGTTTGGAGCCTTTGGCAGGCCCCCATAGGTGAATCACAGCAGAAGCCTTTAGGATTTTGGAGCAAGGCCCTGCCATCTTCTGCAGATAACTACTCTCCTCTTGAGAGACAGCTCTTGGCCTGTTACCGGGCTTTGGTAGAAACTGAACGTTTGACTATGGGTCATCAAGTCACCATGCGACCTAACTGCCTCATGAACTGGGTGCTTTCTGACCCCTCAAGCAATAATGTAGGTCATACAGAGCTGTATTCCATCATCAAATGGAAGTGGTATATACGTGATTGGGCTCGAGCAGATCCTGAAGGCACAAGTAAGTTCATGAGGAAATCGCTCAAATGCCCATGATCTTGACTTCTGCCACCCTGCCTTCTCTCCCCCAGCCTGCACCAATGGCCTCATGGGGAGTTCCCTATGATCAGTTGACAGAGGAAGAGAAGACTAGGGCCTGGTTCAGAGACGGGCTGCACAATACTTAGGCACCACCTGAAAGTGGATGGCTGCAGCACTACAGCCGCTTTCTAGGACATCCCCAAAGTACAGTGGTGAAGGGAAATCTTCCCAGTGGGCAGAACTTTGGCAAGTGCACCAGGTTGTGAACTTTTCAAGGAAGGATAAATGGCCAGATGTGCAATTATATACTGATTCATGGGCTGTAGCCAATGGTTTGGCTGGATGGTCAGTGACTTGGAAGGAGTATGGTTGGAAAATTGGTGACAAAGAGATTGGGGAAGAGGTATGCGGATGGACTTCTCTGAGTGGTCAAAAACTGTGAAGATATTTGTATCCCATGTGAGTGCTCACCAATGGGTGACCTCAGCAAGGGAGGATTTTAATAATCAACTGGATAGGATGACTTGTTCTGTGGACACCACTCAGCCTCTTTCCCCCGTCACCCCGTCATCACTCAATGGGCCCATGAACAAAGTGGCCATGGTGGCAGGGATAGAGGTTATGAATGGGCTCAGCAACATGGACTTCCACTCACCAAGGCTGACCTGGCTACGACCACCACTTAGTGTCCAATTTGCCAGCAGCAGAGACCAACGCTGAGACCTTAATATAGCACCATTACTGGGGGTGATTAGCCAGCTACCTTGTGGCAGGTTGATTATATTGGACCTCTTCTACCATGGAAAGGGCAGAGATTTGTCCTCATTGGAATAGACACTTAGTCCAGATATGGGTTTGCCTCTCCTGCACACAATGTTTCTGCCAAGACTACCATCCACGGACTCACAGAATACCTTATCCACCGTCATGGTATTCCACACAGCATAGCAGTAGAAGAAGGTGGTCATCAATACCAGCTATGATCACATGACCAGCTGCAAAAATGAGGACTGTGACTGTCATGAGTATTTCCTCCTCCTTTGGTTAAAAACATGTTTGTGCATGTATACACTTGTATTCAGAAAATATCTTCATTTTATTTCCTTTTGCTTTATCATGTGACATAAAATTTATTGACTTCATATCAGCGTTTAAGTAATGTTAACTTTATGAAGTGGTATTTGGGTTGGGGATTGGTGGGTTTCCAGTTGTACAAAGGATAGTTGTATTATTTTAGGCGTAACTGTGACCTTATTATTGTCTTTATCTGAAGATTATGTATGATCTCAGGAGATGTGTATAGGTTCAAGTTGACAAGGGATGGATTTATCATGGTTAATATTGAGTGTTAACTTGATTGGATTGAAGGATGCAAAATATTGATTCTGGGTATGTCTGTGAGAGTGTTGCCAAAGGAGATTAACATTTGGGTCAGTGGGCTGGGGAAGTCAGACCCACCCTTAATCTGGTGGGCACCATCTAATCAGTTGCCAGTGAATATACAGCAGGAAGAAAAACACGAAAAGGCAAGGCTGGCCTAGCCTCCCAGCCTACAGCTTTCTCCTGTGCTGGATGCTTCCTGCCCTTGAACATCGGACTCCAAGTTCTTCAGTTTTGAGACTTGGACTGGCTCTTCTTGCTCCCCAAGCTTGCAGACTGCCTATTGTGGGACCTTGTGATCATGTTAATACTCTCTCTCTCTCTCTTTCTCTCTCTCTCTGTCTCTCTCTCTCTCTCTCTCTCTCTCTCTCTATATATATATATATATATATTTGAGGGCAGGGACCTTGTCTGCCTTCTTCACTGCTGAAGAAGTTCTGTCCCTCTAGAGAACTCCTGTATATATATATTAGTTCTGTCCCTCTAGAGAACCCTGACTAATACACCCTGGGACCCTGCAGGCTCTGGGGTCTGAGATGTCCCCTCAGCCTTGCTGGGAGCTGCCTGTGTCACTGCATCTGTGCGGTTACTATAGCAGCCACCTCAGCTCAGGGCAGGGAAGTGGAAAACAGGCCAGAGTGTGATGAGGCTGCACATTCTCATCTGCCCCCTGAGCCCCTGGTGCCACAATGCATCTCCCAATACTGAGGCCATGGGCTGCTCGCTGGGCCTTGAGCCGAAGGCCTGTCCCGCCTTGGCCCAGGGTGGGTGAGGGGCTTCCCTCCTTTCAAGTCTGGCCAGAGACAGCCAGGGAGGCAACTTGGAGAGAAGTCTGTCTGGCCAGGCCCCGGGGCTGCAGGATTGGTGCGTGCCCTTGGCCTGACCCTGAGAGACCCCCCTCTCCTACCACACGGAGACCTCTGCACCCAGGGCTGTGGAGGAGTTCACCTGCCAATCACCCCCGTTCCTCTCCTCCAGGCTGGGAAGCGCAGCCCAGGACTTGCCTCCATTCCCGGCAGGCCTGCTGGGCTGGGTGGGTGAGTGGGGCTGAGTGTGTTATAGGGGGCTGCTGGGCGGTAGAGGAGGGTGTGCCTATAGTCTAGGGGTGGGCTCCTGGGACCCCCAGCTGCCTTTTCTCATCTGGCCAAGTGAGTCCCTGGTGGCTGTGATTCGGCTGTCTCTGGGCCCAGCTGTGGCCTGGAAGGTCTGTTTGTGGCTCAGGCCTCAGGCGGTCCCTTCCTCAATCCTCCTACGGTGAGTCATGCTATTGCTGACTCAGTCCCACCTGGTTTCCTGAAGGTGTCACTCGATGCCTGGATCTGGCAGTGAGCCCAGCTCTCTGAGAAGGTTCCAGGGCTCCCACCAGCCTGCCAAGATCCCATCTTGGGCTCATGGTAGCTTCCTTTCAAGTGGCAGGCCAGGATGAAGGAGGCTTTTCATTCCTTCCAACTCTGGTTCCAGTCCTGGCTCTGAAACTCCACTTCCTCACTGGTCAAGTGGGGATTATAACTTCCTGGTCACAGTGCTGGTGCAAAGACCCACTGCGGGTAACGCCCGTGGGGGTTTGGAATGTGGCAGAGTTGGGGGAACCCTTCTCTCCAGGGTGGGGTGGGCAGGAAGTCCTGCCTCCACTTCGTGTTGTGTGACCTTGGGTTCATGGTCAACCTCTCTGAGCCTCTGTTTCCTCATCTGTAAATGGAGATGTTGTGATGATGAAATAAGAGCAAAGAAGACAAGTCTATGCTCAAACTTTGTTTCCTCAATGAGGTTTCTCTGGCCATTGTATTTAATTCTGAGCCCTGCCCCCACCACACGTCCACTGTCCCACCTCCAGCATTGTGTTTAATTTATTTATACATTATGTTTATAGTTTATTGTCTTTCTGCCCCACTGGAATGTCAGGTCCATGAGGGCAAGGATGCAAGTGGCTAATAGATGAGATAATTTCCAACTCCCTTCCCTCCTTCCCTCTTTCTTCCTTACAAATACACAGTATACCAGGACTGATGCCAGACCCCTAGCATTTCAGCAGCGAAGAAGGCAGACAAGGTCCCTGCCCTCAAACAGCCCTCATCCAGCAGTCAAGACACACATTAAACAGGCAGAGGGGAGGAGCAGCAGGCCTTTGGTCCAGTAGTGCCAGGGCCTGCCAGGTGCCTGAGCCTCAGACTGAAAAAGTTTGAAAGTATCTGAGCCGAGAGCCTGGCTCTGCACAGCCTGTGGGAGCTTCTCCTTGACCTTCCCCCAGGGTAATGGTCAGAGCCTTTCCTGCCAGCTCACAGGGGCTCAGGCCTGGCCAGCTCGGGGGCTATTACAGGGGAGGCCCCTGAGGAGTGAAGATGGGAGTGGCTTGTGCCTACCCCATGGCCAAGTCTACTGGGCTCTGGGCTCTGGTTTCCTCTCTGTGGCAAGCGGCCCTAGGACCCCAACCTTCCTGCTCTGGAGCTGCTGAAGTTAGGGTGGGCGGAGAGGGGCTGCCCTGGGATATCCTGAGGGACCCAGTGTGGATCTGGCCTTTTCCAGAATTCTAGCCCCTCCCTGATTATTCTCCCATTTCTTTCCTTCCCCGGGAATTAAATCCCTTTCCAGAGAAAACTGAACTGACCCTGGCAGGACAACCGCTGCTCAGAGCCCACTGAGAATACAGTCAATTAAATGGGGAAATAGGGAAGAAGACCTCCACGGCAGGGCAGGGTGAGTTCATCAGAAGAATAAATAGACACAAAACGACAGGGGGCTCCTGGCTTCCAGTTCTTCTGTGGCTTTTTATCCAAGCAAGACGAACCAGAAATCCCAATGGCTCCACACTGCACTTGTCATCTTCCCGGTAATTAATATCCCTGGGTAAAAATCTGTTCAGCTGGGAGTACATCTGCTGAGGTGCTGGCCCCACGGGCTTTGTCACCTGGGACCATTTAGCCCACTCAGCTGTGGGAAGCGGGTGCAGGGGACCCTAGGGACTGATTAATTTCTGTTATTATAACAGACAACACTGTGGAGGAGCCCCCAGCAGGCCACAGCAGGGATGCACCCACACTGGCCAGCCCTGGGCCTGGGGGATGGCGGGTCGCGGGAGGAGAGAAGCCAGGAGATTTCCTGTTCCTCTTTCTCCAGGCTGGGGGGCAGTGGTGTCCCCTGGAAATTATAGGTAGAGGAATCCTAAAAGTAGTTTACAGATGATGTCAAGTACCAAGGCCTTCCTGGGAAGGATCTAACTCTGCTTGCAGGTTAACCAGGCTCAGGGGAAAGTGGAGAAGGAGTGGGGGCTTCTGGAACCATTGGTTCCCCCTAAGACCCTGGATCCTTGAAGGGAGACACTAGGGTGAGCCAGGTGATGACACGGGATGGGGACCATAGAATCAGCAACCAGGACCCCGCATTCTAATGCTAAGAGGAGCTTGGTGATGATCAGCCCAACGCCTTCCTTTTGCAGATGCTGAAATGTGAGAGGGGAGGGTCTTGGGTGGAGGATTTGCAGATCTCACGGTCCCTTCCATGGCATCTGTGACGCACAGAATCTTGGAATTAGAGCTTCTTTCATAGACTCAAAGATACCTTAATGGAGTATTTGAATCATAGAACTGGAGAGTCTTATCCCTTTTACAAAATCCCAGAATTACAGGATCACAGATGCATTCATAGAATCACAGACCCAAAGAATCTTGGGATTAAGAATCGCTAGGAAAGACTCAGAACCACATTCACAGCAGGCTTGGTCCTGAGAAATACAGAATGATCCAGGAACACGTGGAGTTGAAATAGACATGGTGGAATCAACATCTCAGCACAGGACGTGACCTTGGTCCAACTCCCCTGGAAATGCAGGAAGCCCTCTCTTCACCGTCCTGAGTAATGATTTGAACTCTGGTAGGGACGGTGAGATCACCACTTGACAGGACCACCTATCCCATTCTTGGGCAGATCAGGCTGCTAGTGCTGAGCCTACATTTGCCCCCATGTGACCCACCCACAGCTCTGTCCTGGCTCCTCCAGGAGCTGAACATGTAAGGTGATCTGGACACCCACACAGAGGCTTAACCCAGCCAAGGACAGCTTGATCCTTGGCCAGAGGGGTCTGTCTCCCTCTAGGGAAGGGTCAGGTACCAGGAACAGATGGAGCAGATCGGCTCACCTCAACCCACTTCTGTTCACCTGTGCACATGAGCAAGAGGTGTCCAGTCTGCTCCTTTCTGGAGGAGGGGCCGGTCAGGGGCAGGGGCAGACAGGCAGGAATGCCCACTGGGAAGGAGGCTCAGGGGGGCCCTGGGAGAAAGAATGATGCCCCTTGGGTCCCCAGAGGCAGGGAAAATCCAATTGTGGCTTCAACTGCAAGGAACTCAGCACACACACACACACACACACACACACACACACACACACAGACACACAGACACACACACACACAGACACACACATACACACACAGACATACACACACACAGACATATACACATACACACACAGATGCACAGACACACACACAGACACACAGACAAAGGCACCCCATACGCCTCCAAGAGAATACACAGCTATGAGGCTCAGCATCTGGTGCCCTCCTGCGTCCAGCTCTTCTACCCCTCTGGTCTTGTTTCTTGCTGCTTTCTCAAATGCTGCATAGGACGGCCCTTCACTTCTGTTTGGGTCAGACAGGGTCATCTTAACTAATGGCAGTTAGAGGACAAGTGAGTTGGGAAAAACCCAGGAAAAGTCTTGCAAATCCAGCACATCCGAACTATGTGCCACCTCCCCTCCCTCTCTGGAGGCCCAGAGCATCCTGTTTTCCTGGTAGAGGGGTCCAGGCTGGCTCCTGCCCCTGTCCAGGGTCCCCTCAATCCTGCCTCAAGGCTCACCCTCTCACCTCTCAGCTTAACGTCCCCACCTTTCCTCTGGATTCTTGCTGTTCCTGCCGGTGTATCTGCTAATCCCTGGCTGGCCTCCCTGAGTCTCCCATGCCGAAGCTTCTTCAAAAGAACTCCACACCCGCATATCCGGGAATAATTTTTGTTTTCCAGTGAGCAGGGAAATGTTAATTACCACCAGCACCTTCCTTGTCTCTTTTGAAACCTCCGTCTCGGAGCTGTGTGATAAAGGAACTAAATCCTAATTAATAACAGACAGCACCATTCTGAAATTGTGTTTTCCCGTTCTCAGAGATTATAATCAGCAAGGGAGGATGAGAGAGAGAGGCGGGAGGTGGGGGAGAAAACAAGAAAAGAAAGAAAACAGTTCTTCAGCTGGGGGAGGAGTCACAGGGCTTTGAAAACACACAACCAGGCCTCTGGTGGTCCCTGTGATGGGGGAGGAAGCAGGTGACCGTGGGCGAGACCAATAAAACTTGCAGAATTGGATTTTCATTTCTAGACCACTGATATCTGGACACATTCCTCTCTCCATGTTGTGGTGGAAAGTTGATTTGTTCAAAGAAAATAAAATGTGCTGCTGAGCGTTCCGTGTCCTGGGTACAAATCTGGAAAGGCGGAGAGCGGCGGTTTCCGAGTACAAACAGCTCTCACCCAGCTGCTGCTGTGCCCATTGTAGGCAGGCCACTGCGGGTAGGATGCGGCTGCCAATAGAGCAGAAGCAAGTCCTTGATAATCACAGTGGGCCAGGTTTTCTGAGCTGTAGACTGACTCTGTGTCTGGCAGCCTGATGGGGCAGGCAATGGCATGGGGACAGCAGGGGGCTGGCGTGGGGGGACACTGGAGGAAGGGCACTCCTGGCTGGGTGTCCATGGCCTCTGAATGTCTCCAGGCTTCTCAGGCCCTAGGGTAGAAATTCAGGAGGTAACAGGGAGACCTGGATTTCGCCAGCTCTGAGGCCCTCCCACCTTAGAGGGAATCTGGTCTCTTGCAAGCTGCGTGAGAGCCACTGGGTGTCTCAAGTGGGCTCAACAGCCAATGGGTCAGCTATGATCAGAGTAGGGAGGCAGCTCTGTTCTCCCTCCTGCTGCCCCTGACCTGCACTTGGGAAGCCACAAGAAGGACTTCAAGGGCCTCAGTAGGGATGAAAATGCCTAAGAGGCTGGGTCCTCATGACCTTTGAGCTGCCCGTCCTCAAGCTTCCTGAGTGGGACATGGTTCTATGCAGAAGTGGGGAGAATGTCTGCTCTCAGTTCAGCAATACATTTTCTCCTGGGTCCTGAGCCCCTAGCAAGTGCCAGTCCCTAGCAGCAGTGTGGTTAAAGAGCCAAACAAACAGGGTTTCTGCTCAGACACCTAGAATCTAAGAAGTGGCAGGAGCGCACGCTCAATTGCTCCCCCAAAGCCCAACTTTGTAAGAGGAGGAATAACTGTGTCCCTGAGCACGCTAATGGTTCCACATACCTGCACAGGTATGTGCTGCCTCTGCCAACACGTTCCGCTGTGTGGACAGGCTGGGCAGACACAGAAGAACAGGGGCTGCTACAAGGTTGAGGGAGCCCATACGGGGAGGTGGTAACAGGGAATGGTCAAGGGTGCAGGCCTCGGTGCCAGGCCTCCCTGGGTTCATTTTCTGATTCCATCAAATGCTGAATGTGCCACCGTGCGGAAGTTATAGAACCTGTCTGAGCCTCAGTTTTCTCATTATCATTTCTTTTTGACAGATGGAGAAATGAGGGGCAGAGAGATTAAGTGACTGGCTGGAAACCATGGCAGTGTGAAGTATCAGAGCCAGTCAGTCTGCTTTTAGAGTTCAGGCCGTCAAAGGCCACAGCATCTTGGGTGAGACTGACAATTTGCATTTCTTTTTTTAAAAGTTTTATTGTTTTAGAGACAGAATCTCACTCTGTCACCCAGTCTACAGTATAGTGGCATAATCATAGCTCACTGTAGCCTTGACCTTCTGGGCTCAAGCAATCCTTCCACATCAGCCTCCTGAGTAGCTGGGATCAGACATGTATCATAATTTCCAGCTAATTAAAAAAAAAAATGGTTTTTTTAGATGGAGTCTTGCTATGTTGCCCAGGCTGGTCTTGAACTTCTGACTTCAAGCAATCCTCCAGCCTTGGCTTCCCACTTCCCTCCTGGAACCCCACTTTGAAAACCACTGGTCTACAGAATAAAGGTGGTGTGGAGAAGGGCTGGGGAGGAACATTTATGGAGCGTCCACCATATAACGTGTCCTGCTTTGTTACAAGGGCCACAGTGAGTTCATCTCCGTTTCCATCTCTGTAAAATGTGAAATGGGTTTGTTGTGAGGCTCCAATAAGTCAAAACACCATGTGAAGTGCTCAGCACAGGGCTGTGTGCAGTAAGTGCCCAGTGAAGTGTTAGCTGGTCCTGTCACTCTGCTTCCAGGCGGTTCTGGAGCTGCATTATCCCAGTTAATCCCCTCATGAGCTCTAAGGACTAAGCTCAGACAGAAGATATTTAATGGAAAAAAAGATGAATGAGCCTGGCCTGAGATACTCAGGGGCCCTGCTGGGGCAGTGTGGCCTTGGGTTGGACCTGGAGGTTTGAGGAGGGGTGGGTGAGAGGGCAGGGTGGGGATCTCTTGACGTAGGCAATGTTTTTGGCCTTGCAAAGTGACAAAAATAGCCTTTCCATTAGATTCATGCTCAAGAGGTGTCCTGGGAGGGTGTGGGTGTGACTGAGGCAGCAGGAGAAGGCTTAAGCCCTAAGCAGGGGGCAGGAGACTGAGGGCAGGAGCTGCTCTCCTGCTGACCTGCTGTGTGGCTTGGGGCAGGTTCTTAACTGTCTTTGGTTTCACAGCATGTGATATGGTTTGGCTGTGTCCCCACCCAAATCTCATTTTGCATTGTAGCTCCCATAATTCCCACGTGTTGTGGGAGGGACCAGGTGCGAGGTCATTGAATCACCGAGGTGGGTCCGTCCCGTGCTGTTCTTGTGATAGTAAGTCTCACAAGATCTGATGGTTTTATAAAGAGGAGTTCCCTGCAAAATTTCTCTCTTGACTGCTGCCATGTAAGATGTGCCTTTCACCTTCTGCCATGATCCTGAGGCCTCCCTAGCCACGTGGAACTGTGAGTCCCTTAAACCTCTTTTTCTCTATAAATCACCCAGTCTTGGGTATGTCTTTATCAGCAGCGTGAAAATGGCCTAATACAGCATGTCAGCCCAGGAGGGTGTCAAAAATAATCCAGTCCAACCCCATTCTTCACACATGGGGAAGATGAGGCCTGGAGAGGGGAAGCAACTTGCAGGAGACCCCTCAACGTGGATATCTGAGTGGAAGCAGAGCCTGCATTTCCGGGCCATAAGAGTGGCTCTTGATCTCAGCACCTACTCATCGGCTGGGTCATCTTGAACAAGTTACCCAACTTCTCTGAGCCTCAGTTTCTATACCTCAGGAAGCCCATCCACAGAAAAGCAACTCATTAAATGGGTGGGCTTCTCTTTCAACAGCAGCCACTGAAGTCCTGGTCTTTGCAGACATAGGTCCTTCATAGCCGCTGCCTGCTTCTGTTTCTGCCTCTCTGGTGAAATGGCTGCCTGGTTTCTAGGCCCAGACCGGGGCTGATGTATCTGCCTGTCACTGGGTGTCTAATGGATCATTGGACAAATTGATTTTTGGTTAAATCGGTCATTTGATGAATTGATATTTGCTAAATGGATTTTCAGCAAATTAACCCAGACTCTCTACGTCTGAAGGCTGTTCAAAAGATTAAATGAGATAATCCATGAGAAACATTTAGCATCGGGCTGGCACATAGTCGGTACTCACTAAATGTTAGCCATAATTATTATTTATTATTATTATTACTGATACTGTCATGGTTGTGACAAAGTACTACAGATGCTGGGCAAGGGAGGGAGAAGCTTGGTGGAGAGGGTAGTGGGGCAGATGGAGTCAGGGGCTCAGGAACAGGGTGGGGCCTCAGGACCTGTCAAGCCTGATCCCAGGAAGAGGCCCGGTTAGGGACCAAGCCAGAGCCAGGTAACAGAGATGGCTAAGCTCAAGCTCTCAGAGCAAGGAAGGAGGCCTGGGGCTAGGACTAGTCCGTCTGTCCACAGCGTTGGTCCCCGAGCACAGGGTGGGACATGGTTTGAGGGCAAGGTTGGGGATCAGGTAGCCAGGGCCCAGCCCAGGCTCTGATGGCCTCTGGAGCCGTTTCTTGAAGGGTTTTTATGGCTCTGCCACTCTGAGCTACAGGATCACCTTTCTCCACAGTCTGAGCTCGCCTGCAAGCAAGGTGAATGTTCTTTGCTTTAAAACAGCCTCCCTGGGTGCCCGGAATCCCCGCTTAGCATCATTCCCCTTGGATGATGCTATTACCTCCCCAGAGCCCTGGGAGGGGCCACTCCAGCACTGGCTGTGAGCACCTCTGTGTCCCCACCCGGAGACACACATCTGCCTAGGGAAATGCACCTGACTGTTTTAGCCCAGCACCCGGTAACTACCCCCAATCCCAGAAGAAAGGCTGCCTTTGGGCCTCCATTTCCCACAGTGATGAGCGCTGGGAGGCTCAGCTTTGTCTTTCTGTTTCTTGTGGATATGGGCAGGTGCCGTGGCTGCGCCTGAAATCTCCACACACTTTACAGTTACCTTGGACACAAAAAAATTCCTTTTTGCTTAAGTTGATTTGGGTTGGCTTTTCTTTTTTGAGACGGAGTCTCGCTCTGTTGCCCAGGCTGGAGTGCAGTGGCCGGATCTCAGC
>NW_012102365.1:4886208-4887551 GCF_000951045.1 Mandrillus leucophaeus
GGGTGGGGGGTGGCACCCCAGGAAGGGACTGGCCGGGATCCTCACAACAGCACTTGGAGGAACTGTTTCCGTGTTAGGGATGAGGTACTGGAGACCCTTGGAAGCAAAGTGCCCGACTACCTGGGTAGCAAAGTCTGGACTTGAGCCCAGCCTGTCTGACTTCAGATTCATGCTCAGAACGACGCGCCATGCTGCCCTATGGCGCACCAAGCCCTGTGCTGGGGACACAGATGGAGGGCACACTGTCCTGCCCAGTGCAGCCCCATCACGAGTCAGGAAGGTCGAGCCTTCACAGTGGGTAATGAAAAGTGTGGGGCTTTGGATGGTTCCTCTATTTAGACCTTATTCTATAGATGGGGAAACTGAGGCCCAGATTGGGGCAGGGGCTTGCCTGATGTGCAAGACCCAGGTCTTCCAGGAGGAAAGTGTGAGGTGAAGGAGGGTGGTTAGAAGCTGTGGGTGGGGCTGGCTTTGTTCACAAAGGATGCAGGGGCTTGTGGATCGGACCTGGGCTACTGTTCAGTGCCCAGCACAGGCTTCAGTGGGATTCACGATCTTGTGTGTGGGCTCCAGGAGGATTAACTGGGCAGCCACGTGCAGGTGGATGGAGAGGAGAAGGGAAGAGCTACTGCCTTGAATTCAGGTCCCGTGGACATGATGTCATGATAGGTGGTTGAAAAGAAAAATACAAGAAAGCCACAGCAATACCACCACCAACCTGGTAAGAGTATCGTTGAGCATGGAGTTCAACCTGCATTGGAGACTGGGAGCTCTTGAAAATGAAACGTTGTAAAGTTTGCATTTTGCAGGAAGAGAAAGAGGGTGAGGGCACAGTGATGGGCATAAAAGTCACTGGGAGGGACAGGAATAGCTTTTGTTTCTTATCTACTTCCAGGAATCCTATTAGGGGAGAGGACTGACAGCGACAGCATTTCCCCATTGGGGGTGGCCCCGCCTTCCTGGAGGTAGTGGCCTGATTGTCCAAATGTCCCAGAATCCTCCAGAACGTAAGTGCGCTGGGAGCAGGGACTTCTTGTATCTTGTTCTCGGTTTATCTCCAGAGCAGCATCAGATGCTCAGTAAAGATTTGGTAAATGAATGAATGAATGTGAAATCCTGTGTTTCCACCAGCGGGGGAGCTTTTCCTTCACTCTATGCTCATTCAGATCGGGGATTATGAACCCAATTTTCAAAGTAAAGAGCTCAGGTTTAGACAGGTTTAATGACTGACTCATTTCTTTACAGGGATCAACTGGGACTTGAACTCAGAACCCTGGGCTCCCAGCGTATTCTCTATTGTGTGCTAGGGGTGCTGCGCCATGCTGTGGGTCAGAGTATAGACT
>NW_012102365.1:4888526-4935502 GCF_000951045.1 Mandrillus leucophaeus
ATGATAATCAGGATGATTGTCCATGGGGGCAGGGGCCTCACCTGTCTTGTTTACTGCAGCGTCCCTGCAGCCTGCCCTGGCCTGGTACATAGTAGGTGCTCAGTACATGGGACTGCAGCCCCCAGACTCCACTGCCAGCAGCCTAGGGTCTCCTCTGTTCAGCCAGATGGCTTCTCCCTGATGCCCCATCTGCCAAAAAAAAAGCAGCAGTGGACTCTCAAGGAAGGAGCAGTTTCTTGGGATTTTCAGTCTCTCTCTCTCTGTTCCTGTTCTCACGCTCCAGTACTGTGCCAGTTGGACTCTGGCAGAGCTGGTGGCGAAATGACAGGGATCCAAGGTTTCAGGCCTTTTGCTCCGACTTTTATCCCCCAATTTCACGCAGCTGCAGCTCTCACTGCCACTCAGCTGGAGAAATGTCAGAACTATATTAAATCATAGGGCATGAGTGAGCAGTAAGATGGCACTTGTCACCACCTCTTGCTGTTTCCGAGGCTCTTGCGCCCTGACTTGGCCTGCCTTGTGCTCTGAGGGCTTCGCTCATTTCCCCTGCCCTGCTCCAGAATCACATCTGTGGAATTTGAAGTGACTTTCCTGGAATGAGACCTGGAGGAGGCGGGGTACATTGGTCCACAAGACATAGCAAGTGGTGGCCAACATGCCAGACCCAGGAGCCCAAGCCAGGGTGGTGCAGGGGCTCAGGGGCCAGCAGAACCGACTTGTTAAAGGCAGCTGACGGCTGGAGTTACTTTTCCCCCTTTAAATTGTATTAGTATATTTTAACCGCTTGATTGAAGTATAACTGATATATGAGGAACTGTCCTATTTAAAATGTTCAATTTGATGTTTGACATACATATACACCCATGAAACTACCCCCACGATTAAGATAGTGGACAAATCCATCACCCTAAACTTTCCCTGTGCCCCTTGGCAATCCCCCCAGCCCACCCCAATCAACTCCCCTCTGCTGATCTGTTTGTCGCCACTATAGATGAGATTTCATTTTCTAGAGTTTTATATCAGTGGAATCCTGCCGTGTCCAGTCTTTTCTTCAGACCGACTTCTTTCACACAGCGTTATACTGAAGTTTATTTATGTTGTTGTGTGTATCATTCGTTCGCTATGTTTTTAATGGTGAGTGGTATTCCGGTGTATGGATGTCCAACCATTTGTTTATCCATTCACTTGTTAGTGGGTGTTTGAGTTGTTGCCAGTTTTGGGGCTTTTATGAATAAAACTGCCATGAACATTTGTGTACAAGCCTTTGTAGAGAAAGTGCTTTCTTTCTTTGGGACAAATACTAAAGAGTGCAATGACTGGACATACGGCAGGGGCATGTTTTTTAAGTTTTTAAGACATAACATATGTACCATCTCCCAAAGCAGTATATGGCACTAGTGCATAAGTTTTAGTTTCTCCATATCCTCACCAACATTCAGTCACGGTAACTTGACCTAATGTCTAATGACAAGGAATATCTTTTCCCTAATGTCTAATGACAAGGAATGTCTTTTCATCTACTTACTTGTCTTCCTTGTTTTTTGTTTTGTTTTGTTTTGTTTTTTTTGAGAGAGAGTCTCGCTGTGTTGCCCAGGCTGGATCTCGGCTCACTGCAAGCTCCGCCTCCCGGGTTCATACCATTCTCCTGCTTCAGCCTCCCGAGTAGCTGGGACTACAGGCGCCTGCCACTACACCCGGCAAATTTTTTGTATTTTTAGTAGAGACGGGGTTTCACTGTGTTATGATCTCCTGACCTCGTGATCTGCCTGCCTCGGCCTCCCATAGTGCTGGAATTACAGGCGTGAGCCACCGCACCCGGCCCTTTGTTGTATTTTTTAGTAAAGTTTCTGTTCAAATCTTTGGTCACTTTTTATTGAATTGCTATTCTTCTTATTATTGAGTTTTCAAAATGTGTACATATTATGAATATAAGGCCTTTATTAAATATATGGTTTGTGAGTATTTTCTCCCAGTCGATGGCTTTTTCCTCTCTCCTTTTTTTTTAAGAGCAGAAGATTTAAATTTTGATTGAGTCCAATTTGTTAATTTTTTCTTGTATGGTTGTGCTCTTGTGTTGCGTCTAACAAATCTTTGCCTAAGCCAAGGTCACACATATTTTCTCATGTTTTTTTTGTTTTTTGTTTTTTGTTTTTCCTAGAAGTTTTATGGTTTTAGGATTTGTATTTAGACCTATATTAAATTTGGGGTTAATTTTTGTAAGTGGTGGGAGGTATGAACCAAGATTCTTTTCATTATTTTTTTTGACAGGGTGTCATTCTGTCACCCAGGTTGGAGTGCAGTGGTGTGATCATGGCTCACTGCAGCCTTGACCTTCTGGGCTTAAGTGATCCTCCCACCTCTGCCTACCAAGTAGGTGGGACTACAGGTGCATGCCACCAGGCTGGGCCAATTTTTGTGTTTTTTTTGTACAGACAGGGTTTTGCCATGTTGCCCAGGCTAGTATTGAACTTCTGGGCCCAAGAGATCCTCCCACCTCAGCCTCCAAAAGTGCTGGGATTACATGTGTGAGCCAAAGTGCCAGGCCAAGATTCATATTTTTGCACATAGACATCTGATTGCTTCAGCATAATTGTTGAAAAGACTATTTTTTCCCAGTGAATTATCTTTGCACCTTTATCAAAAATCAGTTGTCTCTATCTGTGGGTCTATTTCTAGACTCTGTTCTGTTCCGTTGCTTAATTTGACTATTTTTCCATCAACACCACACTATCTTAATTATTGTAGTTTTATAATAAGTCTTGAAATCAGATAGTGTTAGACCTCTAATTTTTTCTTCTTCTTTTTGGCCATCTAGGTCCTTTGCATATCCATAGGAATTTTAGAATCAATTTGTCGACTTCTATTGAAAAAAAAAAGACTGTGGGGATTTTGCCTGTGATTGCATTGACTCTATTGATCAATTTGGGAAAAAACTGACATATTTACAATATGGAGTCTCCCAACCAAGAATACGGTGCCTCTGTGCATTGGTCAGGTCCTCTTCAATTTCTCAGCAACGTTTTGTAATTTTCAGAGTTCAGTTTTAGCACATCTTTTGACAGATGTACTCCAAGTTTATATTTTTATAGTATTGTACATAGTGTTTTTAATTTTAATTTCTGGTTTTCATTGCTAACGTATAAAAATACAGTTATTTTTCATATATTGATCTTTTACTTTGCAACCTTGCTAAACTCACTTACTCATTCTAGTAGCTTCTTCTATAGAGTCCATTAGATTTTCTATAGAGGCAATTATGACATCTATGAATAAAAGCAGTTTTTATTTTTTGCTTTTCAATCTGATTGCTTTTGTTTCTTCTTCTTGCCGTATTTCTTGCCTAGACCAGTACACATTTGTATAGATGTGATGAGAGCAGGCATTTTTCTCTTCTTCCTGCTCTTATACGATTTTACTGTTAAGAATGATGTTAGCTATGGGTATTTCATAGATGCTCTTTGTCAAGTTGGGGAAGTTCCTCGTTTGCTAGGATCATTTTTCTAATTAATATTGAATTTTATTTAGAAAGTTTGACATCTATTGTAATGATCATATGGACATTTCCTTTTTCAGTTTCTTAATGTGAATTACATAGTTTGATTTTGAAATGTTAAACTAACCTAGAATAAATCTCACTTGATCATGATGTATTACCCTTTTATTATTATTGGATTTGGCTTGTTAAATTTTTGTTATGAAATTTTCTGTTTATGTTCACAAAGGATATTGGTCTGTGGGTATTTTTTTTGTTAATGTCTTTGCCTGGTTTTGTTATCAGGTTGATGTTGGGCCTATAGAATGAGTAAGGAAGTGTCTCCTCCTCTTTTAATTTCTGGAAAAGTTTGCCTATGCTTGGTGTTATTTCTTCCTTAAATAATCAGTTAAGTTCTGTAGTGAAGCCATTTGGGACTGGAGTTTTTTGTGTATGGAGAAGTTTTTAATTAGAAATTCAACTTAAAAATTATCTACCATGTCTACTTCTTGATTGGACTTTGGTAGCTTGTGTCTTTCAGGGGGTTTTCTGATTTCATCTAAGTTGTCCAATTGATTGGCATAAAGTTGTTCATGATTATCCCCTCATTATCATTTTTGTATATTCAGAATCTTTACTATGTCTTGTTTCTCAATTCGATGTTAGTAATTTTCATCTCCTTCCCTGCTCTCTTGCTCTCTCTCATTTCTAAACTGTCTGTCTAGAGGTTAATCAATTTTATTGACTTTCTTGAAAAATCAGTTTTTGGTTTTTAATGATTTCCTGTGTCAATGTTCTGATATCTATTTTGTAAGTTTCTGCTCTGTCCTTTACTCTTCCTTTTTTCTGCTGAGTTTGGGTTTAATTGGTCTTTTCTCCCTTAGTTTCGCAAAATGGAATTTAAAGTCATTAATTTGCAATCTTTTTCTTTTCAAATACAGATGTTTAATGCTATAGTTTCCCCGAAGTAACATTCCCCAAATTTTCATATGTTGTGTTTTTATTTTCATTCATTTCAAAATACTTTTACATTTCTCTATTGATTCCTTCTTCAAGTCATGGGTTACTTACAAGTGTGTTATTTTAATTTCCAAATATTTGGGGGACTTTCTCAGATAGCTTTCTGTTATTGAATGTATTTACATGGAGATCAGAGAATATATTTTGTATATCTTGAATCCTTTTACGTTTATTGAGGCTTGTTTTACAGCCCAAGGTCTGATCAATATTATAAAATGTTCTATGTCCACTTGAAAAGAATGTACAATCTGCTGTTGTTGGTTGTAATGTCAGTTTAGGTCAGTTGAGTTAATAGTGTTGTTCAAGTCTTCTATATTCTTACTGACTTTCTAGCTATTTACTTTAATCGGTAATTGAGAGGAGGGTATTGAAAGGTCTCATTATAATTTTGCATTTGTCTATCTTAGAGATGGTATTTCTGGGTCATTTGGCAAGGATGTGTTTAGCTTGTCAAATCATTTTCCAGAATGGCTGAACTATTTTGCATTCCCACCAAAAATGTATAAAAGTTCTAGATGATCTGTTTCCCTGCTAGCATTTGGTATTTTATTTGAGCCATGCCAATGGGCATGTGGTGGAATCTCACTGTGGTTTTAATTTGTATTTCTCTCATATCCAGTCCTGTTGAGCATCTTTCCATGTGCTTATTTGCCATCTGTCTATGGTCTTTCATTAAACATCTCCTCATATCTTTTGCCCATTTTCTAATTGAATTGTTTGTTTATTTAACTGTAGAGTTTTGCGAGTTCTCTATATATTCTAGACATCAGTCCTTTGTTGGATAAGTGTTTTGCAAATATTTTCTCCTACTCTGTAGTTTGTCTTTTCACCATTTCGATGAAGTTTTTTGAAGAACAAGAGTTTTTAATTTTGATTAAATCCAATTCATCAAATTTTCCCTTTATAAATTGTACTTTTGGTCTCAAGTCTGAGAACTCTGCCTCGCTCTAGATTGTGAAATTGTTTTTCCCTACGTTATGTTCTAAAACTTTTATAGCTTTGCATTTTACACTTAAGTCCATGAACCGTTTTCAGTTAATTTTGTATAACATGCGAGACTTAGCATGAGGTTCTTTTTTTTTCTTTTTGGCCTATGAATGTTCAATTGTTTCAACAACATTTGTTGAAAGGGCTATTTTTTCTTCATTGAATTACTTTTGTACCCTTGTCAAAAATCAGGTGGTCGTATTTTTGTAGGTCTATTTCTGAGTTCTCTGGCCTGTTCCATTGATCTATACGTCTATTGTTCTTCAAATATCTTTCCCCACATTTTAATTATTTGTTTTCTTTTCTTATTGTTGAATTTTGAGAGTTCCTTATATAGTTCGCATACGAATTCTTTGTTGTATATGTCGTTTGCAAATATTTTCTTCCACTCTGTAGCTTATCTTCATTGTCTTGATAGTCTGGCAAAACAAAAGTTTTAAATTTGATGACATCCAATTTATCATTTTTTAATTTTATGGACTATGCTTTTGGCGGTGAAGAGTTTGCTAAGAATCTGACGTGATATTCTAAAAATTGTACAGTTTTATGCTTTCTGTCTTTATCTATAATCTATTTTTGAGTTAGCCTTGTATAAAATGTGAAGTTTAAGTCCAGGTTATTTTGTTTAATTGTTTATGGATGACCAATTTTTATACCACCATTTTTTAAAAATGCTATCCTTTCTCCATTGAATTGCTTTTGTATCTTTGCCAAAGATCAAGTGGTTGTATTTAAGTTTATTTCTGGGTTATCTACCCTGTTCCATTGATTTAATATGCCTATCTTTTTGCCAGTATCACATTGTCTTAATTACTGCAGCTTTATAATGTCTTAAAATCAAGATGTGATTCCTCCAACATTGTTTTTTATTTCCAAAATTGTCTATCTATTCTAGCTTCCTTTGTCTTTTCATATAAATTTTAGAACCAACTTCTTTATATATGTAAACAATTTTTCCTTAACTTTTGATTAGTATTGCATTACATCACTTGGGGTTATCTTCCAATCTATGAACATGGCATGTCTTTTCATTTATTAAAGACTTTAAAAAATTTCTTTTAACAGCATTTTGTAGTTTTTAGCATATAAATACTACGCATGTTTTGCTATATTTACACCTAATTATTGCATTTTTCTTGGGGCTATTGTCAATAGTATTATGTTTTCAAAAAAATTTTCACTGGATATAAAGTTATATGTTAATCATTTGTGTGTGTGTGAATTATCTTTCAAAAAATAAGAAAAGATCTTACATTTCTGGTGCTCTTTATTTCTGTGTGTGTAGATACATATTTTCATCTGATACCATTTTCCTTTTGTCTGAAGGACTATCTTTAACATTCCTGTATTGAGGATTTTTACATGTCTGAAAAAAGTTTTTATTTTACCTTCATTTTGAAAGATATTTTAATGGTTATAGAATTATAGGTTCACAGAAATTTCTTTCAATACTTTAAGAATGTTGTCTCACTTTCTTCTTGCTTTTATCGTTTCTGAAGAGAAATAGGTTGCCATTGTTATCTTTGTTCCTTTGTACTTAAATTTTTTTTCTCTGTCGGCTTTTAATATATTCTTTTTATCACTGGCTTTAAGAAATTTCATTATGACGTGATTTTTATCCTTTTTTTTTTGTGCTGGGAATTTGTTGAGATTCTTCAATCTCTGGGTTTACAGATTTTACCAAATTTAGAAAATTTTCTGCTATTATTTCTTCAAGTATTTTTTTCTGCTCCAACCCTTTTGTCTTTCCCCTCTGGGGACTTGAATGGCCATTATATCTACCTGCTTAAAGTTGTTTCACAGCTCACAGATGCTCTTTTCAGTTTTGTAAAATTCTTTTTTCTCTCTGTATTTTATTTTGTATAGTTTCTATTGCTATGCCTTCAATCTTAGTAATCTTTTCTTCAACATAGTATACTTTTTATCTCAAACACTGTAGTTTTCATATCTTGAATTTTTATTTGACTCTTTTTTTTTTTTTTTTTTCTGAGATGGAGTCTTGCTCTGTCGCCCAGGCTAGAGTGCAGTGGCACAATCTCGCCTCACTGAAACCTCTGCCTCCTGGGTTCAAACGATTCTCCTGCTTCGGCCTCCTGAGTAGCTAGGATTATGGCACCCACCATCATGCTTGGCTAATTTTTATATTTTTGTAGAGATGGGGTTTCACCATGTTGGCTAGGCTGGTCTTGAGCTCCTGCCCTCAGGTGATCCACCTGCCTCGCCTCCCAAAGTGCTGGGATTGCAGGTGTGAACCTCTGTACCTGGCCTTGTTTGGCTGTTTAAAAGACATTTTCTATGTCTCTACCTAACTTTTTGAACATATAGAATACAATGTTAAGAGTAGTTTTAATGTCCTTGTCTGCAAATTCTAACATCTCTGTCAGTTTAGGGTTAGTTATAATTGATTGATTTTTCTCCTCATTGTGGGTCGTATTTTCCTGCTTTGTATGCCTGGTAATCTTTAATGGGATGCCAGATATTTCCAATTTTACCCTCGTCGGGTGGTGAATATTTTTGTATCCTTATAAGCATTCCTGAGCTTTGTTCTGGGACCTAATTAAGTTGCCTGGAAACAGTTTAAGTCCTTCAGGTCTGTCTTTTAAGAATTGTTAGGTGGGAGCAGAGCAGCGTTCAGCCCAGAGCTAATTTTCCCTACTCCCAAGGCAAGATTCTTCTGAGCACTCTACTTAATGCTCAGTGAATTAGAATATTTTCCAGTCTAAATAATAGGACCAGCTCTGTCCCCAGCCCAGTGCAAACACTGGGAATGGTTCTCTCCAATCCTCTTGAATTATTGTTTCCCAGTCTCAGCTCTTTCCTGCACACATGTATGCCGATTGGTGCTCAGTGAAATACTCTCCGAGGATCCTCTGCAGATTCCCAGAGCTCTTCCTCTGTGCAGTTCTCTCCTCTCCAGTGTTCTGTGCTATGAAATCTAGCTGCCTTATTCTGCCAAAATTTCAGCTTCATCTCCTTAATTCAGGTGTCTCCTAGCTTCACCTGGTTCTCCCTTCTCATGCTGTGAAACCCTCAAGTCTGTAAGCCAGAGCAGCCATGGGCTGACCTTATCACATTCCTCTCCCAGGGATCACTGATCATTGCCTGAAGTTCAGTGAATTGAAAACTGTTGCTTCATTTATTTTGTAACAAGGTCTGGAGGATAAATCTAGAACCTGTTACTGCACCCTGGCAGGAAGTGGAAGTCTGGCACCTGGGTTTCCTGGCCGCTGTGAAAGGGCAGGGCAGGTCTCTCTCTCCCTTTCCAGAACTGAACAAAGTTAACATCTTCATCGCTCCACTAGTCATTGGCTTTGAGTCTTGTTCCTACAAGTGTGTGTCTTCTTGTGGGCCATTCACAGGAACGGAGTTTTTCATGAATGATACTGCACCTCCTCACGTCTCAGATACTGTGGATTTTTAAAGGTCCGTCATCAGTTTAGTAACAGTTTTTTGGTGAACAAGAGATTTAAAGGTTTATCATTAGTTTAGTAACAGGTTTTCAGTGAACAAAAGACAAGAAATGTATTTTTTCAATTGTAAGACACATTCCACTCTTCCTAAAAACCAGATTTTATTTTTTAGAGCAGTTTTAGATTCACAGCAAAATTAAGCAGAAGGGACAGAGACATCCCATATACTCCCTGCCCTGACATGCACAGCTTCCCAGGTTATCAAAATCCCACACCAGAGAAATAGATTTGTTACAACTGATGAACTTACATTGACACATCACTATAAGCCAAAGTCTATGGTTTACCTTAGGGTTCACTCCTAGTGTTGTACATTGTATGAGTTTAGACAAATATAAAATGACATGCATCCACCATGACAGTATCATACAGAATAGTTTCACTGCCCTAATCATCCTCTGTGCTCCACCTATTCTCTGTGCTCCCTCCTTCCACCCCAACTCCTGGAAACCTCTGATCTCTTTACTGTCTCCGTAGTTTGCCTTTTCTAGCATGTCATATAGTTGAACTCATACAGTACGTAACTTTTACAGATTGGCTTCCTCCACTTAATAACATGCATTTAAGTTTCCTTCTTGTTTTATTTTTTCATGGCTTGATAGCTCATATCTTTAGTGCTGAATAATATTCCTTTGTCTGGATTTGAAATGGTGTCATCTGTCTCAGGAAATACCTGAGGTTTGTTGTCCCATGCTAAACAAATCGAAGATGTGGACACACGAGTGAGTTTAAGAGCTGAAAGTTTAATAGGCGAAATAAAGAAGAGAGCTTCCTTGTGCAGAGGAAGGGGTCCCGAATGGTTTCTGGGTTTGGGGTGAGATGCGTTTGGATTTATGGTTGAGCTTAAGGAGGTGGTGTCTGATTTACATAGGGCGTAGTGGATTGGTTGGACCAAGTGTACCATTTACATAGCTTGTGAGGAGGCTGGCCATCCCATCCTAATCTTTTATTATGTAAATGGGATTTTTACCTGGCTGTTGCCATGTTGCCTGCTTTGCTTTGCACATGTGGCAACAAAGAAAAGGGAAGAGGGAACCCTCATGTGAAATGTATCTGACTTCCAGGTTTCCCTTTACTATTGGAACGACTGCTGGCGTTCACCTCTGCAGGCTGCCAGCTTGCTCATCTATGCTTGCAGCTTGATTTTTCAGGCCGCTTTCTGTTAGATAAGAAATGATTTAGGGGCTACTTTTTATTAAAAGAAAAACCTTACCAAGGACTCCTTTACCTTCCCTAACTGCCTAAGTAATTTCTTTTTAGCCCTGTATCAGACCTGCCAGTTTATTTAGCCATTCACCTACCGAAGGACACCTGGGTTGCTTCCAAGTTTCAGCAATCATGAGTAAAGCTGTTATAAACATTCGTGTGCAGGTTTTTGTGTGGATCTAAGTCTTCCGCTCCTTTGAGTAAATACCAAGGAGCATGATTCCTAGATGGTAAGTGTATGTTTAGTTTTGAGGGGAACTGCCAAACTGCCTTCCAAAGTGGCTGTACCATTTTGCATTCCCACCAGAAATTAATGAGAATTCCTTTTGCTTCACATCCTCACCAGCATTTGGTGTTGTCCTTGTCCTGGATTTTGGCCATTCTAATAAATGTATCATGGTAGTTCATTGTCTTAATTTGCATTTCTTTGATGACATATGATATGGCACATCTTTTCATATGATCATTTGTCATCTTTATTTTCTTTGGCAAGGTGTCTGTTAACGTCTAATGGGCTATTTGTTTTCTTGCTGTTGCTTTAAGATGTAGACCAAAATTAAGATGTGGAGGGAGAAATAATTTCATACAAGTTTATTAGAATTGCATTTGAGAATCAATCCAGGAAGACACACCAACAAAGCTAAGTGTGTTCCCAAGTCTGTTACAAGTTGGAATGCTTTTGTAAAAAAAGTTTAGGAGAAGGGAGGGTACTCCATATCAGAGTTGTCCATTTCGGAGGGCAGAATACAAAATTTGTCATCATTGGCTACAGATGCCACATACAAGCTAAGAAGTTTTATGTAGAAGACAATCAGTAAAATTTCATGATTCAGAAACAAATCAGTGTCCTTTTCAATGTCAGTAGGTTATGTATTAATCTGTCAACAGTTTGAGGAAGTAACAATAACATTTGAGGGACTCACAAGTAAGATTCTTTTTTTTTTTTTTTTTTGAGATGGTCTTGCTCTTTCATCCAGGCTGGGGTACAGTGGCAGGCTCATGGCTCACTGCAGCCTTGACCTCCTGAGCTCAAGGAATCCTCCCACCTCAGCTTCTCAAGTAGCTGGAACTACAGACATGCACCACCATGCCCATCTAATGTTTGTATTTTTTGTAGAGATGGATTTTTGTCATGTTGCCCAAGCTGATTTCCAACTCCTGTGCTCAAGTGATCAGACTGCCTTGGCCTCCCAAAGGGTTGGGATGACAGGCATGAGCAATCACACCCAGCCTTCTCTCTATATGTTGAATAACAGCTATTTATGAGGTATGTCTGTTGCAGATATTTTTTCTCAATAGATGGCTTGTCTTTTCATCCTCTCTACATTCTATTTTTTAGAAATAGGAAAATGCAAAAAACATCTTAAGGAAATGCAGAATTAATAGCTAATATATTTGAGGTGTCCACTGTATGTCAGGCCCTGGCTCACAGCTTTGCAGGCATCATCTCATTTAATTCTTCCAAGGACATTGTGAGTTGGCTGCTATTATGCTGTGCCTTTGAAAGATGAATAAGTGAGGCTCAGAGGGGTTGATCTCATGCCCAAGCTACCCTAGCTAGTCAGTAGCAGAGCTGGGACTGGAGATCAGGATGGCTGGGCGCCCCCAAAGTCGAGGTGTGCAAACACTGGGTCCTGGAACCCTTGGGTTGGTCAACACACAGGCACAGAGCTGAGGCCCCAGAGCAGACGCAGGTCACCCTGGAGCGAGCTCACCCTCCTTCCTCTCCCATGCCTGCATCTCCTGGGCTCAATGCAGATGGCCGTCTCCCTAACTCACGCCTTGCTCTGTCGAAGTTCATGTCTTGGCAGTTGACTGCTTCTAGAATTGGGGAAAGACAAAGAAAACAAACATGATTTAATTTTTTAAATGACACCTTTTTCCTTCAGATGAAATTGTAGTTCTCTGAAGTGTAGTGCTTTGTTTTCTTGACTTCAGAAGACTATGTCTTATTTTTTGTGGTGAATCTTAGGAGATCCGTCTTGCAGTATGGTGGGAGGGGCCTGGGGTCCTTACTAGACCTGCCCCCTCCCGAGTTCTCCTGGCTATCAATCCGACAGGGCAGAGGGGTATCTACTGAGGCACTGAGTGTGCCCAGCAGGAGGTGTCATCCTGCACCTGCTGGAGGGGCAGCCCCAGGAAACTAAAGGAGCCCTGGCCTGGAGTGGGAGAGGGAGGCTGAGATCTTGACTCAGCAGCTTCTTCTCTGCACTGCCTGTGACCCAGGCCCTGTGCTGCGCCTTCGCTGTGTTAAATCATTTAATCCCCCTGCGTGCTCTGTGGCGTAGGTGTCATTACTATCTCTGTTTTACAGATAGGGAAACTGAGGTGCAATTTACTTGTCCAGGGTCAAATAGCCACTATGAATGGAGCAGGAGACGAAACCCCAGGCTGGGTGTGGCTGAGGGCTCCTGCAGTGAAGATGAACTCGAGCCTCAGCGACTGACCATCCTGTAATGCGGCCTCAGCTCCCTCACTTGTAAAACGGAGAGGGTAACACTTCCTTGGGGGATGGTGGACAGGGAAGATCAATAGAGGGCCCCTGGGTGCCTACACCTGCCAGGGCCTGGGGGCTCCTAAGGGCAGCCTTGTCCAACCCCTTCTGTTCCTCTCAGGATAAGTGTCAGTGGCTTTAGTCAGCGCCTGGAGAGGCTGGGCGAGGTAGGCCACACCAGGTCAGAGGCAGGGCAGGGGAGGGCAGAGTCTCCTGCTTACACCTCCCTCCCCTGAGACAGCCATAGTGGCTAACTCAGAAACGGCCACACAACGTGCTGAGCCTCCACCCAGCTCACAGTGAGTGCTCAGTCACGGTTGGCTATGTTTGTCCTTTGTGGAGGGCTTTCAATGTAAACTCTGCAAGAGGGTTTTGTGCTTTGTCCATTGCTGGTGTGTTTCCACTGTGGATCCTCAGCCGGGCTCAGACCCTTCCCTGCCTGGCTCAAGGCGGTGTCTGCAAATCCTGCCTGGAGCCTCCCTCCTGCTCTTGGCAGCTCAGGAAAGTCCATTGCTGGCGCCAGGGGTACAAATGTGGCTGAGCTGCTGCCTCCTGTGCATTGTCACTGAGGCACTGGGGTCCGTCTCCCTCTCTCTGTCTCTATCATTCTCTGTCTCACACATAGTAACACACACAAACACATACATACAGGCACTCACATACATCCATGCACACACACACACACCCATGCACATACACTCACATACACATTCACACTCACACACATTCATACGCAGACACACACGTACACATTCATACGCAGACACACACATGTACACATTCACACACATGTACACATTCACACACACGTACTCACATACACATTCACACACATGTGCGCACACACACACGCACTCACACACACACATATGCACACAGACACACACACCCATGCACACACTGACATACTCACACAGCCATGCACACTCACACACACATTCACACACATATGCACACTCACACACACATGGACTCACACCCATATACACACACATACACACACAGGCACTCACACACCCATGGACACCCTCACATACCCACTCTCACACACACACAGACACACACAGGTACTCACACATGCACATACATGTATTCTCACACACTTGCACATACATTCACACACACACAACACACATTCACATATACATTACACATGTACACACATTCACACACACATGCACACACACATGCACACACGTACATATTCTCACATGCACATACATTCACAAAGATGTGTATAGAAACAAGCAGTCACACACACACTCAAACCAGACACACACACACGCACAATACACTTGCTCTCACACTCACCCACCCTGCAAACACACATAAAATTCCCCCACACACTAACACACTCACACACATGCTCATGCACATACATATGCTCACATGCACACTCACATGCCCACCCGCCACATTCACACATACACACTAACACACATATGCGCACTCACATTCACACATGTACTCATGTACTCTCACACACATGCACACTCACATTCACACAACACACACACACATAACCACAATCACATTCACACAACATGCACTCACATGTACACACACATGCACGCACATTCACACAACATACACAGGACACTCATGCACACTCACATTCACACAATACGCAGTCACATGTACATAGCACACACATTCACATAACACACGCACATACACACATGCACACACATTCACACAACACACATACACATGCACAAACACATGCCCACTCACATTCACACAAACTCACATACACACAAATGCACACTCACATTCACACAATACGCAGTCACATGTACATACGCACACACATTCACACAACACACGCACATACACACACATGCACACTCATTCACACAACACTCACACATACACACATGCACACTCACATTCACACAACACACACTCACATGTACACACTCCCACACGCTTACACACACATGCACATGCAGCAGGATCTGAACTTTTCCATCTCTGGAATGGCCCCCACCCCTGCCCGCGTGGTTTTCTGGCCTTGAGACCGGGCAGAATCATTGGCCAGGAACCCAGGGGCTCCAGGAGGCACCTTCCTCCTTGCATGAGCCTCTCTCCTGGGTGATTCTTAGTGACTACTTGGTGCCCCCTTTCTTGAAAATGGGAGATGCTGCCGTGGGGGAACGAGGCACCTGTCCTCCCCCTCTTCAGCCCCTCTCATGCTGCAGAGACAGAGCAGATTTCCAGGGTCTATCCTGTCAGTGGTTTTGATGTGTGAGGGGCACAGACCCCACATAGTGGCTGGACTCTGGTGGGAGACAGAAGGTGCTGGCGGGGAGGTAGAAGGCCCCAAAGCCATTCATCCCTCCCTTCCACATGTGATTCCCCAAAGGGCTGTCTCCGTTGGGGAGATCACAACCTCCACGGGATGCCTGAGTTTCCCTTTCCCTGAGCTGTGTCCACTGTGATTTCTTTTTGGTCTGCACTCTCCGTATTCTTCAGGGCATCTGGTCTAGGCATCTCATTTCTGCCCTGAAGAATGAAGCTCAGAGAGGGGCAGTGACCTGCCCTAAGCCACACAGCACGTAGGGGCAGGTTCAGGACCACGGCATGGACCTCTTGACTCTGGCCTGAGTCTTTCCTTGACTCTGGCTGATTGCGACAACCCAGCCAAAGAAAGCGTGCTCTGGGCTGTGTGGTCCTGGGCAGCTGGTGTCAGTGCTGGGACGGCCTCGGTGCCAAGCAGCCTCTTTTGTCTCAAACCTGGCTTTTGTTTCTTTCTCTTAGGGATTCCAATTTGGGGAGTATTTTTTGTCTGTTTTTAATTCTCTCATCTTTCATTGTGTTTTCTTTTCGGGTAATCCGTAGCTTGCAGGCACCAAAATATGGCATGAACATTAAAACGAAATGAAGTAAAATATAATTGAACATATTTCTTTCATGTCCGAGAACGATTACTTGGATTACTTTCCCTGACGTATCCCTATTTCCTCTTCGCTCCTTCCTCTTTTTGTCTGAGGTTTTCCTCCCCTCCCTGTAATCTCTGGGATTTGAATGATTCCCTGGCCCCGGCTCATCAGAGATCCACACACGATCCTGACTCTACAGACCTCGTCCCTGTGATGGATAAACCACGTTCCCAGGGCTGAGGGGAGGGAACTGTCAGTGTCCTCATGGACCTGGGAGGGGTCCCCACTGATGATGGGGAGGGTGGGGGTCCGCAGGTGGGACTGGGAGGGTTTCCCTGGGTGCAGAGACCCTCCCGGGCACACGCTCCTGGTGGGTCCTTCTGTTGCTCTAGAGCTGAGGCTGCAGGTTTGTGATCCCGACTTGCAGCCAAAACAGCTATCGGGGTCCCCAGTGAGTGGTGAATCAGCAGAGACTCCCCAGACACAGCCGTGGGCTCAGGTTCAGGTCAGGAGGGAAACGAGGCATTGGAGGAGGTGAGCAGGAAAGGTGCTGCTGCCTCAGCCTACCCACTGCGTGGCCTCGGACCCATGACCTCACTTCCCTGGGCCTCAGTTTCCCCATCTATAGTATGGGCCTATATAGTCACAGCACAAGGGATTACATGGAGGATTAAACCAAACAATGCCTGTCACATGCTCAGCACAGTGCCTGGCACTCGGTGGGTCCTGAGTGAATGGAGGCAGGTAACAGTCATTCATCCATTCACTCACCCAGCCCATTGTGAGGCCTCCTATGTGCCAGGCCATGCACCAGGCATCAGGGAGAGAAGAATCAAACCTCCTGTTGCCTGGGGTAGCTCATGGTCTAGTGGTGAGACTGGAGCCACCTCTGGGAGAGGGACAGAGCGGTGTTTGTGGGAACAGAGAAGGGACAAGCAAAGTCAGCATCCAGGGGAATCAGAGGAGGCCTCGTGGAGGAGGTGACGCTCAAGCTGAGCCTGGAATGGGGCCTGAGTTCCAGGGGTCAGGAACTCAGGGTGGTCAGGAACTCAGTGGGGGGTGTTCCAGCTGAGGACAGCAGGGCAATGATAGGGAAGCATAAAGAGTGGGGGTGGAGGTGCCAGGGGTGGTCTGACTGGGCCTGAAGCCTGGAGACTGTGGGGACAAGTGGAGGGAGGTGAGGCAGGGAAGGCAGGTGGGGCAAGAACACAGCGGACCTGAGTTTGGACTTTGTCAGGCTGGTGCTGGGAGCCATGGATGATTGAGGGGCAAGAGAGGGCTGTGGTCAGAGCGTCAGGTCCTTCCACAGACGGCAGCCTTGAGTGAGAGCCACAAGCGAGACAAAGTGACCGTCCTTTCACCCCTGTTGCTCAGGCTCCACCTGGGACTTCACAGAGTAAGTGTCATCTGTGTCCCTGATGTGACCTTAGGGGCTTATAGGTGGAGACATGTCCCCAAGTCCCCGAGTCCCCCAGGCTGTGGCTAGGGGCCCCTGGCCCTGCCTCCTTTCATCATGTGTCACTGTGTGTGTTCTTCAGTCACCCTTCTCTGAATAGCACTCCTCCCTCCTTACCCTTTCCACTAGTGTTCACTGAGCTCCTGTGATGTGCTGGGCACCGTCCTAGGGGCTACGGCCGTGAACGAGCAGATGACAGCCCCAGCCCAGAGCTCACAGCTCCACGGGGGCCCAGACGGTCACCACATAACTGGGGATCTCCCCTGGGGTCAGTGCACCCAGGACGAGGTTGCAGGGGTAACATTTGTGTTTTGGGAGGGCTGAACACCTGGCTCAGAGCCTGCACACAGTAGGCACAAAGCAAATGCTGATTCTTTCAGAACTCTGCCCACTTGCTCCTTTACCAAGATCATGTGACACTTATGGCCAAATCAGTCTCTCTTCCCCTCCAAGGTGGAGACCGGCTTTATCTACACGTGACCATTTGCTTCAAGGCCCCTTGGTGGACCCTCGCTGTCAGAAAATGCAGCTCCAGCCAGAAGATCCCTGGGCCTCTGGGCGGCCAGGCACAGGAGCACAGCAAGGTGGGCCACAGGCCTCCCAAGGCTGCTGAGGGCACTGCGTGGGCCCTGGCTGCTCAGCCTCATCTCCTGAGAGCAGGTGTGTGAACCCAGGGCCTCCTGCTGGGCGGGCACTGTGTGCTGTGTTGGCTCCACAGACACAGAAGTGGGGGACCCTACTGTATCCTTCTCCCCCACTGAGATTCTCGGTGACTGCACCAATGAGAATGGCAAGAGGGAGATTTCAGAGCCACCAGAAACCTGACAAAAGGTGTTTCTTTATTGTTTCTTTCCCTTCAAAGGACTTGGAATGGGGATATAGCAGGAGCTACAGTCACAGGCAGGCACCAACAGTGTCTCAGGCTGAAGACCAAGACTCTGAATCCCTGGTTCCACCTTAGGACCTGGAACCTGCCTCTCTCCAGCAGGGACACCAGGCATGACTGGAGGGAGGTTGGGGACAGACTCAGGGCCTGGTGGAACCTGGAGCAGGGCAAGCATGTGCTTCGAGGGAGAGCAGCAGACCCAGGCTTTAATGGGAGCCTTTCCGCACACAGACCTCAGTCTTCTCTGAGCCTCTGGTTCCCCTTCTGTGCAGTGAAGGGGGGCTATCAACAGGGCTGGTGAGAAGATGAAGGGGGACAGTGCTGGTGATGGGACTAGGCACACAGCAGATGTGCTGCTAGAGCCTGACTTTCCTTCCTCAAGTCTGCCTGGTGCGTCCTGGGTACTTAGGGATTCAAGCAACCTCATTCACAGATGACAGTGAGGACAGAGCTCCTCAGTATGGGAACTGCAGGACCATCTATTCCTAAAGGCCATGGTGATGACGTTGCTTCCCCTGAGGACACAGCCTTGTGGACCTCAAAGGCTGTTCAGGTTTCTGGGTGACCTCGAGAAATGCAACCATCCCTGGGATCTCACCCCGAAGCCTCCACAAGCTGTGCACATCGAGATGGAGGGGCAGGCATCCAGGAGCGAGGTGTGGGCAGAGACGGGGTGATGATGAGGGTGAGGGTAGTCAGGGTGGAGGAAGGGGGAAGAAGGCATTGGTGACAATAGCAGTAGCCAACACATCCCCACTTGCAGATGAGGAGACTGGGCTCAGAGGAGCTGAGTGCATTTTCCACAGTCACACGTCGCTGGGGTTCAAACCCAGGAGATGTAGCTGCACAGTCGGGCTCTCAACCATGAACCTGAAGAGGGAGAATGTGGATGAGGCACTCCGGGGAGCCCATGGCAAGCCTGGCACAGTGCACCATCCTGCCCCCATGTCCCCGGTGTGAGGTGACAAGCTGGGGCAGGGCTGTCATGCATGGCACCAGTAATTGACGAGGGCAGAGCACTCAGGTCTCTCTAAGGGGAAGGAACTGCTCAAGGGCATAATCTCAGGCTGGGGAAGCATTGATCTTGGCTTAGCGATCACAAATCTACGTGTCGGGCCTATAAATCGCCCATTTAATGGGCCTGGAGATACCGTGGTGGGGAGGCCTGGAGGAATTATGGTCCATTTGGTGCTTCCACAGGCTGGTATGAGGCTGCAGGTGGATTTACCAGGGAAGGGCAGGGTTGAGTCTGGGCAACCAGGATGGAGTGACAGGGTCACTGTCCAGCTCCAAAGTCACCGTTCAGCTCAAGATCCTCCAGGCTCGAAGCGTCAAGTGAGATAGTTAGATTGGGAACCATTTGGTAAATATCCCTCCCTCCCTCCTTCCCTCCCACCCTTCCTCCTTTCCTCCCTCCCTTCCTTACATAGGCAGGAGGGTAACAAATCTGAACCCTAAGCACGTGTGTCCACAGGCACATTTATAAGGGCCCACACCTGTGGGGACTGGAGCACCTGCTGTGCCCTGATGGGCTGTGTCCACCTAGTGCCAGCCTCACAGAGCCCAGAGCAACCCAGACCCCTTCTCTCTTTTGTGGCTCCCAGAAAAGTGAAAAATGAAGGAATATTAAAACAGAGTCACACACAGGGATATAGGCTGAATGTTTACATGTACAAATTAATACCTTCATTAACAAATGTGTGGTGCACTGTTATTGTATGAGTCACCAGACAATCACAGGGACTGTTAGAAAGCTCATTTGTTCCACACATGAGGCGGAGTAGATGGGAACCATGACCCGTGCAGAAGAAAGTTAGATGAAGGTCTTGCCTGCCTTCCACCTGTGCCCGTATTCCTGGGGCTGTGGGAAAATCTCTTAGAGGCAGTGTCAGAGGGTCGCATTTGAGGCCTTGGAGAATGTGAGGTATATGGTCCTTCCCCAGCACACACACACACACATGCACACATGTGCACATGCATGCACCCATGTGTGCACACGCTCACCCTAGGTGGGGAGGCAGTGGATCTGGTCTTTGCAGGCATAGGTTTTAGAGGTGAAGGCACTATGTGTTATTCTTGTCATTTCTTTTCTTTCTTTCTTTTTTTTTTTTTTTTGCGACGGAGTCTTGCTCTGTTGCCCAGGCTGGAGTGCAGTGGCGTGATATCTCGGTTCACTGCAACCTCCGCCTCCTGGGTTCAAGCGATTCTTCTGCCCCAGCCTCCCAAGTAGCTGGATTTACAGGCATGTGCCACCACACCCAGCTAATTTTTGTATTTTTAGTAGAGATGGGGTTTTGCCATGTTGGCCAGGTTGGTCTTGAACTCCTGACCTCAGGTGATCCTCCCACCTTGGCCTCCCCAAGTGCTAGGATTACAGGCGTGAGCCACGGTTCCCAGCCCATTCTTGTCATTTCTGAAGACAAGAATGGAGAAATGGCACGTTTGTGGTCAGAGGGAAGCTGACACTAGGGAACATCTTAGAGGCATTTCTGCAAGTCATGGATCGCACATGGCCCTAGACCCTCTCCCTGGGGTCTGCAGGGAGGAAACAGCTTCCTCGTGAGGTCCTACTGTGTGCCATAGTGTCTGGTGCCCTCATATCTGTGGGCTTCTGGACCTGCAGCTCCCCAGGGTGGCAAATGTCATCAAGTCTGTTATTTTTACAGAGGAGGAAATGGAGGTAAGTAACAAATGCCAAATCTTATGTTTGTCTAGTTTGGTAAACTCTTTACAGATATTTTAAAAGGAGGAAAAATGCTGTTTCTACGAACCCTCCCTGTGCTCCTCATGACTCCCAGGGAAGCAGAGAGGATGAGGGCTGTGTGGGTCTCAAACTGGTTTCCAAGCCCCTGCCTGCCGTGGCTGACTCCTCCCTCACACCGCCTTTTCCAGGCGCCAGAAATGTGAGACATCGGTGGGAAAAAGAACCACAACAAACAGACTCATCCATTTTGCCAAAAACTGGCTACCCTCCCTGGATAACCCACAATTATGTCAAGCGGTTAACAGAATTCTCATGATGGAATGGGTCTTATTTCCTACCTTGATCCTATTTGCTGGGAAAACGAATTCTGTCAAGTCTCTTGAAGTCGACTGTCAAAGTAAAGCATTTTGGGGAAGACAGATCTCTCACTCTGATGGCAAAATTCATTTGATTTGATTCTTTAATCCAGTCTGCTTGCAAAACCTGGTGCTGAAATTTTAAAGCCTGTTCTCTGTTCTCCCTGCTGCCCCCTCTCTTGGTGCCCTGTCCTCCATCTCTTAGAA
Source organism: Mandrillus leucophaeus (assembly GCF_000951045.1). Classification (NCBI taxonomy): domain Eukaryota; kingdom Metazoa; phylum Chordata; class Mammalia; order Primates; family Cercopithecidae; genus Mandrillus; species Mandrillus leucophaeus. Next base: position 4,909,667 of record NW_012102365.1, read on the forward strand.
AATAATGTAGCAAAGAATTGCAGCTGGTGTAATGATGACCATTTGGTTTCTCACGACTATTTTTAGGGAGAAAATGACAGAGCACAAAGCCTTTTCTTTCAGTGTCTGTTTGGGGAAGGGAGAGAGATGCTCACTGTTAATGCCAGCAGGAACAAGAGCAAGGGCTCAAGGGGATAGGTGAGATTTTGCAGACCTGACATCTATGGGAGCAGGAGGGACATCTGGGAGGGTGGAAGTGCCTCCATCCTTGCTGAAGCAGGGGGACAGTGAGCACTGATTTTTTTTTCTGATCCGTGGTTCCCACCCTGAACCCTCTTCCATGATTCATCTCCAAGAACCTGTAAGCTTCTGTTAAATTTTACAAAGCACTTCTGCATCCATTATGTTCATTTAATCATTAATTGACTCCTTGGCTCATTCGCGTATTCATGTTATGTAGCTCCTGGTAATTGGGGTTCAATGTGGGTTGTGACCCACGTTGACAGATGTGAAGCTCTGGGGTGACAGAGACTGACAAGACACATCCTTCCCCTGCAGAAGTCCAGGCTCTCATATAGGAGAGTGTGCACAGATAGCAGTGACCTGGCCTGTTGAGGATTATGAGGACATGAGTTGGGCACATAGTAGGTGCTTGCATCCTGATGGATGCATTGGGTACCAAGTAGCAGAAACCAACAATAGTGACTCAAGCAATTGATATATGTAATGATCATGCACAAAAAGATGTCTGGTGGGAGATGGTTTCAGGGTTGTTGAGATGCCATTCCGTGTAATCAGTGGTGGGGACACACAATGGGCAGGCTGGTGACACTGTGTCTTGGTCGTGAATTGGCAACTCACGTTCTTTGTGAAACAGGATACAATGATTTTGAACATAAGTGTATGCTAATGAGGGATAATTACACTCCACATTTATAAATTTATCAAAATATGCAAAAACCATTTCTGACAATTATACACCTACAGGCGCACCAGTTTAATAACTGCTCGAGGCTTCTTGCCAGCACCATAATGTGAGCTTGGGTACCATGTGGGACCAGAAACCTGCAGCCCAGCCCTGCTGGGGAGGCCTCCACTGTCGCTGCTGCCAGCCCCACACAGACCTGACCCATTGCCACCCTTCTTAGCCTTCTTGACCCTCCCAGCTCCCCAGAGAGACAGCCTCATCATCAGACCTTGTGGGGTGGGACCTGGGAGAGACCCTGAAGACCCTGGAGGGCAACAGCTGCTCCTGGATATCACCACCGGGAAGAAGGAGGTGCAGTGATCCCAGGGTGAAGGTTTCAACTCCCATCTTTTCACCCAAGGCCACAGTCACTGGTGCTGCTGCCTCTTAAGCTTCACTCACTCTTCATTCATTTGTTCATCCCTTCAGCAGTTTTAATTGTGCATTGATTCTGAGCCAAGCCTGGTTCTAGGTGCTAAGGATGTAGCAGAGACCAAACTGCCCAGTCCTGCTGGCATGGGGCCTGCCATCAGGGTTGCTTTAATGGTGATTCCAAGGGCCAGACAGAGGGCTGGAGGTTTCAGAGGAGTCCTTTTAGCCCTGACATCGTATCTCAGTCTGTCCCTGCATATGCAGCCATCACTTACAATGAGGCACACGGCACCCTGCCATGCATGGTCCCTATCAGGCCATCAGGTACTCCCCTGCACCCATTAAGGAAGACACAGTTCTCCCACTCTTGAGATGGGGTACCAAGTGGTCCCAGAGCTAATGAGCAACGGAACTAAGATTGAAATCCAGGCCTCTCCCCATGGCTCCATCTCACACCACCCCCATCTCTGTGTCCAAGATGCTGTTGTGCTGTTCCAGGGTCCTGCGACATTTAGGCTTTAAGAATCAGGTGGTGTCTCATTCTTACATGAGACTATCCTACTGCTCTGTAACCCTTACGCCATGATTTTGGCAATTATCTTAAGCTTTGCACAGATAACCTCCAATGATGTTAACATATCATTATACCACTTTACTTAAGATGTTCTAACTCTCATCTTCTGCGAGTGTAGCTGTCAGTGAATCTACAAAAGGATACCTGACAATAATCATAAAAAAAATTAGCTGGGCATGGTGGTTTGCACCTGTGGTCCCATAGTCTCAGAAGGCTGAGGTGGGAGGATTGCTTGAGTCTGGGAGGTTGAGGCTGCAGTAAGCTATGATCATGACACTATAGCCAGGGTGACAGAGTGAGATCTGTCTAAAACAAACAAACAAACAAAAGATAAAAAAGATACCTGTCCCCAGAATGCAGGATCGGTCTTCCAGCCTGAGCCCTCCCGCTTCCCTTTGAGATCACGTCCACATCATCTTCAGCTGCTCCCGTCTCTGGGGCCCTCTCTAAAGCTGAGTTTATGGCTGTCACATAATGTTATCAGCCATGACAATGGCAATTAGAACAATTATGTTGAACCATAAACTCCAGCTGGATTTAGGATCCACAGTGAGTCACAGCCTCTCAAGCTGTGGAGGCCGCCTGTCACCCCAGACATGTCTGATGGGTTCTACCCAGCACACAGCACTGGCTTAGTTATAAAGTTACAAAGTGACAGTTCCAGACTCATGCGGGCAGAAGGCACTGACCCTCTGGAGCAGTGCTGCTGTGTGCCACCTGGACACTGCAGGGAGGTGGTTTGGGTTCCAGGCTCCAGTCTCCCATTCCTGCTCGGAGCCCTCATGTTCTCTTTCCTCTTTGCTCTGAGGACAGCATCTGGATGTAAATCCCTGGGAGTCCCTCTTGGAGGGTGGTGTTGCGTTTTGATTCTACACCCTGTTGGGGGAGGCCTGGTTCTTGTTCAAGGCTTCCAAGCCCTGCCACCGGTGCTGAGAGGCAGTGTGGTCCATTGCTTAGGGCATAGGCTTTGGGTGAGTGTGATTTCCAGCCAGGACTCTCCTTCTTATTGGCCGTGAGACCTCAGGAAAGTTGCCTAACCTCTCTGAGCCTCATCATTTCTCCCCTCTGTGAAATGGGCACAGTAATACTGACGACATCAAGTGTTGTAAGCACTGGACGAAATGAAGCAACTGGAGGCAGATTTCTGGGTTCAAATGACACTTCCGGGACCCTCTTGGAAGTGAGAGTCTGGGCAGAATGAAGGGCCTTGGCTCCTCCTCTGTACCATGGTAAGTGACTGTGGCAATCTCTCTGCATAGGGTGCTGCAGGGACCCCGCAACCTAATGTGAGTTAAAGGTCTGGCACACAATGAGTCGTCACTATTATTCTGCCTGCAGGCAAACACCTTGCCTCATTTTTGTGCATCAAGCACCTGATGCAGGGTCTGGGCATAGGAAAGACTTGACATTCACCAGAGCAGGAAGAGCACAGACCCAGGAGCAGATTGCGCAGGTTTGAAATCCAGCTCCACCACTTCTGAGCTGTGTGACCTTGGACAGGTTTCTAAACCTCTCTGAACTTAAGTATCTTTATCTTTAAAATGGGGGAGGGAGCAGGCAATAATGGAGTCTCCTTCCCAGGGCTGTTGAAATAAGTGAACGAATGCATGAAAAGTGCTTAGCAGAGCGCCTGGCACACAGTAAGTGCTAAACCAGTGTTCGCTTTATTTTAGGTTCCACGAGAATGTCACACAAAGGGGCCTCTAATAATCTCCTTTTCTGCCACTACTGCACTTAGAGATGAAGAAACTGAGGCCAAGGGACACTAAATCAAATGTTTGAGAACAAGTATATGGCCGTGCTAAATTATGCAAAGCGAACAATTAGAGAACAAAACGATCTATAATAAAGGGCTAATTGGGTGGGACCAATGCTAAGTGGACCAGGAGTCGGATGAGGGAGAGAAAAATGCACCCTGGGACAAGGATGGCCTTGGCCAGGGCCCAGGTGTTCTTGTTAATAACATTGAGTTTTCTTTTAAAATAATAATTTACACTTACTGTAAAACACTTGGAAAGCACAGGATATATAAAAATGGTGTATAAATCACTGGCATCCCACTTCCCAAAGACAGTAACTGTTAAAGTATTGGTGCTGTTCTTCATTCTTTTTCTATTCATATTCAGGTCTGTCTTTTCATAAATGAGTTCCCATCGCTAGGACTGTGTTCTGCTCGCTTCCTGTTTATCCTATTGGTGGGCCGGGGGTGGGGGAATCCTCCGACTTAAACAGTATGGAACGGCTAAATACACAACACCTGACGCTGGACAGATGCAATTGATGAGTTTATTAGGCACACACACAGCCCGAGGGAGGAGGACGCTGCATTTCATGTATGGCCACGGGAAACCTGCACTCAAGAGCAGAGAGGACCAGCAGGGGCCATGGGAGAAAGGTTTTGTAGTAACAAGAGGGTGAGGTGCCTGCAGAAGGATGTAATTGGTTTGAATAACTCCACGTTGGCAGAGAGCTGAAGTCCATTAGGTGGGGATAAGGTGGAGTACAGCTGGCCTGGCTGATAGAGGAACTAGCTGGGTGCGGGGACTTGCCTGTTGGGTGAGGGCATACCTGGTGGGAGCCCGGGAACTCACAATTAGGCCTTTGGGGTCCTGTGAGGCTCAAAATTGTCACGGCAGCAGATGAAATTTTGGAGCTTGCAAGACGGACTGTCAGGACAAGCTAGGATGAGATTTGGCAACTCCACTTTACCCTAAAACAACAAAGGTGATTTCTCATCCTTATTGCATGTCCACTGTGGCCAGCAGGGAGGGTTTGGCTCAGCACCGGCACCCGGGAACTGTTGCTGAGGGAGGCTGCACTGTCTGAGGATGTCAATATCTCTGTGCGTGCTTCCACGGTCACTTTAGTAGGGCAGAAAGGACATGAGCACGGGCTCTGGATCTCAAATGTTCCATCTAGAAGGGACACTCACTACCTCTATGCACATTTCATTCACCAGTGCCAGTCTCAGAGCACCTAACGGGAAGGCCATGGGGAGTCGTCATTCTCCTGAGGGCCCAGGAGCAGAGACGGACATCTATGACCCTAACTGTGTCCTCTTCGTGGAGCAGATGCAGATTTGGGGATTTCTTACCCGACACTCCAGTCTGACCAGTTTCCATCTCATTATATACTCTTGGAAATTGTCCATTTGATTGATGTTCCGTCATTTATTTAAGTAAACTCCCATTTTAAAAATCTGGATAATTTCCTTTTTAAAAACTCTCCAGAATAATGTTGCTATGGATTCTATTCTTGAATATTTCTCCTATAAGGGAGATATTCAATAAAATGGTATGATGTTTTAAAAACTAATAATGCCTCATATTTATAGAGTGAATAACCGTTAAGTCCCATTGGTTCAACCTTAACATAAACCCCAATTCCCAATCTTCTCACCCTCTCCAGGGTCCCACCCTGATCCCACAGGCCTCATGTTTGGATTGGTGCAGTAGCCTCCTGGCAGGCCCCTGGCTCCACCCACTCTCCACGCAGCAGCCAGTGTGACCCTGTGACACTCAGGGCTGAGCTGTCTCTGGTTTGCTTCTAAAGTCCCACGGTCCTGCCTCATTGGGCACATCCAAGATGACAGCGTCCCCGGGCCTCCAGAGTCTCCAGCCCCCTCCCCTACTGGCCCACCTCATCTCCTCTTCTACTCCCCTCCAACCCCTCCAGCTCGTTCCTGGACCTGGGGCCCTTACAGCTCCCAGCTACAGACTCTGGCCCTGCCCTTGCATCAGCTGGAACTTCTCCCATGTCTGTCCTGTTCCCTGCCACCTCCACCCCCCTCATCCTTGCCTCGATGTCACCTGCTCTGAGAGCCTTCCCTGACCCCAATTTACAAGTGTGATCTCTAGTACTCCCTGCTCCCTCCCCTGCTTCCTTTTCCTCTAGCGCCCTTATGCACCCTGCAGTCCCCATCTGATGCTTTGCATCTGTCTCCTTCTAGATCTGAGCTCCCCACACAGAAGCTTCATTTTGTTCTGGGCTTTCCCCTGCTGCCTGGGACAGCGAATGCCCAGTAGGCGCCCAGTGAGTATTTGCTGAGAAAACAACGACTTCAGCCCTGGTAATGTCCTACGGGGAAGATGTTGTCCTAAACAAGGGGCTGTCTCATTATTTCTCAAGGCAGCCCAAGGAAGCAGGTTCTAGGGATACCCCTGTGTTTCACCTGAGCACACAGACCTGGCCTGGCCTGGCTCGGCTAGCTCACTGTGATGCCCAGTTGCACCCAGGTAAGCGGGGTGGGCTTGGAATTCCCACCCGGCCTTGCCCTTGTAGAGGTGTGTGGCTGCTCCAGAGTGTTCCAGGGAGGGCAAGGTGAGGCTGGGGAGCCATGCCTCCTCCCCACACCATTGCCAGTGCCAGGAATCTTGCTAATTTGATGGGGGAACTGGCATTTCATTTGCACATCACAACTGGAGCCAGCAGGAGCATCCCTCACAGAAGTTCTGCCGGCTAAAAGAGGGAGACATTCTGACCTCCTCTCCTCCAGCCCCAGGGTATTTGGGACAAATTTGGTCCTGGGCCTTACATGTCCAAGACCTGCATCTCTGCTCAGGGCCAAGTGGAAGGTTCCTCTGAACATGCCCAATTTCACATTAAACAATCTTTGAGCTTCTGTTGGCATTGGCCCCATTTTCATGGACAGGGTTTTTGGGGGCCTAGGGCCTTGTGGCAGATGGGAAAATAATAATAGGAAAAATCCCTCATATCACAGGGGACAGCAAAGATGGTCTATTATAAAGTGAATGGAACCAACTCTTAGCTAAAAATAATTGGGCTACATGACTCGTTCCCATCTTCTCCTTGTAGTCACCAGCGTGCACTTAGGCCTCTTTTCCTCTTCCTGATTCCCCCTCACCCTCACATGATGCCTTTTTTTGGTACCGTTATTGTTATTATTATTATTTGCTTAACTAGGAGACAAGATTTTTTGCAGCATAATTTTTGTAAAGATCCTCCACGTTAAGGTAGGGGAAAAGCACAGCAGAGCTAATAGTGTACCTCCATTTGCAGGGACCAAATAAACCATTTTTCAAATTGCAAAAAAGGATTAAAAGCTAGAGTTCCGTTAATGTCGGTTACAGCTGGGGACAGAGGGAGGAGTGGCCAGACACAGGGCCCACCCCACTGCCACCCAGCTGTCCTTGCTCCTTCTCTCCAGCCCCATATTCCCCAGTCTCTCCTCTCCTCCCCAAACCCATCCTTCACACTGAACCTTAGAGAGTTAATAGTCACAATAGTAATGCTTATTGACAACAGTGTATGTTCCAGCTGCTGAGCTGATTACTTTATATTAAATAACATTTCCATTTACCCAAAATATCACGTATGTATTTTCCATCATTTCCCTATTCACTGGACAGTTACCAAACCCTATCATAGTCGCCACAACATTCAGGAAAGCAAACTAGTATTTCTTGAACAATTATTATATGCCAGCCACCATTATCTCAGCTTATCCCTACAATGATTTCTTTCTTATAAAGAAGTCAGGGCTCATGGCTCTGGATTAAGATTACACAGCACTTGCTCTGGGTCTCTTGGCCATCCAGTGAGGGTCTAATAGACAGTCACATCTTCTATTCACCTGTCTCTCCAGTAAGGCGCTCCCCATCTGATCAGGGGGCAGTATTATTATTGTTACTACTGCTGCTATTATCATAATAACCAACCTGCGGCAGCAACAGCCACAGCTACACTTCCTTGCAGAACCCACCATGTGATTTGAGCTGTGCTAAGCATCTACTCCTAAGATGACCTTTAACACACAAGGCAGGAGTTGGCCCTGGTGACAGAGACAGATAAGTGAGGCTAAGGAGTTGCCCATGGTACCAGTGAGTCAGTGCCCAAACCAAGACATAAACCCAGGACTGGTCCATCATTTTGGCTGGCTTTTAACACAAGGAAGTGTGATTTCAAGAAAGTAGAGGGGCCATGTCTGCAAGGTGGGAGGAGAAGCTGAGAAAATCTGGCTGCAGAAGGAAGCTGAAACGAGTGCAGAGAATCTAAGATGAAATCCATGAGCGGGTAGAGAGGCAGGGTTGCCTCCATCCCTGTTCCATGCTCAGTCAGACCCAGGTCCCGTTAAGTCCCTTAGGACACCCCTAGAGCCAGTACCCTCCCTTCTCATTTTTGTTTGCTTAAACTAGACTGAATGTTTTCCTGTTATTTACAAGGAGCTCTAATTACATGCCAAAAAATAAATAAATAAATAAATAACCCAACCCTGTTCATTAAAAAATAAAATCTGCATTAAAAAAGCTCCATTTCTAATACTGAATGTCTTTTTCTCAGAGAGCCCTCATAAATAACAGAAAGGAGGTTTTTGCAAACCTTTATGGAAATCAAACCCACAATTTGGGCACACGCTTGTTTAACAAGTGATAATTAACTGCTGACAATATAATTTTAGCTTGGAAGAAAATGTGTTTTTCATGAAAAAGTAATCAAAGAGATCCTTGCATTGGGGAATTGGGTCTCCTCTGCAAGAGTTCAGCTCCTCTGCTGACAGAGGTTCTGGTTGGCACTGAGTGTCTACCGCTCCCTGCCAGAAATCGGGCATGACCCCAGAACACTAGGATTTCAGGTCCCTGGGGTTTCCATGCCCCACAAAATCCAGGCAATTTCCAGAAGCCGACTCAGCCATCCCTTTCTCACTTAGGGCCGATCCTCCTCCTCTGGGCTTCTCTAGCTCAGAAGGTGCCTGGAGCTGGCTGGCGGGAGCTTAGTGCTGACTCCAGCTTCAGGGAAAGAATGAACACTCCATCTCTGCAGCCTGTATCATGCCCAAGGGTCTTTGGGGAGTGTATTCTATCCTCCCACTTCACAGAGGAGGAAACTGAGGCTTAGAGACATGGAGTTACTGGTTGAAGGCCACACACAGAGCTGATGAGGGCCTACCTGGAGAGAGATGTGAACTCTGACCATCTGATTCCCACATCACGCCACCTCCACCTCATCCCCCAACTCCTTTTCTCTAATGAACTCATCTGTTCTGGCTTCAATTTCCTCATCTGTAAAATGAATATAATAATAGTATTCTCCTTGTGAGGCTGTTTGAGGATGAAATAAATGGATATATATCAAACACTTATAATAGTGACTGACACATAGCAAGCCCTTCATAAGTGTTATCTACAATGTTTATTGGTTATTACTATTAATGCTAATACTTTTTTCCTCCAACCTGTGAACCAGTTGGCTCTGCCCCTTTGATCATCTCTGTATCCTCTTTGGGACTCTGTCCAGGTTTCCAGCATCTATTATGAGGGAATGTGATACTGAGTGTTGGGTGAGGAGTTGCTTCCTGGGTCCTGATGATCAGAGTCCTCTGAGGACAGACATGCCCATTTTCTCCTGGCTGCTGATACAAAAAACTCCACTTGTCCAACCTGTGCTCACCTGTAACCAACTACATCTGTTGGGACATTTTTGCCCCCATTTTCATCCTCTAGGTCTTCCCAGGAGCCTCCAGAATTTACACCCCCTCCCAAATACCAAAGAAAACTCTAAAATAAGTACATTTAAAATAAAGACATACAAGAAATAATCAAAATTCTAAGAATAAAACCAGATATTATTTTAAAAGAGCAGGAATATTGAGGACCAAATGTATGATCTTTGTAATAAAAACTCAGTGAATGAATACATGATTAAAGTAGCATATTAGGCAAAGTTGAGAAAAAAAATAACATCCTAAGCACCCCAACAGACTAAACAGACCTCCTCTTCACCAAGGGAACCCCAGAGAAACCTTGAAAACTGAGTTCCTGGCCATAACAGGACAGGAGGCTGGGCATACCTTGTTGTACCCTTCCCTTGCTAATTGCCATTAGTCTGTCTTCCCTAAGGGTTAAGCAGTGGTCAGCCCTTTCAAAAGACTTATGCCGCTGATGATTTCAACCAATCACCTGATATTTCTCCTCCCTTTTGTGCTTTTGACACAGCAACTGACCAGCATTCCTTCCTGATAAGAGGCCACTGACCATGAAGTGGTTCTGGCCAGGCTACAGAGGACATGCAGTGAAGGTTTTTGTGTCTTCTGCTTCATTGTTTGACACCACAGGGCCAAAAACTCCACCCTTGGATCATGCTAGCACTGTTATTTTTTTGAACATGTGACCCACGAAGAGGCATATAGTTCAGTTGTGTGTGCACACGTTTCTCCTTTCATAAATATTCATGACTCTTCCTATAGCTTATTAAATATGTATACTCGGCCAACCCATTCCACAAACATTCCTGTTTTATCCTTCCCACCCTCAAAGTTTTAGCTTTTGGCTTCTGTCAGAGGCTCTGCCTCTCAGTCTGTGGGATGGCCAGCCTGTAGGCTCCAACCCTTTGTAAGAAATAAAGCTCTCCTTTCCAATTTATAAACCTAGTGATTCTTCAGTTGACAAAGCTAAAGAGAAAACTGTGAACATGAATGTAGACAAAAGGAAACTTTCCAGAGTACAGGTCAGAAAAATAGATTGGAGAAAAATATGAAAGCAAAATTAAGGAAATTAGGTTAGTATAAGATGATCCACCCTACATGAAATAGGGGTTCTAGAGTATAAGAAAAGAAGGAATGAAAAAAACAAACACTCAAATCAATAAGGAACAGGAATTTTTCAGAATTTGTAGAAGAGGAATTTTGAATTCAATAAGTCCTATGAATCCTAAGAAGGCTAAACCAAACTACATGTGTATCTAGACTTGGATCTACCAATACCTGTATCTACACCTATCAGTGGGAATTGATAAACTGCAACTACAAACACAATTTTGAGAAGAAAAATAACTCAGACACAAATGGGAATATACTACATTTATTTATAAAACACAAATGTAAATGATAAAATACACTATATTTATAAAAATTTCTAAAACAAGCAAATCTAACCGATGATGTTAGAAGTGGTTATCCTTGTTGAAGGACTAGTGACTGGATTGGAGCATGAGGAAGATTTGGCTATGCATTTTTTAAAAAAGGTTTACATTAAGTAGGGGAAAAAAGGCAACCAGAAGAAGGATGGATCACAGCTAAGGAAAGACACACAATGAGATGACAGCAGACTACACAGTGGCAACAATAGAGACCAGAAAACAATGGAATGCTTTCAATACCAAGAAGAATAACTAGTGAAGTAGAATTGTACTTCCAGCTATATCATCAACTAAAAGTTGCCGAGAGAGAAAAAATATATTTTCAGATACAAACTGAGAGTTTACTGCTCAGGAGATCTTGTTAAGGGAACTAATAAAAGATCACTTCAAGAAGAGGGACATTGAACCTAAAAGGAAGAACTAAGAAGAAAACAGCAACAGTGTGCAGAAAGGTTAATGTGCTTAGAGAAAAGGAATTATTCAGTGGCTAGATGAAACAAGCAAAACCAGCGACAATAAGAGTAAGAACTAAGTTGGAGAGGTACAAAAAGAAGATGGAATCGTAACACTATATAAAACCAACATTAAAATGGGAGTGAAAGCTGGGTGTGGTGGCACACACCCGTAGTCCCAGTTACTTGGGAGGCTGAGGAAGGAGGATTACTTGAGCCCAGGAGTTCAAGGCCAGCCTGAAAAACATAGAGAGACCCTGTTTCTAAAACTAAACAAACAAACAAACAAAATTTGGAAGGAGGAGATCAGACTTAAGGTCCTGGTGTTGTTAGGGAGAGGGGAGAGAGATTTATTAGCATTAGACTGTTTTAATTCAAATATGCCATTTCATTTTTAAGATAACTATTAAGTGGAGCAAAACAAAATGTAGATTTTCAAAACCAAAATGGTAATAGAGAATATTTGACAAATATAATAAACAGGAGAAGATAAGTGAAAAAGAAAGCAAAGCAAAAAGCAAAAAAATAAAAAGTAAAAGAAAGAAAAAAGAATCAAAAACAAAAAACAAACCCAGGATCAATAGAAATCAATAAAAAGTTGAAAAAATTCTGCTATTGTTACTTTAGCGAATGACTTTAACCCTGTGGGTCTGTTTCCTCATCAGTAAACTGGAGAGAACAGCACATTTTGTTAAAGGGTTATAATAGCACTTTCCATTTAAGAGTTATCATGAGGATCAAACTCAGTAGGCATTGCATGAGAGCAGGTTGCTAGCACTATTACTACGTGAGTCTGCACCAGGCATAGCCCTAAGTGCACCCCACATGCCACCTCCCTTAACCCTCCCACAGCCCTGTGGCGGAATGGACCACTGTCATCTTCACTTTGCTGATGAGGAAACTGAGGCCCTGAGGTGAGAGGCTTGCCGAGGTCACGCAGCTGGGGAATGGCTGAGCTTGGACACAGCTGGAGTCTTCTGACCCTACAGCCACCTGCTGACCCTGTGACCTTGACCAGTTGAGGTCACCTCTCTGGGCCTCAGTTTCCTCATCTGTTCGTTGTGGTGTACAGGGCAGTCAGGAGGCTGGGCAGAGATGAGCTGTGTGAGCCCTTGGCAGTGTTCCCAGCACAGGCTGCCCAGTCAATGAGTGGTGGCTACTGCTATTATCATGAACCATGCTGGCGTTCGCTGCTCTCACCTCTGTTGCACAGGCAAGGAGCCCGAGGCTTAGGGAAGCCATGCGCTGGCGTGTCCTTGCTGATCTGTGCTGACTTGTAGGCTTCAGGCCCCAGCAGGAGTGTGAGCTGTGGGAGGGGGCTTGTCTGGTTTCACTGATTTATATCCAGGGCTAGGCCTGGGTAACAAATGAACGAATGAGTGAATGAATGAAGCATACTTCAAGCATCCATTATTCCCACATAATGTTCTTCATGCCTGGAGCCTCCCCAGATGAAGGCAGCTCTGAGAAGCCTCGCAGTGCCAGGACACAAGCAAGCTTTCCATCGGGACAAACGAGGTCCCAGACTTCCAGCTTTGACTCCATAGTACTTACCATTGTCAGACACATTTTACATATTCATCTCTTATGATCCACGTCCCCCGGCACAACACCAGCTCCATGAGAGCGGGGACTTTGTCTTATTCACTGCTGGGTCCCACGCAGTACATGGGACTGAAGTGACATCACTGCTCTGGACCTCAGTTTCCTCATCTGTACAGTGAGAGGATGATGCCCCTTTGCGGCTGTTGTGGGGACACAGTGAGACGCTCCTCATCCAGTCCTCAGTGCAGAAACCACCGACACAGGCGAGCAGCTGCCCTTTGCCCCTCTGATCCCAGGGTCTTGTGTAAGGAGTGGATTTGATGCTCATCACAGTGTGCGTGTCTTTTTCTTCCTTCTTCGATGGCGAGGCTTTCTGCAGTCAAGCTTTATTTTATCAGAATAAGAGATTATCTAAGTGGCTCAAGCAGTCCATCAGGAAATTTCCAAAGGGACAAAAAGGCAAGAAGTGTCTGTCCCAAGACAACTCTGCTGTGTCTTTATTTTTCTGTAGTCTGTAACAGCATCAGCTGTGTTTTGGATGTTTGCAGCATCCCAGGGACAGCGCTGTTTCACCCACACTCCTCCATGTATACCTGTGAGAGCTGTTATCCCCACTTTCTAAATGAGGGAAGGGAGGTTTGGGAGGTGAGTGAAACCTGTCCAATGACGTGGCTGGGCTGAGACTCAAATTCAAGTCTGTCTGGCTCTGAAGCCCTCAATTCTTTTGTTCCTTAAATTCCAAGAAACCTCTAGTCCCTTCCTTACCAATTAATCTCCTCTAACAGGGGCCAGTGCTTTGTGGGAAAGAGCATTTTAAACGCCTGTGTTTGATTGTGTAGAAGGAAATTTGATCTGATTTTATAGGAGCCACCTTTGCCCATTGCTGTCTTTTTCTCTTTAAAAAAAAATAGCTTCATCCTCTATCTTTAGGGGAAATTTGTGATGATCAGGGACAATTTGAAGAATGTGGCAAACAGAAGAGCTGGGTCACCTGTGGCTCCCCCACCCAGAGGTGGCCTGAGGCGTCCTTGGCTGTCTATGAAAATGAGCAGAGTTCCCTTGATCCAGTTCCAGAGGGACATACTGGGGCGTCCCCTGAGGCTAGACTTGATATGGGAGAGCAGTGGGTGTCGGGGAATCCAAGTCGGAATGGCCCTGCTGGACAGAGCCTGTGCAGACGACTGGCTGGGGCAGTCACTGCATCTCTGTGCCCAACGCCATCAGCTAAGATGGGGAGACATGTTTGCCCTGGAACCACTGGGAGTGCTACAGGTGATAGACCCTAAGGTAACTCATGATCACATGATTCCCTGGGCCCACCAGGGCCAATTCCAGGTTTCTGGACCCTGGGCATGGAATCTGCTATGTTTAGCCGCACAGAGCTGACTGTCATGCTCTCTCCGCCTGTCCTCGCTGCTCGTGGGATGAAGTCCATGCTCCTCGCCATTGAAATCCAGGCCCCTTGCGGTGGGCTCCTGCCTCCCTCTTAGACTGGACTCCTCCCTCTCTCGCATCCCTGCCTGGGCCAATCCCATCAGGCCTGACTGGGGAGGCGTGACTGTCACCCAAGCTGGAAGAAGTGGGCACAGGGCAGAGAAGTGAAGTGTCAGAAGGGCCAGACACAGGTGAGGGACGAGGGACTGTTCATCCTCTGGAGGTGGGACACAGGCAGGTGCAGTTCCACTGCCTTAGAGCAAGAAGACAGTTGAATGGGCTACATCATTTAGGAAAACAGACTTCTCGGAGCAGGAAGAAATCCCAGAATCACAGATGTAGACCTAAATCACAGCGTTCAGTCCACACGAGGGACAGCAGGGCAGCACTGAGTCCTTGTCAACCGACCTGGATCCTCCCCAGTCCCTCCAGGCGAGTCTCTACCCATCAGCCCTGCAGGGTGAGATCCACAGGCTGACCTCTTATCAATGCCGGTGGCGTCAGGGTCGGTGTGGAGACCCCAAGACGTGTTGTCTCTTCCTGGGCTTTCACTCAGCGCAGACCCCATGGCCCCATTCAAAGCCTCCGATTTTCACTTTCTTCCCAAGCCCCCTGCTTGTTTCCATGCTTCCCAGGCCCACCCGGTGTTAGAGACAGCACACAGCAGCAGGAGGGGTCGAGATGGGTGGACACCGGGGGAATCAAGGGAACAAGGGACAGCTGGGAGTGTGACAAGTGACATGAGGACATGTGGTGAGAGGCACCTGTTCATCAAGCCACAGTTGTTTTGAAAGGGACTCAGAGCAGCTCCTAAAACACACACCGTACATTAAGATCATTCATTCATTCCCTGGGCCAGTGTTTACTGAGCACCTACTATGTGCCAGGCCCCGTGCTGCTGCTGAGATGCACTGAGGAGTGAGACTCAATCCATTTCCTCAGGATGAGGAGTGTGGTGTGTGTGACAAACTCTGACCCAGATCCAGGTCTCATGTGAGAGTCCCCTAATTCCTCAGTGAGTTTTGGAATTTGGGCAACCATCCTTATTTTACAGGAGACTAACTGAGGCCCAGATGCAGGAGTGACTGGTCTGATGGTTTGGGCCTAGGTTTTTTGAGTCCCTATATCCAAGCTCTGTCTATAGCATCACCCGGTCTCAGGGTGTCATAAGATGATCACGGTGACAGCTTAACCCTTATCCCTGATTCCCAGGCCACAGAGCAAAGCTTCCCAGGCAGACATTAATTACTCTGCTTGGAGGTTAATTTTTAGGGAGATAGTAAAAACGTGTTATTTAAATATTGATTATTAAAATCATTATGTAAATTATGTTTGCTATATAATAGTTAATAATCTGTGACCTAAATGTGAAAGCAATACAGACAGTTCTGTTTCTCTCTTTCCACTGTACCTAGGGTTTATCCTAGCGAGTGGCCCACTCTATACCAGTACTGACATTTGGTTAATAATGTTTTTATTAAATCCAAACTGAAGTCACTTTAGGAACCTTCTCTTAGAGGAATGCACTGATTTGCCAAGACCTTGGCCCCAGACATCTGAGCAGAGATGCTTTCCTTGGAGTCGGAGTTTTCTGCTCTGTAAATTACTTTCCCCTCATGTCCAGCTGGAACACATTCAATCATTTATCCATTTATGTATTTGTACAACTATTTATTTGCTGTTTCTTATCTTTTTATTTCTTATCTTTTTATGTCCATTCATTCATTATTAGCCTCCTCAAATTCTTCTTTTGTTTATTGTTTCATTTATTTCTTCGCATGCTCATTCGTGTGTTACTGTATTTCTTGTTTGACTCCTTGGTTCATTCATTCATACTTCCATTGTTTGTCCTTTCTTTCATTCATTCTTCCTTCCTTTGTCCATTGTGCGCTCAGCTCCTCAGTCATCAACCATTCCTTCTGTCATCCTTATTTCACTGGTTCATTCATTTGCTCCCTCCCGAGCCTGCTCATTCATTCATCACCTCATTCATGTATTTACTCATGATTCCTCAGTTTATTGGTTTACTCAATGATTAATGCATTTCCAATTAATAATTAACTCATGCATCAGTTGACAAAAATAATGTCTTTGTTAATGTGCTCTGTGCATTGAGTGTCCAGTGTGATTCCTGCCACTCTTACCACTCCCACCCCAGCATATTCTGTGGATTTCAGCTAAAAAGGGCCTTCCTTCTGGGGCCTTCCTTGTTGCTGTTGTTGTTGTTGTTGAGATGGAGTTTTGTTGTTGTTGCTGTTGTTGTTGTTGAGATGGAGTTTTGTTGTTGTTGCCCAGGTGCTGGAGTGCAATGGCGTGATCTCGGCTCACTGCAACCTCTGCCTCCTG
The DNA here is from genome assembly GCF_000951045.1 of Mandrillus leucophaeus. Classification (NCBI taxonomy): domain Eukaryota; kingdom Metazoa; phylum Chordata; class Mammalia; order Primates; family Cercopithecidae; genus Mandrillus; species Mandrillus leucophaeus. The sequence goes on from NW_012102365.1 coordinate 4,926,210, forward strand.
GGTTCAAGCGATTCTCCTGCCTAAGCCTCCTGAGTAGCTAGGATTACAGGCGTGTGCCACCATGCCTGGCTAATTTTTATATTTTTAGTAGAGACGGGTTTTCGCCATGTTGGCCAGGCTGGTTTTGAACTCCTGACCTCAGGTGATCTGCTTGCCTCGGCCTCCCAAAGTGCTGGGATTACAGGCGTGAGCCACCATGCCTGGCCCCTACCTTCTTTTATAACACACTTCTTATTAAGGTGTAATGTGAAACATACACAGAGAAAGGGAGAGATGTTCCTCAACTTTCTGTCTCTATAAACCCATCATTAGTTGAAAATATCGTAAGTTGAAAATGTATTTAATACACCTAACTTACTGAACATCACAGCTTAGCCTAGCTGACCTTAAAAGTGCTCAGAACACTTACATTAGCCTGCAGTTGGGCAGAATCATCTGGCAACTCAGTCCACTGGAGGGTATCCTTTGTTTACCCTGATGATCGCATGGTTGACTGTGCTCCAGCTCACTGCCACTGCCTGGCATCTAGAGAGTACTGTAACTGGATGCAGGTTCAGTCACTGCTTGCAGAGTCTAATTAACAAGAGCAAGGTATGGCAGAAAGAAAGTGAATTTCTTAACCAAAACTAGTAATGGGGAAGTGGCTGGATTCCCATCCAAGGTAACCATTTTGATTTCTTGGGGGAAAGCAAGGGCATAAAAAGGGAAAACTTGATATGGAAGGCATGTAAGAATTGTGCTGAGTATAATGTCTGTGTGTCTTATTTCGGTGGCTATTAAGGGTTCCAGTCTACTTGGAGCACAGGCTGGCATCATCTCAACAACGGCTGGGTTGTTGACTGGCTGCCTTGAAGTAATCTCCAGAATTTTGTAGCTGGCTCTCTGGTCTTGGTCTATCTGTCTCAAGATTAGAACTTCGAAGAAGGCGTGTAATTAGGTACTAGTACATAGTGAGATAACTAAGAAGGGAGTATATATGCTGAGGAAGGAAGGGACTTGGAGTCTCTTTTAAGGCTAAGGAAAGAGGCCTCTGCAGTTTGCTTTAAGATTGTATCTTGAAACTCAAGGGAAAGGGAAAAAAAGCTTTAAAATACAGTTTGAAGTTAAGCTGCCCAGTTACAGTATCATACTGCTTTCTACTGAACGCATCTTGCTTCTGCTGCATTGTAAAGTCGAAAAGTCATAAGTCAAACCATTGTAAGTGAGGGACTGTCTGTACACACATCAGAAGTACCCAGCTCAAAGGACCCCTATTACTGAACTAACTACTGCTCCCATGGGCGGAGCACAGGCCAGGTGCCACCCCAGCATCCCTCCTGTGCCCTTCTGTATTTCTCAGTTACTGTCTTCATTTTGGTGACAAATACAGTTACTGTCTTCACTTTGGTGTCCCCTGGTGACACCAAACTTGAAGGGTTTGAGCCCTGCAATTCAGTTGGGAGGTAGAGGGAACACCTGAGGGGCATGGGGAGGTGGGACAGGGAAAGGAAGCCATCTAATAAAGGCTGTGTTATGAATGTGGTCCCCACTGTGGGTGACTGGAGGTTAATCAGATAGGAAAACCCAGGAGCCAGTGCCAGGCACGAGCACCACAGTCACCCCACCGGAACCGCTGTTCTGGGGTTCTGGGGTATGAACATAGCAACTGCCCTTAGTCATGGGTTCAGTACTCTTCCGAGGGGAGGGGCATTAGCTCCCAGGCAGTTAAGGCCTGCCACCAGGACATCAGAGTGGAATTTGGTGACCAGAGAAAGCCTCCAGCCAAAGAACGCAGAGGCTGGTCCTGGCCTGAAGTAGTAAAGACAAGACTTGACACAGTGACGAGCTCATCTGATGCTGGCTCCCTCCTCTCCACCCGCTGCTCCTTTATCATCCTTCATCCAGGCTGCACTTTGACTTACTGTAATATTCAAATCAGAAGGAGCCTTCAACAGCAATGGACTCAATGGCCTTATTTTACACACTGGGGAAACTGAGGCCTGAAGTAGGGCGATCACCCAGCCAGCTGTGCAAGAGCCCAGGCCAGGCCGCTGCTTGGGTGTGGCTCCTCCTCTTTCCTCACTGGGGTAATGTCTGACCTTGCCTGTGAATTCTCTGACAGATGCATTCATGGAGAACAGAGCTGGCAAGCACGGAGCTGCTGCCTTTGAAAAGCTGGAAGATAATTTGCCCTGGTGCTGTCTTCTCTTTTCAGAACTCCCCTTCACTCCTACCCCACAACACACATACACTTAAAAGCCACATTTGCTGAGCCAAAGTGGCTGTCAGTTTCACTCCAAAAGAAATGTGTGTGATCTCTCGCCCATGTGAACATAGCATGCTATCGATGTAATTACACCCAGTTAAAGTCCCATCGAGAGAATCTGTTACAGGAGAAAAGGGTTTGATGTGGGAGAATTTGAGTCTCCACATATGTACTTTGACTCCTCCTACGCTTACTTCTTTTAAAATGAGAAAGAGGACATTACCTTTAAAGGTCACTCTCCCTTCAAAATATTCTGGAGAAGAGTCATGAAAGCACATGTTGAATGTGTGAAAGGTTAGTGTTTTATCACGATCTAATCCTGTCCTCCGTCTTTCTCCACTGCTGCAAAGATAGCGCCTCCCGCGCAAGGGACTTGCCTCTGCACAAGGGACTTACCTCTTGCTCAAAGGTCTGCCCCCTGCAATGCATCATCAGCACATTTTCTTTGCAACTTGAGTTTGTCCTTTTCCTCTCCTTGGAGAGATTAGATGCAGCTACTGGGCCAAGAGACACGAGCCCAGACAGCGGAGAGATTCCATTTCAGAAGCCTCAGCACCAACCATGTACTATGAATAAGTAGCCATCTCCTGAGAGGGCCGACTGTCTTGTCTGCCAGGTGCTGTCCTGGAGATTTTGAAAAAAATTCACTATTTCTAACCCATAGCTCCATCCTGCAGAGGGGAGGTTTCCTGCTGCTCCCACCATCATTTCTCATCTAGATTATTGGCAAAGTTGCCCAACTGGTCTCCCTGACTCCACAGCTGGGTCTGCCTATAAATCGTACCCACTCCTGCCTGTGGACACAGGGAAACTAGATTGTTCTTGTTCTCAGAGTGGATTGTGGTCACTGAGCCAGCACGATGGGCACAGAGAGGGTGCAGAGCCCCTCCCTATTCTCTAATTTGGAGGGTTGGGGGAACAGGCACAGAATTGTCATGGTCCAGCAGCCTATTGCTGGGAGGAAAGGTTGACATCACTCATGGCTGGCAGTGGTTCTAAGGGTCCCAAAGGGAGAGCGATGTGGGAGGATCCACTGATGATAGTCGTCAAAGAAAATTTCATCTTTGGGTCATGCTTGGCTCTTGGGCCAAGAGTTACTGAACACTGGCTCACCCGCCAGATGTGTCTGGAACACTGGGCATCTCCTCCCTCTTAACATCATGTGATTCCCTGAATAACAGTGAAAGTCATCATTTGTTGAGTATCTTTTTCACTTGTTCAACAAATACCTATGAGTGGGCACTGGGGCTATAGCAGGGAACCCTACAGGGCTGTTAAATGACAGAGATGGACCAGCGAGACTCCCAGCTATGTCAACATGTCCTTGAGGCCTCCATTGCCCTGCAGGAGCTTCGCATTCACACTCTGGCCTCTCCTGCAATCAGTTTCAGGCTCTCTTTTCTCCCCCCAGTCATCCACTGGCACTTGGTCTTTTCATATCCTTGGAGCTGGGGCTGAGGGTGGCAGGGGAAGCAGGTGGAGGAGGCGTCGTAGAGCCAAATGAGGATCCTGTTTCTTCCCCTAAGAAATGAGTAGTTTTACGCAAATTAATTTAAGCACAGTCCATAACTAAAGAAGAAAAAGAAGCCAGTTGGATTCGTTTTCTCGGTCAGTTTCTCAAGCCTGGTATTAATCTACTCATCAGCTGAGCTCATCAGGAGCAAACATGCTTCTTCAGGAGTTTTCTAACAGGAAATAAATGCCTCATTAAGTTAAACATATTAACCTGAGAACAGGACTGATGTCAGACAGACTAATGAACGTCATTGTAGGGAATGCGCGGCAGTCCTCAGAGGGGCCCCACCCAGCATCCGGGGCTCCCACAGATTGGCTCAGCTACCACAGGATATGGGATCATCAGAGGAGGGAGGGAGATGGAAAAGGGGCTGTTGCTGGAGCTGTGGTCATGGTCAACGCTGTGAGCTGTGCCCTGATTAATTCTGGCATCTTCGAATGCCTGTGAAGGGCGTGTGGCCAAAAGGAGGAGCCCTGTGTGCCTCACCGTTGGGTCCAAGGGGTTTGGGAGGAAGTTGAGTGCAGCCTCTGAAATAGGAGGGAGGGCAGGAAGGCTGAGTTGGGCATCACAATCCCGGGTTCTGGTTCCAGGCCTTCTCCACCTAGTGCAGGAGGCTCAGTTCCAGCTCCTCTCCAGCAGGCCAAGCTCTGCCCTGGGCACTTCCACAAGCATCAAGCTCAGTTACCTTCGCAGAAACCCAGGCAGACAGGGGTTTAAGGCCTGGGGTTGTAGATGAGGAAACTGAGGCTCAGAGGAGTTAAGTGACTTGCCCAAGGCCACCCAGCTTGTGGGTGTGAGAAAGACAGGCCCAGGCTGGCCTACCCCGGTCCAGGTTTCCCCAACAGACCCCACCGCCTGCTTCCTGGTGCTCTGTCTTCCACTCCCTCCCAAACCCTCCTCCAGGTCTCTGGAGTGTCTTCCTGGGGGCTGTGTGGGGACGGGCTCTCTCCACCACCACACAAGAGCCAGGGTGTAGACCCTGCAAGGCTGAGGAGCCAGGGGGACCCTGACTTACATACGGCTCAGGGAGTCCCAGCCATCGTAGAGTAGAATCACTGCCCTACGTCTCCGTTTTCTCATCAACAAAATGGGGCCGAGTCTCTCCACCCCACAGGCTTGCTGTGAGGATCAAAGGAGCCGACGAAGGCATAGTTCTCCACACACAGCAGGCTCCCAGGACATGCCGGTCCCTCCCACTCTGCACTGCCTTCTTCCTGACCCATCTCCCGGGTTTGGTCCTTGGTGAAGAGCCAGGCTGGTGGAACGTGGAGGAACACAGCGGCCCTTCCCAAGGTCCAGCCTCAAGTCCCACAGTCCATACACATTCCCTGAGACTCTGCAACTACCTGGTTTCTATGCAGAGATGATTATGACATGGTCTCCCACATCGGCAAGTTCATAGCCAAGTCAAGGAGAGGACCCCAGGGCACTGGAGAGAGTCCAGTCCCCAAAGCGGGGACACAGAAGAGTGAGAAGGGTCTGGAGACAGAGGCAGAGCCACTGGGATTGGCACAGAGTGAGCGTGGAAGAGGTGCCTTCTAGGTATGAGGGGCCAGCCAGTCTCCCCCGGGACAGAAGTAAAGAGAGTCCTGCCAGGCGCTGTCCTGGAGACTTTTGAAAAAAATTCACTTTTTCTAACCCACAGCTCCACCCTGCAGAGAGGTTTCCTGACACTTCCACCATCATTTCCTGCCTAGATTATTGGCAAAGTTGCCCAAATGGTCTCCCTGATTCCACAGCTGGGTCTGCCACTCCTGCCTATAGACACAAGGAAGCTGGGCTGTTCTTGCTCTGAGTGGATTGTGGTCACTGAGCCAGCAGGATGGGCGCAGAGAGGGTGCAGAGCCCCCTCCCTATTCTCTAACCATGGTCCAGCAGCCTATTGCTGGGAGGAAGGGTTGCATGTAATACAAAGGGCCAGGCCAGCTAGAGGCCTGGTCCAAGGTTGAGAGGTAAGAGGGGGAAAAAGGTAGAAATTCATATTTACAGCCATTCGAAATCCCAGCCTACCCTCTGTATCTTCCTCAGCACTGATCTAAGGGAATTTACATATGCCAGGCAGGCAGACGGGCGATCGTGTGGATGAGCTCATTTCATTTAAAAAGACAACAGGGGTGGTTATTATTAGTCCTATGTGTCAGGTAAGGAAACTGAGGTTCAGAGCTGCTGAGTAATCGGCCAAGGTCACCAAGTTCATAAGAGCTGGGATTCACTCCCTGGTCTGTTGGACCCCAAGGGCCACGATTTCCCCACTGGCCATGGTACCTCTCATGTCAGCAGGCCCTGCTGGACAGTATTTGTTTTCCCTGAAAAGCATAAGCATCTGGAAAATGTCTACTGTTGGCCCTTTTCCCTCCCTGATGTGGGGTGGCATGAAAACCCATGACCTATTCCCGGCCTTGAGTACGGAGAGGCAGGCCCCGCCACCGTGTGTTAGCACCAGCCAGAGGGGCCCAGCACAGCCCTGCGGGGACTCCTGCTATTTGGAGCTGGTGCTCCCACCTCACAGGGTGAGCCCAGATGCTCATTTCTGGGCATAGCTTCCCTTCACTGTGAGCACCTGCTCCTTCATAAAGTGGGCGCTGAGCATTTTGGCTGATACGGAGGCTGCAACTTCATTGCAGGTTGGAGTGCTTCATGTATTGAATGGTGCAATGTTGTGTTTAATTTCACTACAATTATTTCTGCAATTATGTGTTGAGCACCATTCTCCCCGTAAGTTCTTCCTTGGAGAACTGCATCCAGCTTTGTGAGACAATGTAAAAAGAGACAAAAAACTCAAGCTTGGTTAGAGAAGCCAGCTTCATGAAGGATGTGTGATGAATAATGCTAAAAACAATGGGGCTGTCGAAACTGGAGAAGGCAAAACCCCATAGAGATGAGCTGGGAGAGTTGTCTTCAAACATAGTAGCCCCCTTATCTGTGGAGGATAGGTTCTAAGATCCCCAGTGGATGCCTGAAGCCCCAGATAATACTGAACCCTATACACACTTGTTTTTCATCTGTAAGTCAAGAACTTTCACCTTTTCACTTAAAGGAAGCACTTTACAGCATCTTTTTGTCATATCTGAATGGCCAGCATCACTACTCTTATGCCTGGTGGCCATTATTAAGTGAAATAAGAGTGATTTGAACACAAGCATTGCAGTATCAATACAGTGACAGTTGATCTGATAACCTAGCCAACCACCAAGTGACCATGGGGTGAGTAGCCTATACAGCGTGGATATGCCTAAGGGAGGGTTCACCTCCCGGGCAGGACAGAGCTGCACAGCACAGGATGACATCATGCTACTGACAGCAGTATGCAATTTAAAACGTATACATTGTTTATTGCTGGAATTTTCCATTTAATATTTTGGGACTGCGGTTAACTGCAAGTAACTGAATCTGTGCTGTAAGACATTGAACCCTTGCCCCTCTCCAGCACTCAGAAACTTTGGAAATTACCCCAATTTTTCAGATGTTCTAGAATTAAAGGAATATCCTTCCTTGCCCTTGGTCTTCCTCCCCACCCACAAGCCATCTCCAGATCTCTGTAAATGGTCTCTGCTGGTTTGGAATCGTGGTCTTCAGGCATTTCTGGTTCTCTCGCTCTTCACTGCCCTGTACATGTGAAGATGCCCAAAGCCCAAACCATGGGGGCTGCGGGAGCCAGAGGCTGTTTCCCGACTATTTATGAGGTTTGAGGAACAGAGGTCCCTTTCTGGTGGGGGTGGACTGGAAGGGGCTTCTTAGTCCCCTGCATGAGTCTGAGTTGCCTGCTGATGAGGCTCCTTTGATCATTCTCTCTGGGCTTGGAAATGACGCTTAACTTTAGCCACTGGGAAAAAATAAAATAGCAAGATGCATAAAGCTCCTGTGTAAATTCCACCCCAGCCCTCTCAGAATGGCCAGTCAGTTTTCACAATATTTAGTTCAAGGGATCTTAGTCAAAGGCCTCTCCTTTAGCAATTGGCCACTTTTCACTTGTGAATAGATTTAATTTCCAAGACTCTTGAGTGTTCCCTCGGAATTGACCTTCCCATGAAAAATATGCTTTGGAGATGTGAAATAAGCAACAGACAGCCTTAAATGAATTGCACTTCATCAAGCGGAAAAAAACAATGTGCTTGAAACAGGCGCTACACGGGAAATGGAGGGCTGGGAGCTTTCCTGCGGACCAGGAGGGCGAGGTAAGGGGTGCCGTGCGACTGAGCTTGGTTCTTTCTACAGCACCTGGGTTCACCAGGGAAATGTTTATGAGCTGGATTATGTCTTCTGCTGTGCGATGTGACATTTCCTGCTCCATCCCTACCTCGGTTCTGTCTGAGTCATTCTCCTTCCTCCTGGGGAGTGATGGCTTTGCCTGGGAAGGGAGGTAGGGAGGGGGCTCACCTTCTGCCTCCTCCCTCCTGGGCCCCATCTGCTGAGGAATGAGCTCCAGAGGAGACAAGGGACAAAAGGGGGCACAGGGATCCCAATTCCCCCCACCAAAATGTATCAGAGTAGAGATACCTCACCAGAAATGAGAGAACTGAGAGGAAGTCCCTGCCCACCCATTCCTCGCACAAGGGGTCTGAGGAAGGGGCTCTGTTCCTCTAGACGCTCACTTGCCAAGTGTTTGCCAAGGGCCAGCCTGTGCCAAACTCTGAGCCAGGGCTGCAGATTTATGAAGGGCCAGAGCTCAGGAGACAACGTTGGGGCACCCACAGCATCGCTGCAATCTCTTGGAACATGGTTATGCACGGAGCATAACCATGGGTAGTGGGGGAGCCTCCACCCCTCAGCACCTCCTGCCTGGTGGCCAAGCCCTTCCTAGGTCGACAGCAGACCCCACCTTCTCCCCCTCTGAGCCCCAGGGCTGTTACTTCCTTAATGTGCCTGCTTTAATTATTATCTTCAAGGAGAGACTCAATCTGGAGATAAACACAAAAGACCTGCTGCTGATGGTGGAAGGCTCCTGTCTCCCTGGATGCAAATGGAGGGCCCGCTGCAGCCCCTGATGATCGCCCAGGCATAACTTGGGCCTTAGAACCAGCAAACTCAGCCATCTAAGTGCTGAAACAATGCAGCCCCATCAGAGACAAGAGTGTCCTCACACTGCTGCCAGGCCCTGCATGTAGATCTGACAGCCCCCTGGCTGGGGAGTGGGCTGGGCTGGGCTTCTGCACTGACCTGCCCACTGGCCCCCTGCTCTCTGCTCAGCTTTCCAGGCTCGGTTGCTGCTGTTGGTGAAATTGGGCGTTTTACGTGCTTTGATAAGGCATCCCGGGCAGAGCTCTGGGAAGCTTGGCCTGGCTATTCCTGCCTCTCTGGGGCAGCTCTGAGGAGCGGCTGGCTTTGAAGCAGCATGAGAAGCCTGCTAGTAAGATTTAATAGGCATGACCAGAATCCCAATACCACATCCCAGCAGGCACTAAGCAGATTACAGGTGTGTCACGGGCCCAGGTCAGCCACAATCTTAAGGGCTGTCATAAACTAAAGGCGCAGGGCTTGCTCAGCTGTGGAGGCCTGGGGTTGGGTTCCAAGAAAATGCAGAGGCTGGCCGGG
>NW_012102365.1:4937932-4938561 GCF_000951045.1 Mandrillus leucophaeus
CATGTTAGCCAGGATGGTCTCGATCTCCTGACCTCGTGATCCGCCCGTCTTGGCCTCCCAAAGTGCTGGGATTACAGGCTTGAGCCACCGCGCCCGGCCGGGGTTCCGAGATTCTATTTTCCTTTCACAGTATCCTTGCCTGGCTTCCAAATAATTGAACTTAGTTCTCTGGTATTTTGAGGGGAAACATGAGTTCTAACAGTATTATTTCTTATTTATAGGTGGGGAAACTGGGATTCAGAAAGGTTGGGTAACCTAACTTAAGCCTGACATCTAGTAAGTGGCAGAGTGGGATGCAGAGGAAAGTTGGCTGTCTCCCGAGCTTATGCACCTCCCACTGTGAGACACCGCCCAGGTCCCAGCACCTGCAGGATAGGGAGATGTACCTGTGAGATGCTGCCTGGGTCCCAGCACCTGCAGGATAGAGAGATGTACCTGTGAGATGCTGCCGGGGTCCCAGGACCTGCAGGATAGGGAGACGTACCTGTGAGATGCTGCCCAGGTCCCAGCACCTGCAGGACAGGGAGATGCACTTGTGAGATGCTGCCCGGGTCCCAGGACCTGCAGGACAGGGAGATGCACCTGTGAGATGCTGCCCGGGTCCCAGCACCTGCAGGACAGGGAGATGC
>NW_012102365.1:4941231-4981490 GCF_000951045.1 Mandrillus leucophaeus
AAAAAAAAAAAAAAAAAAAAGAAAGAAAGAAAATGCAGAGGCTTTGGAAATAACAGTCACTCTCACAGTCTGGACATGAGGGAACAGAGCAGGCTGGGCCCTGACAGGGTTTCCTGAACCCAAAGGACAGCAGGCCATGGCCAGGGTCCAAGCTCTGTCACCCAAGAGCTTGGCTTCTGCAACCACTGAGACCTGGCTTGCAATAGCAGCTCTTCCACCTCCTACCTCAAGGATCTTGGGGAAATGACTTGGCCTCTCTGAGACCCAGTTTCCGCAGCTGTATGATGGCTTCTGGGTGCCTCCTATTTCAAATTTATTTTCTCCACGTGTAGACAGAGGTGAGTATAGGCTCTGGCTTCCCACGGGTACAGAGGATCCCAAGCCCGGGACTGGGTGTCAGGAGGCCTTGGCTGGGGCACCTGCCCTGCCCTGTGTCTGCTGTGTGGCACTGGACCTGAGGCAAGGAACCCCTTGTCTGCTGTCCCCACAGGCTCTTGAAGGGAAAGGGCCTGGCTCGGGAAGGGAGGGGAATCGTGGCATCCTGGAGCTAGGGGAGACTTCAGGGCAATCCAGGCCCACCCTGCATCTCACAGGAGAGGAATCATCCAACACTGTCCCATCCTTAGGTGGTCCTCAGCCCCAGGGGTAACTAAGGGGCTAGGCAGGTGGGTCCAACCTGGTTCCCACTGGCCATTGAGATCCCCTGCTCCCTGCAACTGCTGCGACTCACCCCCTTTGCCTGCAGAGGCAGCTGGTGCTCTGTGAGGAAGACATTTTCTGGTACCAGAAAACTGTGGGAAAAAGCAGGAATCCTCCAGGGATGCTCCCCACATTGAATTATGTGTGATACAACCCAGCTTCCAGGTTTGCTGAGCTCACCTGCCTTACTGCCCTGACCCTCTCCAGTCTCCACCCCAATGGGGTGACTTTTCCAATTGGCTTCGGCCCCTCCTGGGGTCACCTGAGTCAGACTGGCTGCTACAGAAATAGAAGGGGCCCTGCCAGGCTCCCCTGGCTGAACCGAGTGTTTCATGATCCTGGAGCACCAGATGTAGTGGATGAGCCTTTGTCAACAGCTCACAGGGAATCTGGACAATCAGGGTCCACCGGGAGGGATCCGAACCCTGCTCGCTATCTTGGCCGGCAAGGCGAGGGCACAGCAGCAAGAAGGCAGGTGAGCAGAACATTTACGCTCATCTTACTGCTTGCTGGGCGCTGGCAACTGAGCAGCAAAAGGGCCATGTCGTAAACCAAAGAAAATGATTGAGGCGCGTCTCAATTTACATGTGTATTTTGCCAAGGTTGAGGGTGTGCTGGGGAAAATGAGACTCAAGCCACAGTAGGATCTGCGGTCTGAACTTTTTCCAAAGGGGATTTTGAGGGCTTCAATATTTAAGGGGAAAAAGCAAGCAGGAGGGGAAAGAAGGAAAAGAATGAAAAAGAGGGAGAGTGTGGTCACGTTCTCGCGGGGCCCTGATGGGTACTCACTGAATCCACACGTTGCCTGTGAAAAGGGCAGGGTAGAGGAACAGTCCTTTACGTATTTGTCTCCTGCTCAGAAAATCTGCACTTTCTATAAAACAAACATAGAATGGAGAAAGAAATCAAATATGTGTTTGTCTTGGGGTGGGTGGTGGCATGGTTCCTAGTCTCCTCTTGGCCCACACCCATGAAAATAAGCTGTTAACATCATCAGGGAGAGGAAGGCCACCCGGGGAGACACGTGGACTTTTATCTTGTAGCTATCTGTTTAGGAACACAGGGAACAGCAGTTTTTGCATGACCCAGCTTTCAAGTTTAACTTTTCCCTTTAACATACTGAGTTTGGGGTTCCGAGATTCTTTTTTTTTTTTTTTTTCCTTGAGACAGAGTCTCGCTCTGTCACCCAGGCTGGAGTGCAGTGGCCGGATCTCAGCTCACTGCAAGCTCCGCCTTTCGGGTTCAAGCCATTCTCCTGCCTCAGCCTCCCAAGTAGCTGGGACTACAGGTGCGCACCACCACGCCTGGCTAGTTTTTTTGTGTTTTTTAGTAGAGACGGGGTTTCACCATGTTAGCCAGGATGGTCTCGATCTCCTGACCTCGTGATCCGCCCGTCTTGGCCTCCCAAAGTGCTGGGATTACAGGCTTGAGCCACCGCGCCCGGCCGGGGTTCCGAGATTCTATTTTCCTTTCACAGTATCCTTGCCTGGCTTCCAAATAATTGAACTTAGTTCTCTGGTATTTTGAGGGGAAACATGAGTTCTAACAGTATTATTTCTTATTTATAGGTGGGGAAACTGGGATTCAGAAAGGTTGGGTAACCTAACTTAAGCCTGACATCTAGTAAGTGGCAGAGTGGGATGCAGAGGAAAGTTGGCTGTCTCCCGAGCTTATGCACCTCCCACTGTGAGACACCGCCCAGGTCCCAGCACCTGCAGGACAGGGAGATGCACTTGTGAGATGCTGCCCGGGTCCCAGGACCTGCAGGACAGGGAGATGCACCTGTGAGATGCTGCCCAGGTCTCAGCACCTGTGGGACAGGGAGATGCACCATGTGTGGGGAGGTGTTCGGCCCTGATACAGGCTGAGGCATGTTATTGCAGGGTCTGCAGCAGCCCCTCCATTTGCATCCAGGGAGGCAGGAACCTTCAATTATCAGCAACTAGTCTTTTGTGTTATTTCCTGATTGAGCCTCTCCTTGAAGATAATAATTAAAGCAGGTACATAAATGGGTTAAGGAGGTAACAGCCCTGGGGCTCAGAGGGGGAGAAGGGAGGGTGTGGTGTAAACCTAGGAGGAGCTTGGCCACCAGGCAGGAGATACTGAGGGATGGAGGCTCCCCTGTTGCCTAGGGCACTGCTTATGGGGAGGAGAGACCCCCAGTCTCATCCCTCAACTTTCACTGGGGAGGTTGGGAGGGGAACAGGGGAGGGTGTCCTGGAGGAGGAGTCAGGCCTACAGGGCTTCCCATCCTGGCTTCACCACTTCCCTGTTCTGTGACTTCGGACAAGTTGCCTCCCCTCTCTGGGCCCTTTCCTCATCTGTAAGTGGGGATAGTACTTTCATTATCCCCTCCCTCCCAGGGTGGTTGTGGAGATGAGACCTACAGGCTGAACAGATGGACACTGGGAGGGGAGGGGCAGTGAGTGCAGTGGTCAGGGGCAGAGAGCCGGAGGCCATCACAGGTCTGGGGTTTAGATCTAAACTGTGAGTTCATGCAAATTCTTCAATGTGGGCCCAGTATTCTCACCACTGAGATCTTCATCCAAAGCTTTTAGTCTCCATAAATCATTTTTAATAACATACCACCTTGTAATTACTGCAGAGCCTCAAGAGAATAAGATGCACTTCAGACATCATGAACTAATTATTGTCAGGCGAGTCAGTCACAATCTGGGAGCAGGGCTGCATTTCATTCAGAGTCTTTGATTGCTCCTGGGCACTACCCTGGGGCTCTGGGTGACATTTACTCAGTAGAGCTCTGAGCTTATTACAGGTGTGTGTGAACAATGGCCAGGAAGGATTTATAGAGGTGGAGGGGATTGCAGCTGGGGTTGTACCTGGAGGTCACACATCTCCGCAGACAAGGGCAGTGGGAGGGAGGGGACCTATGGCATCCCTTTGCTGTTTCCACAGGGGCCCTTAGGGTGTCTTAGCGTCAGGTGGGTGACCTTGAGGTATTGACTTAACCTTTTAGATCCTCAGTTCCTCTACCTGAAGAGGTAAGAAGAAGAAATAATAGCCCCAGGGCTCTTGGAGAAGCAGCAGCAGAGGTGTGTGGGCATGTGTAGACCTAGAAGGAAGGGCTTGGCTAACACAGCAATAAACTCTTCCTGATAGGGTCACAGGTGACCCTCTTGTGAGGGTCACAGGGTCAGGGCGATGGGAAGCTGTCAGCATGATGCCTGGTAGCAGGTGCTCAAATCTGTCAGTGCTGTTGACTTGAGTTGGGTTATTGAACTGGGGTGGGGTGTGATGTTGATGAAGGATTTTTCTTGGTCACTTTGCCAGCTGGGGACCTCTGGCTGGTGACACCCCCACCTGGGCCTTGCTTGGGCACACTACCTGCTGCAGGAGGTGGTCCACCCATTCGGCCTGCCCTGGACATACCTGGCTTGTGCATCAGCTCAGCCCACAGCAAGGCTGGGTGTGCGCTAGCCTGCCTGTGTTATAGCTCCTACCCACATTCAGTGGGTCCCAGATTCTTGTCCCATGTCTAAAAAGAATGAGGATACACTGAGAGTTGAAGGGTGAGGGGGCGGAGAATTTTATTGAGTGACGGAATAGCTCTCAGGAGAGAGAGGATGCAGGAGTGGTCCCCCACCCGAAGTTAGGTGGCTTCTTTCCCAGTGTGGCTGAGTCTGGGGCTCTTATGGGCTCAGAATAGGGGAGTACATGCTGATTGCTTTGCGAGTATGCAAAAAAGGTTAAAACAAAGGCACCACTCAAAGGTGGGCATGACAGTGTAAAAAACCAATTAGGAAAGTATAGGTATATGTAAAATAGATGAAGGGTGGGGATCAATAAGAGGAAAGCATACCAAATGGAAGACAGGTTCTAAATCTAGTCTGTGAATTTGACTTGCAGGTTGGCTTTCAGGTTTTAAATTGTCTTTGGCTTGGAGGTGGGGTTTCACCAGGGACCTGCCCCTATCCGCCTAGGCATTTGACTGCCTCCTGCCACTATCAATGTGGCACCCCATGAGGGCTGCAATGGGGCAGTGGCAGAGGGATGGGTGGAGGTCAGAGTGTGGGTGAGGAAAGATGCATTGGAGAAAGAAGTGGAGGTTGGGATGGATGGGTGCCTGGGAGTATTTGGTGTGCCATGGACATTTCATAGCAGGATGTGAAATCTCTGCTTAGGGTCAACTCTTGCAAGAATCATGGAGGACACAAGGAGAAAGGGGTGGGGAGGAAACATCTCATCTTTGGGGAAGAACATGCAGAATAGAAAAAGCAACTAGAATCAGAGTCAGGAGATGTGGGTTCTTGACCAGCCTCTGTTGCTAAATTACTGTGTGACCTGGGGCAAGTCACTCACCCTCTCTGCAGTTGGGTCTGCATATCTGAGAATGAGAAGATTTAACTACAGGATCTTTAAGACTCCTCTCAGCTCAGACCTTAACTCTATGATTCTGTGTGATGCTTTCCTCACCCCTCTGCTAAAACCAGCATCCTGACAGAGGAAGGCAAGCCATCAATCACAGCGCTGGCTCAGCAGCTCCCCATGTTACTGTATGGTCCGTAACAAGGCTGCTTGGGTCATCTGAGTCTGGGGCTAACGTGCCCTTGTCTATGTAGATGACTCGATTGCTTGATCTTCCTTGTAGGAGGAAGAAAAAGGGGACATGGGGCAGTGGGAGATGAACCTGATTTACATTCCTGGAGGGAAAGAGGAACAGGGTAGCCATCAGGCATTTTTATTGCCTTGGGGCTTATGGATTTGTACTACTGAATAGCTCAGGAATGAAGTGGCCTTCAGGTGTAGCCTGACTCAGGTACTCAAAAGATGCCATCAGGAGACGCTTCTTCCTTCTCTATATTTTGGCACCACTCCTCTATGCAAAGCAGTTTTGGGCATCTTCTTCCTGGTTTTCAGATGATTTCTAGCCCAACTTGAGTCCAACAGAGAAGAGAGAGCCTCCCTGCCCCCTGACAAAGACTCTGTCATTGACTAGATTAGATTTTAGTCAATCTCCTCTGAGCCCTCTTCTCCACTAGGTCTCCATTTTGGCTTGCCTTTAGCAAAAATCCCCCTACCCTTGATATCTAATCGAGTTCCTCTTAGTAATTTCTCACCCATTCCCTCACTCTGTTCCTTGGCTATAAATCCCCAGCTGCCTTTGCTGTATTTGGAGTTGAGTTTAGTCTCTCTCCCCTAGTGCAACAGCCTTGAATAAAGTCTTCCTTGTCATTTTAAACAAGTGTCAGAAGAATTTTTCTTTAACACTCAATAACAAATTAAAAGTCCTGGGCCCAACTCCCATTGGTCCTAAAGGCCATAGACCCATCCCTGCACCAATTACAAAGGCCAAAACATGGAATGTATTCATTAGTTTAATTCAATCAGGGCCCAATACTGGAGCTGGTGGGGTTAACCCCACTGGAGTCATATGGGATGAGAATAAAGGTTGGGGGTTTCACAAAGAAAATTCTGGATATTACTTTACCAGCAAAAGGGTACAAGGCAGTGGGTGGCAAAGGCCCACAGATGTCTTCTGCTGAGTAGGGGTGGGGAGGGAGGGGGCAAGAAAAACAAACACATTATCAGAAACCAAAGAGAAGAGGGAAAAACACCTGATTAGTATTCATAGCAGATCTCATTTTATTCTCCACAAAAGCTAATCACTTTTAATTATTCTTATCCTACGTCTAGTAACCTAAAGGTTTAGAGCTGGAAGTACCTTCAAAATTCCTTGGTCTAGCACCCAGATCTTGGTTTCTAATATTATTCTCCAATAAAATGAATCATAGAGTCTTAGGGAAATGGCTGACTCTGTCTGGGAAAGAGAAGATAAAAGATGAGCCTCGAGCATCTTGTAACAGTGCCAGAAACTAAAGAAGCGCTCAAAAAACAAAATGATGGGGGCATGGCAAAGGGTCAGAGGAACCCAAGAGAGCTCCCAAAGATGGAACAATTTCAGGAACAAAATAAATAATGCAGTACTGGATTAAAATATAAAGTATAAAATAAATATCCATGAATCCATACTGACATAAATAAATAAATAAATAAATAAATAAATAAATGGGAGAAAAAAGACAAATCTTCTTTATAGAAGGCTTTCAAATAATTTATGCTGCCCCCTTTACGGGGTGGAGGTTAATTCTCTAACTTTTTGTGTGTGGGCCTCACTTAATGATTTGCTTGCAAAGAATAGAGTGTGGGAAGGGAAGGGGTGGGGCACCTGAGAGTGGAGAAATTCTGCAAACCTTAACCAAGTGATGGAGTTTGACATCACCAATGATAAGTCATGGATAGCATGTGCACCTGATATGATGTAACGAGAAAGGCACTTCATCTCTGTTGGATTCTTCCCTCAAACCCAGAACACCAGTCTAATCATGAAGAAAACATCAGGCAACCCCAAATTAAGATTTCTGCAAAATACCTTATAAGTAATCCTCAAGACTGCCAAGGTCGTGAAAAGCAAGGCAAGACAGTCACAGTTAAGGGAGAGGTAAGGACACATGACGACTAAATCTAATGCTGTATCCTGTTGGGAGTTGGGAACAGAAAAGAGATATAAGGGGAAAAACTAGTAAAAATATAATAAAGTCAGGGGTTTGGTTAATAGTTATCTGCCAATGTTGGCTTCTTAGTTTTAACAAATAATCCTTAATTAACTAAGAGGTTAACATTAAGGAGGGCTGGATGAGGAATACAAGGGACTTCTCTGTATCCTTCTTGTAAATTTCCCGTAAATCTACATTCTCCTAAAATTTTTTTTTAAAAAGTATATAAAAACTCTCAGTTCGATCCCCTCATTTAACACATGAACAAAGAAAAACCCAGAGAGATTGCCTGGTTGCAGAAAAGTCTCATGGTGTTTCAGTGGAAGACCCAGGAATGGCACTCAGCCCAGAATGATGCAAACCTGACCAACAGAGACCTAATTAAATTAGGGGTTTGTTTTTCTCACCTAAAGGGGCATCTGGTAGTGGCCGCTTGTGAAGGTCCAGCAGCTCCAAGATGCCATCTTGGAGGAGGGCTAGCCTCCTCCCCTATTTCCCCTTGGTGGCCTCAGCATGTGTGGATGCATTGCAGTCACAGCATGGTGGCTGCCCCTCCCCACTGGGCCTGGAGTCCCTTGCCACAACCAAGTCCAGTAGGCTCCATCTCTTCTGGGGAGCTTTCCCAGAATGCCCTGCAGCAACCTCCACTCCCCTCTCATTGGTTGGAGATGTGTCACATGACTGCCTAAAGTAGGAAGTGGGAAAATGTAGTGTTTTCCCATTTCATTGGCCAGAGCCGTGTCACATAACTACCATAGCCAGGCGGGAAATGTAATGTTTTTAAGCAGAGGAAACTGTTCCCAACGAAATAGGGGTTCTGCTAGTAGAAAAGCAGAGGAAGGTTAATGTCAGCTGCCACAGTCTCTGTCCTGATACTTGACATCTCATTTTCATGCTTGCTACCTCATTGGATCCACACACAGGTTTATTGGCTGTCCTGAGCAGGCAGTGAGAGACTGAGTGCGTGGCAGGGGCCCCACAGTGAAGTACTGGCTGAGCCAGGCTAGCCCCAGAACACCCAAAGGGTCTCCAAAATCTGTGCTGTTGCCCTCTTTGTCTGCCTCTCTCTTCTTTCTGTTTTAATTCTCTACCTTTCTGGCTTCTCTGACCAGACCAGGTCAGCACATTCCTGCAGCCTGGAGAGGAGGGGCAGTGGTTTATCACTTATATTGCTGACACCACTTTCAAGTTGAATTTCACTTTAAACAAACCTGCTATTGAAAGTGTCACATTCCTACATTGCTAGTGGGGAGGTTTTGAAGTAGTCTTTCTGGAGGACGCTTGAGCAGCATCAATCACAATTCAAAATGCACCTATCTTTTAACCTAGCAATTTTATTCTAAACGTTGGTGATTCTGAAAAGCTTAAGGATATGCATTTATGCAAGGAGGTTCTCTACAGCATTATTTGTAATAGTAAAAAGCAAAAAACAAAAAGAACATATCGGAGACTATCTAAATGTCCAACAGGAGATTTGTTAAATAAATAATGAAGCATCCATACTATTGAATACTAAACAGACATTAAAAAGATTGACTGTGTTCTCTATGCACTAACATGAGAGAATCTCCATGACATTTTTGAATAGAGAAAACGCTGCTGAAAAATATGAACAGTATGATGCCCAAAATTTCTATTCATTTTGTTCTGTGCACAGATAAATATCTGGAAGGATGTGCACCTTGTTAGGATACCCTTGGGAAAATCTATCTTAGGTCTAAGTCTCATTCATCTTTATCTGAGGCCATTTGTGTGTAAGATCCCATCATTTCTTGTCTGCTCAAGAACATCACCCTAGCAACCCTCCTTTCCCTCTTGTACTATCAAAGTTTTCCTCTCCACTGGATAACTATCATCAGTGTACAAACATGCCGCTATTTATTTCTACAACCACAAATAATAAAACATACAATACGATAATAAATAAAACCCTCTGCTACAAACACATTGCTTTGCTTTGCTTATCTTTACAGTCAAATCCCTTGAAAGCACTGTCTATAATCACTGTCTCCTACTTCTTGCCTTCCATTTTCTATTAAAACACTCATATCAGGATTTCATCCTCATCTCTCCATCCAAAAGTGCTCTTGTGAAAGTGAAGAGCGACCTCTACACCATCACATTCAGTGATCAGTTTCAGTTGTCATCTGACTCAACCCATCCCTCCCCTCTTCTTGAAACTCCCTCTCCCCTCTGCTCCCAGAACCCCCACCCCCACTCTTAGTTTTCCTCCTACCTCCCTAGCAGTCCCTTCTTGGTTTCCTTTGCGGGTTCCTCCTTGGCTCCACAACTTGTAAACTTTGTGCTATACGCAGGCTCCGTCCATGATCCTCTTCTTATCCTCCCTCACTTCCCTGGGGGCCTCACCAGACTCATGGCCTTGACAAGCTGTTCATATGCTGATGGATCCTAAACTGACATCTCAGCTTGGACCTTTTCCTAAAGTGCAGGCTTGTACCTCCAACTGCCTACTGAACATTTTCACCTGGATGTCCAACAAACATCTCAAGTTTCATACATCCCAACTGAAATCCCATTCTCCAGTCCTCTCACTTCCCAACTTACTTCTCCAACCATCTCCCTCATCTCAGCTCAGGCAACTCCATCATCCTCCCAGACCAGAAACCTGGAGGTGTGCTTGAATCCTCTCTTTCTCTCACACCATGTCACATCTATCAGCAAGCCTGTTATCTCTTTTTCAAAACATTTCCACAACTGACCACTTCCCATCACCTCCTCAGCTGCCTCCCTGGCTGCCCTCCCAGTCCCCATCCTCTCTCTCCTGAATGATTGCAGCAGCCTCCTAACTGCTCTTCCTGCTGCCTCCATTTCCCGTAAGAGCCAGCTTCTCACAGTGTAGCCAGAGTAGCTGTGTGATCCTAGTGAACTTGTCAGGTCTTGTCCATCATCTGCTCAGAACATGTCAATCATCCCATCCCAATCAGGGAAGAATTCAGCAACCTTACAATGAACCAACTGAGTCCCCCTCCCCCCATGCCACTTGCCAACCTCCTTCCTGCTACTCTCTCCCTGCTTTCTTCGCTCCAGCCACACTGGTCTCATGCTTCTCTCTGAACATCCCAGGCCTGTCCTGCCCAAGGGCCTTCGCACTCGCTGCTCCTCTGCCTGGGGCCCCCCTCCCCAGACATCCTTGGGGCTTGCTCCCTAGTCTTTAGTCTTTGCTCAAAAATTCTTCTCAAAGAAGTTTTCCTCACCAGTGTTACTTCAGAGGCCTTATTCCAAGATCCCCCCGGTCACTCCCTTTCCCCTTTCCTGGTTTGATTTTTCTTCCACTTGCCATTTTCTTACATACTGTGTCACTGACTCATTGTTCATTGTAAGTTCAACGTGCACAGGGAATTTTGTGTGCTTTGTTCACTGATGTATCCCAAACACCAAGCACAATGCTTCAGTATTTGTTGAGTGAATGGAAGAATGAAGGTTACCATTTTCTGTCTTCTGAGACACAGATGGGACAAGGCTGTGGACAAAGGCTCTGGTTATCTACTGCTGCCTACCAAGCCAGTCCCAAATTAGTGGGCTTAAAACAACAAAAATGGTTTTATTTTTTTCTCATGGTTTCTGTGTGTCAGCAATTCAGGAGAGGCTTCGCTGGGTGAATCTGGGTCGAGGGCCCTTGTGAGGATGCAGTCAGATGGTGGTCGGAGCTGGAATATCAGGGGCATTTGGGAGCTGGTCAGGCAGTCACAGGGCTTCTCCGTGTAGCTCCTCCATGTGGGCTACTCTGGGCTTCCTCACAGAATAGTGGCCTCAGAGCCCTCAGAATCTTACACAGAAGCCTGGAGCTCCAGCTTGACTATTCCTGAGGACGAGAAGAACTTTTCTTATTTTGTTGTAGTTCAGTCCTGGAAGTCCTACAGTGTTACTTCTGATAGAATCTATTGATCATCCAGTCACTAAGATCATCCCAAGTACAAGAGAGGGGACAGAGACTCCCACCTCTTCATGAGAGATGCATCAGAGAATGTGTGGGCCTGCTTTTGAATCACTGTCATCCATTCTCTGGCCACAAATTATTTTTTCTTCTCACATACGAAATATAGACAGTCTTGCAAGTCTCATCGATTATGGCTTCAGGCTTAAGATCTAGGATCACATCATGTATAATAAATCAGGTCCAGGTCAGACTGGGAATCCTCAGACGCAGTTCCTCTGGGACAATCAGTGCCAAGTCATGTGAGCTGAAGAGTCAAGCTACCTGAGCCCTCTTATATCCGACATGCAATTGAGGGATTGGCACATGACAGCTCCTATAGACATTCTCATATGAAAGAGGGAAAATGGGAGCCACTTGTCTACACCAATTCAGAAATCAAACTGAGTGCATGCGGGCAGTTCCCTGATAAGGTCCTACTTCCTGCAATTTATTTCTGATGGCTCTGCCGGCTGCATCTTCCTTCCATGGGAACTGGTGAAACTGAGGGGTCAATTTGATCAGGTCCGCCCGCCCCACTTGCTTTTGATTACTAGCTTACCCCCCCCACCACTTTTTTTTCATGAAGCGGAGAGCTGCGGTAGCTGAAGGCCTTGCCGCTGAACACTGAAACTTCACCTGCACTTACTACTTTATAGATCACACTCCTCAGTCACCATGGTCATGGTCGCTTCAGTTGTTTTTCAGGTTCCAACCAGTTCAAACTGGCTGAAACCACCAACCCTTCAACTGGGCCTGCAATGTGCCCAAGAGGTGGCCTTTTGACGTCGGAAGGCCCAATACTCTACCCTCAGATCATACTAATGCTGCTATTTTCTGTACATATGTCTTGTGAAATGCCATGAACCCCGAGTATGCGTACACAGAACGAACCTGTTGCTTCATTTTTTCCCCAATGCCAATCACCTTTTCCCAAGCCTTAGGCTACCCTACTTCCCTAACCCATAAATATCTCTAAGTCTTATCTTCGGGGAGGTGGATTTGAGAGCTGTTCTTCCATCTCCTCACTCTGCAGCCTTGTGAATAAATCTTTTGTCTTTGTCAAAACCCGTGTCACAGTGATTGATTTACTGCACACAGCCAGAATGAATCTGGACCTGGCCGATAACACTAGCCCATATTTGCAGCTAAGTATTTTTTTAAAACTTACTTTCTGCTCATAATAGTTCAGGGTTCCAATGATAAGCCACGGTTACTTTAAAAACTTTGAGAGTTTCTTATGAATTAATCTAGAATTGACTCCATTAGGTGAAAGCTATACTCAGAAATCTCTTTCAGATAAGCCCTTCTCTATTTTGAGACTGTCACAGACAAATATTCTAGGCTCTTAGAAGCCCCATTAACAGAAAAGATCTGCAAGGTCCACCCTCCCTATCCTTAGAAAGTTTTCTTTTTGTTTTAGAAGTTCTTTGAGGCACCACCTTAGATGTCCTGAGGTCTTAGGAAAGAATTCAGTCCTCTTGGCTTTTGTCCTTGGCCTGAGGATCTTATCAGAGAATCATTTGCCATTTGAATATGAGTGAGAGACTATTTCATTTTCAAACTCAACAAGTTTAGCTCATTTACATCATCATTCACTCTTTAGCTTATCTCTCTCCTCTTGCATTTTGTCATAGGCAGTGAAAGAAGCCATGTGTTTATTTCATAATTCTTCCTGGAAATCTCCTGAGCTAGATCAACTTGTTCATTAGAATATTTTCCTATGTTCCATGTTATATAAGGCCACACTGTTGCCAATTATTTCATCATTAATAACAAAAGCTTCCCTTATCCTGCTTCAAAAACCGCTTTCCTTACTTTGGTTTAAGTCATCACTGATGACCTGCTCTGGGCCCTTCAGATTTCTGCCTGTTGCCTGATCCGGAAGACAATGTCTAATGCTTTGCCTTTTTGTTACGATAGCACCTCACTCCTTGTACTAAATTCTGGTCTTGTAGGTTGCAGAGAAACCAATCATTCCAAAAAGTACAGAGTTAAAGCAGTAACCATTATTTTATTATTCTTCCCTCTTTCTGCCTGACTTTGACTAGGTCATGGCTGGGTGGTTGTGGCTCAGCATCCCTCATGAGGTTGCAGTTGGACTCTGGCTACAGCCAGAATAGTTTTAGGATGGGAGCCTCTGTGGACTGACCAGGTAGCTCTCTTTTCCACACTGTAGTCTCAAAGCTTCTTCATGTGGTTTCTCTGAGTGAGAGGAGTTTGGGCTTCCTCACCATGGTGGTCTCACAGTGGTCAGAGTATTTATATGGCAGCTCAAGGCTCCAGCATGAGTATTCCCAGGACCATGAAAAGCCTCACTGTCTTTTATGACCTAGCCCTGGAAGTTACATAGTGTCACTTGTGCTATAGTCTGTTAAATAACCAGTCACTGAGATCACTCCAGATTTCAGGCAGGTGACAGAGGCCTTATCTCTCTGATGGATGAGTGTCAAATAATTTGTAGGTGTGAATATTTTTTTCAGAATTTTTTTTTGGCAATGCCTGCCTTATTCTAGCCACACCAAAGGGAGAACCACACACACTCCCATGATATCAACAGGGAAAGCAGAGAGATGATTTTCCACTACCCTCTAACCTGGAAGGAGGCAGTGGTGCTCAAATGTCCCCACTGGTGGTGTCTGCAGCATCCGGTGGTGAGCTGAACGTCACCTCCACCCACCCAGCATCAATATGTTTGACCCAGGTAGTGTGAGGCAAGGCTAATCAGCCCTGCACATGCCCCCTTCCACCCTGGTCTCAGCAGGGAACAGCTGGGAGCTGGACCTCCACACACTGGGCAGCGATGAGATTGAGTGAGGGAACATGATGCAGAGCTTGTAAGTACTCTGGTCTCCCCCACCAACCCCGGTATCAGTGGGGCTCAGTGAAGAGCTGAGCCTCCACCCTCACCTGGAATCAATGACATGGAACAAGGTGATGGGAAGCAAAACTGGTTGGCATGCTGCTTCCCTCTCTCCACCTCCCTGGTGTCAATAGGACCCAGTAGGAGGGACATTATGTGACTTCCAGGTCTGGGTCATAAAAGACAAGGAAGATTTTGCCTGGTTCTTGGGAACACTCACGCTGCAGCCTTGAGTTGACATCAATGAGGCAGAATGGGGTGGTGCTGGGAGGCAGGATTATTTGCCACCCCACTCTCCTTGCCCCATTGTCTGTGAGGCTCAGCAGGGATCCCAGCCTACACCTGGCATCAAAAAGGTGTAGTGAGGTAATTAGAGGAAAAACTGGCCCTTGCTTTCCTATCTCCTCTCCTCTGGTGTCAGCAGAGACCAGCAAGGACTTGAGCTTACATCCACACTTGGAGACAAGTTAGTGCAAATTGGCGCCCCTCTTTCACTGACAAGGCATCAGCTGTGCCAGCAGGGGAGCTGAGCTCCCCCGCTACCCATCTAGAACAAGCAGTGCTAGTAGGCATTCCACATTTTTTTTTTAAATGGAGTCTCACTCTGTCACCCAGGCTGGAGTGTAGTGGCAGAATCTAGGCTCACTGCAACCTCCGTCTCCCTGGTTCAAGCAATTCTCCAGCCTCAGCCTCCCAAGTAGCTGGGACTACAGGCACACATCAAGGCATGCGCCACCATGCCCAGCTAATTGTTGTATAATTTTTTTAATAGAGACAGGGTTTTGCCATGTTGGCCAGGCTGGTCTTAAACACCTCAAGTGATCTGTTTGCTTTGGCCTCCCAAAGTTCTGGAATTACAGGTGTGAGCCACTGCACCTGGCTAGCACTCCACTTTTGCCAAGGTGGTGCTGGAGCACAACAGGAGGCTGATCAGATGTTGCCGCCCAGCCCTGACACTGCACCTCAATAAGGGACTGCTTGCTAGAAAAGAAGATCAAGTGGGATCTTGAGTTTCATAATATAACATTCAAAACGTTCAGGATATAATAAACATTATTTGTTATGCCCAGACCCAGGAAATTCACAACATGAAAGAGAAGAAAGTCAGTGGTTGCCGACATTGAGATAAATCGGATGTCGGAATTTGGTGATGGGCTTTTGGAGCAGCCATTATATGGAAGATTCAACAAGAAATTATGAGCTCTCATGAAGCAAGTAAGGAAATAGAAAATCATAGCAAGGAATAAAATGTATTTAAAAAGAACAATGGAAATTACAGAATTGAAAAATAATATAGTAACTAAGTAAAGATTTGTTGGATGGGCTTATTAGTAGAGTGAAGATGACAAAGCAGTGAAACAGTGAATTGGAGGACAGATCAATAGAATTTACCAATCCGAACAACAAAGAAGAAAGAGATGAATAAAATAAATAAACTCTCAGGGACCTGTGGCGTAAAGGTTGAAAACATCCCAAATGATATAGATAGGTTGACAGCAAAAGAATGGAAAAAGATATATAAGACAAAAACTCATTTAAATAAAAGGCAGGGATGGCTATATTAATATCAGGCAAAGGGGACTGCAGAGCAAATAAAATCATTGGAGACAAAGAGAGACATTTTACAATGACAAAGCATAATCCACTGAGGGCCCCAAACAGTAGAGGCTTAAACACATGAAGTAAAAGTTGACAGAACTGAAAGAAAAAAATAGACAAATCTACAGTTGAGATGGAGAGATCAACACCCCACTCTCAGCAATGACATAACTACTATAAATAAAATAAACAAAAATATAGAAGAGCTAACAATACCATCAACCAACAGGATCTAACTGACACATACAGAACATTATACCCAACAATAGCAGAATATATATTTTTTTCAGGCACTCATGAGATAGTCACCAATATGGACCATATCCTGGGCCATAAACTCAAACGCAACTCCTGTGATTTCTGTGTGTTTTCTGACCTTAACTGAATCAAACTAGAAATCAATAACAGAAAGACAACAGGAAAAGCTCCAAACACTTGGGAATCAAACAATATACATCCTAATAATGTATGAGTCAAAGAGAGTGTCCTACAGAAAAAATAATTAGAATTAAATAAAAATGAACATACAATATATCAAAATATGTGGGATGCAGCTAGAATAGTGTTGAAAGGGAAATTTATAGCACTAAACGCTCACAGTAGAAAATAGAAACTTCTTAAACATCAAAAAAAAAAAAAAACTAAAAAGAAAAGGGAAAAACATACTGAGAGATGGAAGACTAAAACAAAGAGCTGATATTGATGAATTTAAAAACATAAAAAAGTGGAGGAAATTAATGAAACAAAAAGCAAGTACTTTGAAAAACATAAAACAAACCACTAGAAAAACTGACAAAGATAAACAGAGAGGACACAAATAACCAATTTCAAGAATAAAACAGAGAGATTACATCACTTTGCAGTCACTGAAATTAAAGTAAGGTAATAAGAGGAACAATTTCACAGCTATAAACTGGACAATTTAGAAGAAATCAACCAATTCTGCAAAAACCACAAACTACTAAAACTCAACCAAGATGAAGTAGAGGAGAGATGAAAAAAAGAGAATAAAAGAATATTTAAAGGAATAATGATTGAAAACATCCCAAATGATATAGGTAGATTGAAAGTAAATGGATGGAAAAAGTGTAACTAGTTCTATAACTGATCATTACAAAAATGAATTCATAATGTAAAAGCCCTCTCCAAAAGAAATCTCCAGTACTATATAGTTTGATTTGAGAATTCTACCAAATGTTTAAATAATTAACACCAATTTCACACAATCTCTTGCGGAAAACAGAAGAGGAGAGAGCACATTCAAACTCATTTTATGAGCTAATATTACCCTGATACCAAAACACATAAAGACCCCACAAAAAGAAAGCTGCAGAACAATATCTCTCTTGAACTTAGATGCAAAAATCCTCAATACAGTATGCGCAAGTCAAATCCAGCAATGTATAAAAAATAATGATAAACTTTGACCATGTAGGATATATTACTGGTGTGCAAGGCTGGTTCAATATTCAACAAAAGTCAAACAATAGAATCTACCATATTAACATGTTAAAGAAGAAAAATTATATAATCATATCAACCGATGGAGTGAAAACATTTGCCAAGGTCAGCATGGCAAAAATTCTCAGCACACTAGGAATGGGAGGGAATTTCCTTAAGGTAATAAGAACATGTACCAAAAAAAACAAAATCAACAACCACAACAACAACAACAAATTCCTTACATCATAACTAACACTGTATTGATGGTGAAAAACTTCATGTGTTCCCGTTACAATCAGGAACAAGTCAAGGATGTGTGCTCTCACCACTCTTATCTGACATGGTACTGGAAATTCTAGACAGTGCAATAGTTCAGGTATGATGGCTCATGCCTGTAATCCCTGCACTTTGGGAGGCCAAGGTGGGTGGATAACTTGAGGTCAGGAGTTCGAGACCAGCCTGGTCAACATGGTGAAACCCCATCTACTAAAAATTCAAAAATTAGCTGGGTGTGGTGGCGCATGCCTATAATCCCAGCTACTTGGGAGGCTGAGGCAGGAGAATTGCTTGAACCCAGTACGTGAAGGTTGCAGTGAGCCAAGATCATGCCACTGCACTCCAACCTAGGTGATAGAGTGAGACTCTGTCTCAAAATAATAATAATAATAATAATAAAAATGATAATGATAAAAATAGCTCAATAAAGCAAGAAAAAGAAACAAAAGGCATACAGACTGAAAAGGAAGAAATAAAACTGTCCTTATTTGTGGAAGACATGATTATCTACATTAAGAACCCCAAGGAATCTATAAAACAAAATGAAACAAAAAACCTCTATAAGTAATAAGTGGAGTTAAGCAAGGTCACAGTATACAAGACAAGATCAACACAGAAAATTCAATCACGGTTCTATATATTCATAACAAAGACATGGAAACCAAAATTAAAAACACAAAGTCATTTACAATTGCTCAAAAGAAAGTTAAATTCTCAGCTATAAATGTAACAAAGCATGTATATAATCCTGTATGTTGAAAATTACAAAATACTGATGAAATAAATCAAGGAAGACCTAAATAAATGGAAAGACATACAATGCTTAGATTGGAAGACTCATCATGGTAAAGATGCTAACTACAACAATGTTAAAAAAGAATAAAGTGGGCAAATCACTATACTTGACATTAGGCTTACTGTATACCTAGAGTAATCAAGACAGCATGGTGTTGGTGAACATATACACAAATATTAGTGAAACAAAATAGAGAACCCAGATATAGATCCATGCATATATACCAACTTATTTCTGACAAAAGTACAAAAATAATTCAATAAGAAAGATAGTTTTCTGGGTGTGGTGGCATGCATCTGTGGTCTCAGCTACTCCAAGTCAGGCATGATTGCACCACTGCACTCCAGCCTGGGTGACAGAGTGAGGCTCTGTCTCAAAAGACGGAAGAAAGTTTTTTAAACAAATGATGCTGGAGAAATTGGACATCAGTAAGCCAAATAGGTAAATAAACCTCAACCTAAACCTCAAATGGATCCATTAACTCAAAATGGATCACAGACTTAAATGTGAAACATAAAACTATAAAAGTTTTAGGAAAAAAAAAAATAGAAGAAAATCCTCTGGACCTAGGACCAGGTGAAAATTTCTTGAATTTGACATCAAAAGAACAATCCATAAAAGGAAAATTTGATAAATTGGACATCATCAATTTAAAAACTTTTACTCTGCAAAAGATTAGTGGAAAGGATTAAAAGACAAACCTCTGGCTGGGAGAAAGTATTTGCAAAGCACTCATCTGACAAAGGGCTTTTATCTAACCTGTAAATAGAATTCTCAAAACTCAAGAGTGCAAAAAAAAAAAATCAATCCAAATAAATCTAATTTTAGAATGGGTGAAGGACATTGAGAGACTGAGTATACAAATGGACAATGGCCAGACCATATGTAAAAATAGAACTTTGGCTCACAACCTGCAGCAACCTGCCCAGGAAGCCTGCAACAAACAACTCAGGAAGCCAGCCGGCCATAAGTCAGACTTGCAGGAAGCCAAATTGCTATCTCTAGTGACAATCCAGGAAGCTAAACAACCACTTCTGCAACATTTGGCCCAAAAGGGCCAGGACTTGATTAGAAACTGACAGCTTCCCTAATTTTTGTTCCTGCCTCCATGATCATAGAACCTACCAGAGTGACTCAAATGTGCTCTCCTAACCAATCACATAGGATTCCTTGTTCCTAGTTTGCCTGTCTACAGCTTTCCCATGCCAGGAGCCTCCAATCAGGGTAAACCTGAAGCCTTCCCATTTTCCACTATAAGCCTCTCCACTCCCCTGCCTGCCTTTGAGTCTCTGCCAAAATGCAAGTGATGGTGGCTGACTCCGTTGCCCTAGCAAGCTCAGAATAAATAGCCTTTTCTTTTCTCATTTGTTGATCTTTGTTTATTTTCACAATATGAAGAGACATTTCACTGAAGAGGATATCAGAGCTGATGCACTCCAGATGAAAAATAAGCACATGAAAAGATGTTCAACGTCATCAGCCATTAAGAAAATATAAACTAAAACCACAGTGAGATATTACTCCGTATCTATCAGAATAGCTAAAATAAAAAAAATAGTGACAATAGGAAATGGATTACTTCATTCGTTGCATTTAAAGTGATACGGTCTGGAAAAGTTTGTAAAATCATATAGTCACTCTGTCTGTAAAATGATACAGTTACTCTGTCTGTAAAATACAGTGCCTCTGGCAGTTTCTCACAAAAGTAAACGGAACAATGCATAATCTTGTTATATGGTTATTTCTGTTGAAACACCGCTTACTTAATATTATACAGTATTGGTATGGACAGGAGGTGGTGAAATACTGGGTGGAAGAGGGCGGTTCCTTGGCAAAGGCCCCACCCTCAAGCATGGAAACTGAGATCCTGAATGAGGACAGTTATCCCTGTTTTCCTGCCCAAATGTTACCTTTTTGGCCTGCCCCAGCACCCTATCCTGTGCCCATATGAACTCCAGACCTCAGCTGGCAGAGAGACAAGCAGCTGAACATCGAGCAGAAAAGAAGCAACGGAGCTTTGGAGACTATGAATAGATACTGCTTAACTTCAGGAGGCACAACTTCAGAGAGGAGCCCGGCCAGAGACGGTGGGCTCAGGGAAAGATCACCTCCTTCCCGCACCATACCTTTTCCAGCTCCCCTTCTGCTGAGAGCCACTTCTACCTCTTAACAAAATTCTTCACCTCCATCACCCTTCAAACTGTTCATGTAACCTGATTTCTCCTGGATGCCAGATGCCGTGGGTTCGGGAGCCCAAAAAGGCTGTCACACTGACTCTTCACTGAGCTGTTTAACATTTAAGCCATCTGTGGATGGCAAAGCTAAAAGGGTAGTAACTTTAACACACCCCTAGATGCTACTGTGGGGCTGGAGCCCGAAAGTGCTGGCCCCGCCCTCAGCACCCACTCGTCTTGTGTACTCCTTCCCCTGAGGGGTTGAGCCTAGTGGGTTGGAGTGAGTGAAGTTTGTCCCTGCTGGCACCAAAGTAGCTGGCTGGACCCAGAGCCACCGTACTCCAGTTCTGGCCTGTGAAAGGATCAGGGAACTATCCTGTCTCAGTATTGTCGATTTATTAACCTTGAACTCGCCAACAACAGCATCTTAAGTGAGGCCTGAACAATGCTTCTTCAACTCAAGTATTTTCTCAGTGAGGCACATCATAGCCTTCTTGTGCTCTGGAACACTGGACAGCACATCAGCACTATTTGGGACCGTTTTAAACAGCAACATCACCAGCAAAAAGCACAGAAATGCAACGTGCATGGCATTAACTATACCTGGGAATGGTGTTTGTTTATAGCATGAGAGCTGAGGCAAGAAGGCAGAGTGTCACTTTGTTTGCCCTTACCTGGGAACACGTACATCTGATGACTCAGATTTTTCACTGTTTTTCACCTGTTGGAAATGACAGTGAAAGTGCTGCAAATGTTGATTTTGAGGTTACAATAAATTTTAGCGATCAGGTAAGTTTTGAAATACAACACTGTGAATAGTGAGATTGACTCATAACATACACACACTCACTCACACACACCCCCGCCATACCCCCACCCCCCCAACACACACAGACAGAGAGAGAGAGAGAGAGAGGTGGACCCAGCTTTGGATTAAGGGCTATTGACAGTAGAAAGAAATTTTACACTTTACCAAAGGATTTGCCAAAGGCTTTCTTTCAATGCTGTGCTCTCCAGAGACCACAGAAAAGGATTTTGATTTACAGTTTTCTTCCATGCTCAGATGCAAACTTTGAGGGCATGTTCAATTTCTGTTTCAAGGTCTGTGCAGTTCAACTAGCATTGCTCCAAGTTCCCACCAAGCACTGGCGCTGGGCTTGGCACAGTGGGAGAACAAAAGTGAAGACAAGGTCTGTGTTCGAAGGGAGCTGGCACTGCCAACTCTCACAGAGGAGCCTTTTAAAGATGAGCTGCTCAAATGCTGTGGCCAGGGGCAATTTAGCAAGACCCTCCTGATTTTCTAAATCCACCCAGAAGCTCAGATTAAAAAGGCAACTCTGCTCTCACAGACTCCTAATGGGGGTGTCCAGAGAGTTGCAACTGCAGGGACAGGGGTGTCTGGGGATGGAGACACAGCTCCTCTGCCTTCCTTCCCACCATCATTGTGCATATTCCACTAAAGGGGCATCTTATGAACAATTTTTTAGGTTATGTGTTGACAAAATGGTCTCTGAAGCTATGATAAAAAGAAGTTGGGGGCAGTGTGTGAATTCAAGCCTAGTTTATGCCCAGAGAAGACCAATGAGGCAGGTGGTGCTTTTCCAGAACCTTGGTCCCCCACCAACCAGGCATGGACCCAGCAGCTCAGCAAGTTACAAGGGACAGCAAAGTCCTGGGGCGGTTTTGGTCAGTCGGAAAGAACCGGTTCATTTGAATGGACTGTTTTTCTCTGGGTCATTGCCAGCAAATCAATACTCAGCTGTGCCACCAGTGTGGTGCCCGCCTGCCCGCTCGGGGATGCCATGAAGAGCAGTGATCTTGACAAGATCTAAATAGAGGTGTGCCGAGAGTAACACAGACGGAGAGAGACCACGTGCAGGCGGCTCTCGAGGAGTCCATAAATCTACACTGATGAATTACCTGGGCAGGTGGCTGTGCCACCAGCCTCCCAGCTCAGGACAGGAGTGGTGTAATTACCTGTCTGGCAGTGGTTGTCTGGAGCGAGCTGGTCCATTTTTCTCTTTTATTATTGTTGAATTTCGTGTCCTCTGCAGGCTGCTTTCTAAATGTTGGATTTATTTGATGACTCCACTAGTGACAAGGGCCAGGGCGTGCCCTGTGGTGAGGAGGACTCGGCCGCTTGGCCCCGCTGCCCAAAGGCTTCTCTCAGAGGGTGTGTGGGTGGGGTCCCCATAGCCTCCACTGTCCTCCCCGTCAGTGGCCTCGTAGATGTCCCTTCCCTCTCCCTTCCCCTGCTCTGTGGACTGGGCCTGCCCTAACGTGAGGCAGCTGGGAACCCCTGAGATGGGGAAGTCTTTGAGATGTTTCTGGGAGGGGTGTCTACATAGGAAACCCCAGTCCCCTGAGGGGTGACAGTTTCCCATCTGCCCAGTGAGGACTCCTGGCTGGCAGAGGACATGTGGGTGCTGTGTCCTTGTGACACCAACGAAAATGAACAGGGATGGCGCTCCCTCATCCCAGGTCCAGTGCCGGGCACTTCACGCCTCTCCACACTCACTCCTTATGATAGCCCATTTTGCAGTCCAGAGAGTGGGGCACAGAGCAGTCGTCACAGACAGGAAGTAGCCTCACTGGAGTTCCAGCTCAGGCAGGGGGGACTCCACACACCTTTGTCAAATGCCAATCCATGGTCTCCAGTCCCCACAAGCATCATCTGACCCTTCGTGGACTCACCGTAGCTGTGGCTGGTTAACTGGATGGCAGTGTTGCAGGCCATGTCCTCAGCTGCCAGTGTGCATCCTGTATGAGGGACCACACCCCATCCTCTCCCCACTGTTTCTAACAGAGGGGCTGGTGCATAGCAGGGGTTTAATAAACGCATGCAGGAGAGTGGAAGAATACATATGTGAGAGGAAGTTTCTGAGCGTCAATCCATGAAGCCCATTATTTATGTCCACAGTGGGGAAGGTGTGGCCGGGCACCTCTTCCATTTGTTCATTCATTCGCAAGCTTCTCTTGAGTGCCTATTATAAGTCTAGCTCTGCGGGCAAATATCTGGAGAGACTAAGCATAAGAAAACAAGAGTTCTGCCTTCATGAAGGCAGAAAGAAAGTCATGACTCTGAAGAAGCAATGATGGCAAATATAAAGTTGTCCCCAGAGGGGCTGTCCAAGGAGCCGTCCAAGCATAACAGAAGGATTAAGTTACATTATGAAAGGCCTCTCAAAAGAGTGATGTTTAAGCTGAGATTCAGCCTGAAAGGTTCTGGCAGATGTAAATTTAGCACACATCAACAGTATTATGCACCAATAAACCCTTAGGCTGAATTAATGAAGGGCTGATATCTAGAATGTGGGAGGTGAGAGTCTGGCTCTGTCTATTCTGGGCTGCTCAGAGGTTGCCTGAAATGTTGAATTCACAAGAGAGAGAGTCTTACTGTCTTCCCGCTTTTATGAACAAGGGCACTGAGGCTCAGAGAGGTGAAGTAACTGATAGAGGGTCACTCGGCCAGTGAGTGGAAAACCCAAGCTGTGGAAGGCATAGTCTTTTACTTTAAAGGCACAATCCAGAGGTTGCACATGTGTGCATCCATGTACACAAAGACACACATGTGTACACATACACACACACACACACACACGCAACTTCTGCTCCAGCATAATTGGCAGAACTGGGCCATGTGAAAGGAAAACAAATCTCAGGACCCAAAAGTCACTAAGCCAAAGGGAAAAATCAAACTGGGAACTGTGCAGGTGCAAACCTGTCTCCCATTTTATTCTGTTGCATTTCATCCTGACAATGTAAATTGCTAGCTCGTCTTCACAGGTGCGGGACAAAGAACAAAACTCTAAGTCATTCCTCTGCTCACCTGAGACAAATGCATATCTGATTGCTCCCTCTGATGGAAAAATGCAGATTCACTGAGCAGACAAAGGCATAAGTGACTATTCCTCTACCCACCTCCCATGTAAATTGTGTATTCAGTTAAAGGTTAATCAAAGACTCGAAAGAATGCAACATTTATGTCTTATCTACCAACAACTTTTATTTGTTTTTTATTTTAGTTTTTTGAGATGGGGGCTTGCTCTGTTGCCCAGGCTGGAGTGCAGTGGCATGGTCTCAGCTCATTGCAGCCTCCACCTCCTGGGTTCAAGTGATTCGCCTGCCTCAACCTCCCAAGTAGCTAAGATTACAGGTGCCCGCAACAGCACCTGGCTAATTTTTGCATTTTTAGTAGAGATGGAGTTTCATCATGTTGGCCAGGCTGGTCTCAAATTCCTGACCTTAAGTGATCCACCTGCCTTGGCCTCCCAAAGTGCTGGGATTACAGGCATGAGCCACCGTGCCCAGCTTACCAACATCTTTTAAAAAATTTTCCTCTTTCCGCAATATTCACCCTTTCCCCCTTTAAATATTGAAGCCCTCAAAATCATCATTGGACAAAGGTACAGACTTGCCTTTTGGGCAGGCACCCTTAACCTTGGCAAAATAAAAGCCTAAATTGATTGGGAACTGTCTCAGATACTTTTTGGTTTACGGCCACATGACCACATCTTGTTGCAGGGGATGCTGGGAAATTGTAGTATCAGTAATTGTTCTGGGCAGACATATAAACACTTGAACCAAAGGTTCTATTAGCAAAAGAAGTGTGGAAGAATGTGTTGGGAGGTGACCGGTGGACTCTGAGCAGTGCCGAATGTGCATTGGAGGAATGCTTCTGTGGACTGGGGTGGGCTGGCAGTGGGAGGGAGAAGGAGATGGGTCCATTCTGACATCTCCATCTTCCCGCCCCCTTGGAGACTCCTCTGTGCTTTCTTGATCTTGACACTCATGTGTGGTTCTTTTCTTGCCTTAATTTGGATTTCCCAAAGTACCCTCTAAAGCACATTGCAGCTCTGGGATTCCCTGAGCTGGTGAGACTACCAGAAAGCATGTTAACGAGGGTGACACATTCCCCCAAAGCAGCCTTATCCATTTCCAGTGACTACTGTTGAAACTCATGATGCATTCATGAAGTCATCCATTTTTACTGGGTACCTACTTTGTGCTGACACTGTGCCAAGTGCTGGGGATACAACAGTGAGTAAAAACAGATGTGCTCCTTTCCTCCCAAAGGCTAGACTACAATGGAAGAGAGGCATTCTTCCACAAAAAATTCATACAAGTATATGTGAAACTGCATCTTAGTGCTACAGATTAGAGATGGTAGGGAAGTTGGAGAAGGCTTCACCAAAAAGGTGATATTTAAGTTGACTACTGAAAGATAAACAGGAGTTTTCCTGGTGAAAAGGGAGAGGGGAGAGCATTCCAGGTGTAGGGAACTGTGTGTGCAAAGGCCCTGGGGTAGGAGGTCAGCACGATCAGGAGGCACCTGTGGGTGGATAGGATGACAGGTGAGCAGTGGAGTGAAGTAAGCATGGGGCAGAGGCTGTGACTGGGATGGGAAGGGCCTTGTAGACCAGGCTGAAAGTTCCACATCTCCAGTAAGAGCCCAGGATTATTTTAAGAGATTCGAGTAGGGAAGCTTGGTTTCCACAGTCAGACAGGTCTCCTTGGATTCTCCTCCAAATGTAGACAGAGCCAAGACCCCATTGAAGAGGTGCCTGTGTCCCATGTGGCTTTGGCTTCTGGGCCATCTTTTGTCTGAATGCTTGACTTTAGGGAGGCTGTGGCAGATTCAGAGCAGCCTGTGGGGTGTGGAGAAGAAACCAGAGCAGGGCAGGAGTTGCATCGGAGATTTCACATCTATCCGTCTGCATGGAGACCTGGAGCACCTACGGGCTTCACTGTCAAAGGCTTGCTATGGGCACCTGCTGAATACTTTCAGGAGATGGAACACAGTCCCCATTAACCCTTGCTGACCTCACTCTTTGTCTAAGAACCAAATGTAAAACCTCTGGATTAAACTTAGCCCTCTGAATCTTGACTTCAAAAATAAGAAAGATCAACTCTTTGAGGACATAGAGTCAGAAGTGTTTTCTCCATTGGGCATCTGCTGCTCCCCACCTCTTTCAGCTTCTGGGAAAGTCTGGGGAAGGGTTCTTCCAGGGCAGAACAGACACTCAGCACCCCTCACTTTCTCCCTTACATTCTTTAGTGGGGCAGAGGGAAGTTGCAGCTGGTTGAGGGTCTGCACATAACCTCAGTCCACCTCATCTGTACCATGACCTGGTTTATAGGTCCAGAGGTGAAATGGACACTGCAACCCACCATGCTTGACTGAAAAGATCAGCAGAGGCAGGAACCAGGATCCTAGACTGGGACACTATAGATCAAAGGCTTTATCTGCTGAGCAGGGTGTCAGAATAGCCAGGAGCTGGTGGCTGAGGCCACTGGGGTTGGCAGCTGAACGAAGGGTCAGAGTAATGGACCCAATGGAGCGACAGCAAGAGAGGACCCAGATGGAGCAGCTGGGAGCTTCTAAGAACCCTGTTCAGGTCCACAGCTCATAAGCAAGGCACAGAGAAATTAAGTAACTTACTGAAGGTCACACAGTTAGTAAGCCCCAGGGACAGGATTCAAACGCATACTTCCCTGGAAGCAGAAGTGGGCTCCTACTCTACACCGTCCCCCTACTTGGAGCCCAGGGAGCAAACAGTCTACTTCCAACATAGAAGGTCCTCTCCACCAGCTGTCCCAGTGAGGTAGGAGGCGGAACTAGATTCCAGAGGTGGGACTTGGACACTGGACCAAATTGATGACTAGCTAAAACAAGGCCATGATGGAAGCAGCTTTCCATCAGACATGCCCATCAGTGTGCCATGTCAGTTTACCGTTGCCATGGCAACACCCAGGAGTTACTGCCTGTTTCCATGGCAATGATACAATGACCCAAAATTTACTACCCCTTTCCTAGAAATTTCTGCATAAACCATCCCTTAATCTGCACACAATTAAGAGTGGGCATAAAACTGACCTGAGCTGCTACTCTTCGCCTACAGGGTAGCTCTGCTCTGCAGGAGTAGTCACTGGAGTTGTGACACTGCCTCTTCAATAAAGCTGTTTTCTTCTATCTCTGGCTTGCCCTTGAATTCTTCCCTGGGCAAAGCCAAGAACACTTGCAGGCTAAGCCGCACGTTGGGGCTCACCTGCCCTGCATCAGCTTGGTGCCCAGTGTGGGGCAAAGAAAGAAGATGGCATGAGAGATGGCAAGTCGATTGGCAAGGCAGCAGCCAGCAGGATGATGAGCCAAGAGGTGGCGAAACAGAGCTGTAGCACCTGAGCTCTAGCACTAACCAAAGCTCTTTTCATAGCCGTCATTTTCCCTGGTAGGCAGCAGAGCCGAGCCAATGGGTAAGCGGCCATGGTGCGAATGCCTTGCTTGACACCTGCTGCTCTGCCCCACCGGCTGGTGGATTACCAACCCTGTGCAGGCCCTTTCCATCAGTGGCAGCTGAGCCCACCCATGCTGAGGGATCCTGGAGAGATTTTCACCCAGGTCACATATGGAAGATCAGTTGGCAACATTCCTGCTCTGGTGGATGTGTGAAGAACTAGGGAATAAAATAAAAGCCTTTGGCTAGGTGACTGGTTAGAAGTCCCTCATTGTTTGAGAGCCCCAAAGCACACCCTGTCACCCTTTTCCTCCAGCCCTTTTCTCTCCTGACTCCATTGTATTGTTCCATCAGTTATTTCATTTTCAGTCCTAAAACGTGTGCAATATTATGTTTGCTTTTAACTTTCTGTTAGTTGTGTGTGGGCAGTTGTTTAAGGCAGGACACTTGGTTGTGAGAAGTCCCCTGTTGTGTTGATGCTGGGACACCAGAGTCATGTTGTTCTGTGACCCCCAACTTGGTCTTCTGTTCACTGCTAGCTGCCTCCTGGGTACCCCAGGATTTTCAGCCTTGGTGAGGGGACCCTTGTTGGCTGAAGCTCAAGTATTCCAAGTTTTCAGCCTTGGTCTTTTGGCTACCCCTGGATGCCCTGGGGTCTTTAGCATTGACAGTCCCTCTAGGATTGTGGCTTAGAGCTCTCCCCTTAGGGTCTTTCCTTTTTCTGCCCTAAGGTTAGAAATATTATTAGGTTGGTTCAAAAGTACTTGCAGGTTTTGCCATTACTTTCAATGGCAAAAACTACAATTATTTTTGTAGCAATCTATATTTTCATAGTAGCCAGTTGTTAGTTCCTTCCTGTGTGCTGTCTTACAACTGCTTTTCACAAGCCCTTCTTGGCCAAAATAATTGGGACCTCCCAGGCCCCCGGCCTTATGGACAGCCCCCCATGGCAGGAGACAAGCGGCCACCCAAATATTTTTTTCGATGTTTCCACTACGGGTAGGTACTCCAACAGGTCAGGGCCTCTGAGGTCTTCCTTTGGGCAATGCTCTTTACCCCTTCTCATCCTCCCTTCCCCAGTCAGGACTTGTTTGGCCCACCTCTCTGTCCAACCCTCGCTCTCTGTGAAATTTAGGCTCAACATCCAACTGCCCATTTGTAGCTCGTAATCTGCTTTGGTAACACCTTGCTCTCTATATTTTGTAGAAAATGGGAAATTAAAAGGGAAAAGTGCCTAGGCACTTAGTTAGCTTAGTTAGCTAAGCTTAGGCTAACTGAAATCCCCTGTAGCGATCCTTACTAGAAATGAAGACAACAGCAAGCATCCCAAAAGACTCACCATGGGGGTGACTTTTAGATCATTGGAGTAAGTTCAAATTATTAGACAAGTTGAAAAAGAAAAAAAAAAACTAATTTACTATTTCAATAATGTTTGAGTTCCATACAAATTGACAAACATGATTCTTTACATTATAATGATATTATACAATTAGACTTGTTTTGTAAAAAGGAAAGAAAATGGGAAGAGGTTCCCTACGTGCAGGCTTTTGTGGCCCTCTCCCAGGATCCTAACTTAAGGGTTAGCGGTGGAGTCTAGCTCGTGATACTCCCAGGCACCCAGAAGCCACACCGGATATCCTGGATGACCCCCTTCTAGCTGCTCCCCTTAGGAGGCCTGTGTCCCCTCCTCTGGAGTCTTCTTACAGCCCTTGTTCTGAGGTGGGCCCTACCAGTTCTCCAGTGCAGGATTTCACCTCAAGGTCATCAGGCACCCCTCCTTCTTATCCAATAAGCCCTGGCCCACATCCCCCACTGCCTGAGGAAGTAAGCCCAACCAGTACCACCAGGAGTCAGGCCCCTTATCAGCCCCCCAAATCAAACCTGTGTTCAGGGAGGTAGGTGACAGGCATGGAGGAACAATAAAAGTGTATGTGCCTTTTTCCATATCTGATTTGACTTTATGCAAGGAGAAATTTGGTCCATTTTCAGGGGATCCAAGGAAGTTTGTAGAGGAGTTTGTTAAGTTGACTGTGTCTTTTGATTTCCTTTGGCATGACATGCAGATATTATACACTTGTACTAGAGAGGCAAAACACAAATTCTAGGTACTGCTAGGGAACATGCAGATGGGATGGCTACGTGTAAGCCAGTCCATGCCGTTTATCATGTGGGAGGAGATGCAGTTCTAGACCCTCAGTCGAATGACCAGAGAGGATCTCAAGATCTTGAATGCAGAAATCATATGCTAACTTGTTTAATAGACAGCGTTAAACCGTATGTGATTAAAGCCAGTTAAAGTGAGAAAAATAACTCAGGAGGAAGATGAAAATCCCATTCTAATTCAGCGTTGTTTAGTTGAGGCACTCAGGAAGTAATCTAATACAGACCCCGACCTCCCAGAAGGGAAAGTTCTCCTGGGTGCACATTTTATTATGCAGTCTGCCCCTGACATTAGGAGAAAGTTACAAAAAGTAACAATGGGGTCTCTCGGGAAGCGCCTCTTTTGTCCTTGTTGGGTGTGGAGGCCACTCTAAAGCCTGACCAGACCCCATGCTGTCACTGTCAATCCTGTTTGCTCTCCCACTTACACTGATCCAGTGTGGGTGGAAATATAACTCTGTAGTAAATATTTCAACAATTATAGCATCGAGGAATCATCTTCGTGGTTGCTGGATTTGTCATCAACATCCCCAGGATAGAGAGTTCTATCTTCTGGCTTAGACATTGCTTTTGGGATTTACAGTAATAGGGA
This sequence comes from Mandrillus leucophaeus, assembly GCF_000951045.1. Lineage (NCBI taxonomy): Eukaryota > Metazoa > Chordata > Mammalia > Primates > Cercopithecidae > Mandrillus > Mandrillus leucophaeus. Next base: position 4,971,518 of record NW_012102365.1, read on the forward strand.
CAGGGCAGAACACCAGGCAAAAACCAAAAGAATTGGCCAAAAAGCAATTGTTAGCTGCTAAATTAGGCCCCCAGCTGCCTCAGGTTACCCACCTCAAGGAAATGTGCTGAGATTGGCATCTGGGGTGCTCCGTTGAGAGTACTCCACTCACCAGCCTCTAGGCCAAAATCAGTGTGCCATCTGTAAGCAAGAAGGCCACTGGAAGAAATTAAAAAGGGCATCCCACAAGGGAAATGGTTAGCCCCCCTATTCTATCAGGAGATTTGGCCTTGCTAAAAACTTCAAAAGAAGGATCCCCTGAAGATCAATTACAACCAAAATGGAGGGGCCACTGTCAGGTGTTATTGAGTACCCCCACTGCTGTTCAGCTTCAGGGAATAACTATTTGGGTACACTTGTGCAGGATTAAACCTGTTGCTTATGAGTCACAGGCACAAAAGGAGGACACCACAACCTACATCTGTGAACCTTTGGAGGACCTCTGCTGCCTGTTTAAAAGAAGCGTGGTGATTCCTCAAGGATCTAGAACTAGAAATACCATTTGACCCAACAATTCCATTACTGAGTATATACACAAAGAATTATAAATCATTCTACTATAAAGACATATGCACACATATGTTTATTGCGGCACTGTTCACAATAGCAAAGACTTGGAACCAACCCAAATGCCCCTCAATGATAGACTGGGTAAAAAAAAAGTGGCACATATATGCCATGGAATACTATGCAGCCATAAAAAAGGATGAATTCATGTCCTTTGCAGGAACATGGATGAAGCTGGACACCATCATTCTCAGCAAATTAACATAGGAACAGAAAACCAAACACCGCATGTTCTCACTCATAAGTAGGAGTTGAACAATGAGAACACATGGACACAGGGAGGGGAACATCACACACTGGGGCCTGTCAGGGGGTTGGGAGGTAGGGGAGGGATAGCATTAGGAGAAATACCTAATGTAGGTGATGGGTTAATGGGTGTAGCAAATCACCATGGCACATGTATACCTATGTAACAAACTTGCACATTCTGCACATGTACCCTAGAACTTAAAGTATTAAAAAAAAAAAGAATCAAGACTCAGCCAGAGGTGGCAACATGATGCTGTGGGTCGGAATAGGAGCTTTAATTTTTCTTTTCTTCCAGATTGTAATACCTCATTTCTGTCACTTTAGCCACCTCTCAGGAAGCGCCTTTTTTGTCCTTGTTGAGTGTAGAGGCCACTCTAAGTCCTGACCAGAAACCATGTTGTCACTGTCAATCCTGTTTGCTCTCCCAATGACCCTGATCCAGTGCGGGTGGAGATATAACTCTGTAGTAAATATTTCAACAACTATAGCATCGAGGAATCATGTTCGTGGTTGCTGGATTTGTCATCCACATCCCCAGGATAGAGATTTCTATCTTCTGGCTTATCTGGAAAACCTCACCGCTATTCCCCCAGACCTCCTAACTAACCACAGTGCTCCTGAAATACTCCAATCCCTACTAGCTAAGTGGAACTCTACCCCCACTTAACGGCTTCCCCCTGAACTCCCCCACCGCTATTACCTGGGCCTGGGAAGTTGGGTCTCTCCATCTTCAGTGCACTTATGATTCTGTCTTTTGCACCCACTGTTGTGTTAATGACAGTAAAGCGGATGCTTCCCTGTCTGATCCAAGTCTAGTTGCCAAGTTCCCAAGGTCACAGTGAGGTAACTGGGATTCCACATGTAAGCAAGGAGAGCATATACGGTGCCATATCACGGATCAGAACATACAAGGGAAAGGTTAACTGCCTAGCCTGGGAAGGTGCGAGTGCTGCCCCCTTCTGGAAAACAAAGATTGTCTGACCACCCTCATTGGAACCAGAGTGCGGTGAGGGGAGAGAATATCTCTGTAGACCCAACTTGGCAGCAAAGGATAAAATATCACACCCTGTAGCCTCTATCTGTGCCCCAACTCGGCTCATTTTTGTTTGTGGTCATAAACAGGAAAAAGTCACACCCCATAACTGCTCCCAACTCCTTAGGGAGTCACTTGCTTTTTTAGGGGCAGTTTTCCCTTGCATATCCAAAACTTGGAATAAAGGTGAATATACGTTGGCCATTCTTGACCCTCCAGGGGTCACTGTTTCTAACCCCGTAAGACCCAAGGACACCAGGATTGGTGAGTAATAGAATTAATTCTGGCAGGAATCGGGATAGTGATGGGACCAGCAGCACCCTGGGGTGGCTTTGCTTACCGTGAGTCAACCCTAAGGAACTTGTTCAAACCCTTAGCCACCAACACAGGTCAGGCATTAAAGGGAATTCAAGAGTCTTAGACTCTTTGGCAAACGTCGTTTTCCATAACAGACAAGCATTGGATCGTTTATTAACTGAACAAGGTGGAGTCTGTGAAGTTATTAATAAAACCTGCTGCACACATATTAACAACTCTAGACAAGCTGGGATTAACATTCAAAAGATCTACGAGCAAGCTACCTTGTTACATACATATAACCAGGGCACAGACCCCAGCTATATCTGGTCAACTATCAAAAGTGCCTTCTGAAGTCTCACCTGGTTTTCATCTCTCCAAGGACCTTTGACAGATGTCATCTTGCTGCTACTCTTTGGCCCTTGATTGTTTAACCTTTTCCTAAAGTTTGAGTCTTCTAGATTACAACAGTTTCAGGTAAAGACAAAGCTGGCACCGGGCTTCCAACTCATCTCACCTACCAACCCAGAGAACGAAAGCATCCTGCCTCTAGACCCCTTAGATCAGGTATCCAGCGATTTTTACTCCTCCAGTGCTAGGCAGGGCCTATGCCCATAAACTCAGTGGGAAACAGGTACAGAAAACGGACTTCCACCTTTCTGCAGCCCCCTTAAGATTAAGGAGGAGGATCTAATCTCTGAGAGGGGAATGAGCCAGGAGATAGGACTCAACTCCAGAGGCAGGGCTCAGACACCAAACCAAATTGAGGACTAGCTAAAGCAGAGCCAGGGCGGAAGCAGCTTTCAATCAGACATGCCCAGCCGTGTGCCATGTCAGTTTACCATTGCCATGGTAACACCTGTGAGTTACTGCCCCTTTCCATGTTAATGACAGAATGATCCAAAAGTTACTACCCCTTCCCTGCGTAAACCTCCCCTCAATCTGCCTGTCATTAAAAGCGGGTATCAGTGTGACTGCAAAACTGCCCAGAGCTGCTACCCTCTGCCTACGGGGTAGCTCTGCCCTGCAGGAGCAGTCACGGAGCTGTGACACTGCCTCCTCAACAAAGCCGTTTCCCTCTACCTCTGGCTTGCCCTTGAATTCTTTCCTGGGCAAAGCCAAGAACCCAGCGGGCTAAGCCCCACTTTAGAGCTTGCCTGCCCTGCCTCACCAGCACGGCTTTCCCTCTGCGTCTCCACATGAGGCAAGCCAGTGTTGTTACTGGGTCGGTGTTACCTGAAGGCTCTTAGATAGTGATTCCGTTCCTCCTGTGGGGCTGTTGAGCTGGCCAGACCCTGGGCCTACTAATGGCTGTTTCTTGAAGTTCCCTCTGGGTTCCCTGCTCTCTGTCTTCAGTCTTCTCTTCTCTAAATGTTTCCGAGTTCATTGAACCAACTCTAAATGACCTGGCTCTTTCCTTACTCCTCCAGGTTTCTGCTCAAATGCCGCCTTACCAGTGGGCTCTTTTCCCAACCCCTACATCTAACCTAGCAGCCCCGAATCACTCTCTGTCCCTCTTACCTTGTTTCGTTTTCCTTCATGCCACTTACCACCTGACACGGTCCCTATCTTTTATCTGGATATTGTTTGTCAGCCCTACAGACACCCCAAAATGTGCATTCACTGGGGCTCAGTTAGCCTTGTTTCCTGCTGTGTTCCCTGGTATGGAGGGCAGGTGACAGATTTGGGATACCCACTTCTTACATGATCTATTTGAAGGGCAGATTTGACCACACCGCGTTCTGCTGAAAACCCTCTCATTCCTGATTGCTCTGGGGATAAACGCAGCCAGCTTGGCTGTAGTTGCAAGCCCTGGCCCTTCCCACCCTCACCAGGCTTCCTCTGACTCTGGGCTCCAGCCCCTTTGGCTGGTTTCCATCTCTCTCCTTTCCCTGATCTGCTTCCCCAGAACCTTTGCACATGCCGCCTCTTGGCTCCAGATGTTCCTTCTCAGCCCTGTGTTAGTCAGAACCTACTCATCCTGCAGGTCTTCTTCCCATCATGTCATCCCTCAGGGAGCTCTTCCTGATTTTTTGTCTATCTCATCTTCCCACATCTACGGAGGGAGGTGTCTTATGGCTTCACAGAATTCTCCTGAGTATTACACGCTGTATTGAAACTGCACAAATGGTAGTGCAGCTCTGTAAGGCTTGTTTCCTTTGCCTAGCTGTAGGCAACATGAATGCAGGAGCTGACTTTCCTCACTGCCCCATCCCTGTGCTGAGCATGGTGCCTGTCAACACCCACACATGGAATGAATAACTGAGTGAATGAATGAATAATGTCCCTACAACACTGCAACACCCATGCAGCAATGCCTGGAGTGGTGACAAAAGCAGAGCTGGCCAAGGATAGGGACAAGGATGGGGCGATTGCTACCCTCTTCAGTCCAGATGGACAAACCGTATCCCTTCACTCAGGAAAAAACACCAGTACTTTTACCAATACTATCAGCAGAAAGAACCCTGGAAGAGCAGGCAGGGGATGTGACCTCCTTCCTGACACTGCCTCCTCCTCCCAGAAGCCTCCCTTGGTCATCCCCACCTACAGAGACTTCATCCTTTCCTCCTCTGCACTGTCTCTGCACCTTCTACACACTTTCCTTCTTGCTCATGTCATGGTAGATATCAAAGAATAATTTATATTAGAACCCTTCTCCCCCCATGAGACTGGGAGCTGCTTTAAGTTAGGGGTTGTGTCTGATTCACTTCTGTGTCCCCAGTCCCTGATGGCTCTCATGAAGAGTCCCTTGGCTCTCATGAACTGTTTCGTTAACGGACAGTTCACTCTGGGTAAGTTTCTGCTCTTTTCTTGATCTGTTTCTTTTCCTATAAAATGGGGTGGTAATAACAGCCAACACCCACCTCAACGGGGGGCTGTGGGGAGACAGTACAGAGATAAATGTGATATGCCTAGCTCAGTGCCTGCACTCAAGAGGCACTACTGCTATGATGGGCAGGGCTGCTGCTATGATGGGAGGGGCTGCAGCTATGTGGGTGGGGCTGCTGCTATGATGGGCGGGACTGCTGCCATGACTGTCTCTTATACACATCTAGATGTGTATAAGAGACAGCTGCTATGATGGGAGGGGCTGTAGCTATGATGGGTGGGGCTGCTGCTATGATGGACGGGACCACTGCTATGATGGGAGGGGCTGCTGCTATGATGGGTGGGACCACTGCTATGATGGGAGGGGCTGCTGCTATGATGGGTGAGGCCATTGCTCTGATGGGTAGGGATGCGGGGCATCTGTCCGGAGCCTCTCTACTCCACCCACCTCCACCCAGAAAACATTTGCTGCCATTTCCTGGAAGCTGCCTGGAGCCATCACTGGTCTAAGCTTTTCAGCAGCATTTTACTATTTTGTCCCTACAACCCACAGTGGGGCTGATATAAAGGTCCTGGGCGATCTGTTTGAGATGCAAACTCCTCCTGTCCTCCCGCTATTTAAAGCCCTTCAGAGACTCCCCCTGCTGTTAAAGCAAAGACCCAGACATGCAAGTCCCAGCTCCTGCCCTACTCCCTCCTACCCCACGCACACCAATCCAGGTGTGGCAACTGAGGCTCTGAGAGGTGATGAGACCCACCCGAGTCCGTTCCATCTGGGGATGGCAGAGCCAAACTCAAACCCAGGCCTGTCAGGATCCATTCCTGGGGCTTGGCCAGCCCTGGCAATGGGTACCCACCCAGTGGGCCTCTTAACAGCTGGGGAAGATGCTTCTTCCCCATATCTGAGTCACCCATGGCCACATGGTGCTCATGGTGGTAAAATTTGCCCAGCAAAGAGCACTTATTGACCTGAGTGCCACAGTGAGCAGCCTCATCCCCGAGACCATCCACCCTCCATCCACCTCCTGCAGGCCCGCCCTGCTCTCTGGCCCACCCTGATTGGCTCGCCTGACTTCTCATCTATTGATTTAGAAAGGAGCCTGTGGGGGATGCAGGAGGCTCTGATCTGTGGCGCTGTGTTTGTTGAAGACACTGGAGCCTTGGAAGGGGATTAGAAATTCATAACCAGTATGATTTGGGTCCCAGCCTGAGTCCCGTGTGTACATTCCCTGGGCTCCTCATTAAAGAGCGAATAGATTGGTTTTGGAGGGTCCGAGGACGGTGCAGCCGGTGTGGCTCTTCTGCCTGTTGCTGGGTCTTTAGGGGCGTCTAGTGGTGAGAATGCTGGTGCCACTGAGCATCAGGGTCTGAGGACCCCTAGCTGGCTAGCTTTGCTGGTGTAGATGCACCCCAGAGTCCAGCTTACCCTGTGACAACACTGGCCCATCAAAAAAAAGCTGAGGGCAGAGGGGAGCTCTCTGTATCCTGACATCTCCCAGGGCCCTTCCTGCAGCAATAGCCTAGACACCATCGGAATCCCGGACCAGCCAAGCACTGATGAGCTGGGACTCCGGGCACGTTCCCCTTCTCCCCTCCCTTATTAACCAAGGATGGATAGGAAGTCCTGAGGCCGAGAACTGGGGCATATGGGCTCACAAATCAGGGTGCCTACACTCAGAGGCTCCAGCCTGATGGGGAAGGACAAGCATGATGCAGACCATTATGCTCTGTGGTGGGGGTTAGCGTGGGTTTGTATTTCGGCAACATTGAAGTGACGCAGTTAAATGTCAGAGGCTCTTGGGTTCTGAGACCTGGCTGTGCCACTGACTGGCTGTGGGAGTCTGGGTAAGAGACTTATCGTGCTGAGCCTCAGTTTTCTTTCTTTTCTTTTCTTTTCTTTTCATTTCCTTTCTTTTCTTTTTTTTCTTTTTTTTTTTTTTTTTCCAGACAGGGTTTTGCTCTATCGCCCAGGCTAGAGTGCAGTGCTGTGATCTCGGCTCACTGCAGCCTCCACCTCCCAAGTGATCTGAGCCTCAGTTCAAGTGGTTTAAGTGATCTGATCAGTTTTCTAATCTATGTAATGAAGATTATGTTAGGATTTGGGAGGAACAAACCAGTTGATGCAATTAAGTGTTCAGCACAATGTCTGGCACGTAGTAGATGCTCACTGAACAGCAGCTCTTATTTGCACATTCAGTAAGCAGATGTTTAGTGAGTACCTGCTGAGTGCCAGACCCTGCTCAGGAGAGTGAGAATTTGGTGGTGAAGAAAAGCTGGATGCTTTGTCCTCAAACATCTTAGAGTCTGGATCAAAGGACTGAGTGTGAATCACTCATAATCAGCTCTGAAGGGGAGAGTGGGGTCCTAGGAGTGTCTGTAACAAAGGATCCTACTGCAAAGATGGAGAGGAGAGGATGGGCTCAGAGGCATTAGGGGTCAGTGGACAGGCCTGGCTGCCAGGTTCAGTGAGGGAGGAGAGGAGGTGCCCAGGACAGCACCCAGGCTCCTGGCTGGGGCCACTGCACAGACAGATGGAGGTGTTATTCACGGGGTGAGGAGACTGGAGAAGAGCTGGGTTTGGGGGGTGCAGAGAGTTTATGATCTTGGACTTGCATGTGTTGGGTTTGCAATGCTTTTGAGACTCTGCATCACATGCATAGTTGGGGGCTGAATCTTACTTTGCAGACCCCTGGTGGAGAGGCCCTGAGGGGATCCAGAGGACAGTCCAACACTGCTCTCAGGGGCTCATACATGGGGGGGGGACCCACGAACCATCACCGGTAAAGGTTGTTGTTGAGGAGAGGGGACACTCCTACCCTGATGGGGGTGTGGGGCAGGGGTCAAGGTCAGCTCTCAAGGTCACCTCTAAGCTGAGTCCTAAAGGATAAGTGCAACTCACCGGGCAGAGAACGGAGAGGACGCTGAGGCCTGAGGGGTACTGCAGAGGCCCAGGTGCTGAGGAGAGAGAGCCGCGTGGTCATGGAGCTGGAGGCATTCAGGATGGCTGTGTGGCCGTGGGGAGGAGGAAGCTGTACAGGAGGCCAGGAGCCACAGGAATCAGAGCAGGAGGGGCCTTGAATGCCGGTTGTAGGATTTGCATTTAACCTGTGGGTCATAGGGACTCATCAGTCCATTCCATTTCCGCAGGAGGATGTACTCAGGGCTGCCATGTGTGAGGAAGGAACTTGGGTGCAGGTGAACAGGGACAGAGGCTCTGGCAGCAAAGAGATCAGCTAAGAGGCCATCGATGGTGCAGGTGACAGAAATGGGCAAGGCAGCTACATGGGGACAGCAATAAGCAAGGGCATGGGAGCAGCCTCGGAGAGAAAGAGAGGACTCGGGCCGGTGAGAAGCACAGTGTGGATTACGATCAGTGGACTCAGGCCCAGTGGAAGAGTGGGTAACACTGGAAGTTCTGTGGGCCACCAGCAGGAACAACAGACACCCTGGAGGGCCATCCTGCAGGGGATTAAGTCACACAATGTGGGTTTAGGACAGGACATTATTATATGGACACGTGTAATAATCCTCCCAGCAATCTTGCAAGGTAGGTGCTGCTGTCACCCCTATTTTATAGATGAGCAACCTCTTATTCAGAGAGGTTTAGTAACTTGCCTAAGGTCACACAGCTAATTAGCAGCAAATCTGGGGCTTGAACCCAGGAAGTGGCCCCCGAGTCCATGCTCTTAACTGTGATCCTGCCCGGGCTGTAGGAGATGACTCTGCTGTGCTGCTGTGCTCCTGCCCTCAGGAGCTCCAGTGCCACAGATGGAACCACGGGCAAACCGAGTGAAGTGGACCATCACCTCTAGCTGTGGGAATCAGAGAAGACTCCCAGGAGGAGGCATCATTTTAACTTGGTCCTTAGGGTAGGGAGTCTTTGAACAGAGTGGTGGCATGTCAGTCAGGGTGGTTATTGCAAGCAACAGAAAATGATTGTGGATGATGAAAGCAAAAGAAGATGTTATTAAGCCAACAAGAGGTTATTTCAAGAATCACTGGAACAGTTAGAAAGCCAGGCTTCGGGGCTGTGACATCAGGAAAAGTGCCACACATCAACCGATGGATGATAGCATCTCAGCCTCCTCCACCAAGTCCTGGAACCTACAGCTTGCACCACCTCCACTATCACCACCTGACATTGCAGGCGACAGCTGAACCCCTGCTGTCTCTTTTCCCATGGAGCCTCCAGCCTCTGCTGCCACCCTTGCCACCATCACCAGAATAGGCTCAGCAAGGAGAACGCTTGCCGTTGGGCTTCTGGCCTGAAGTCTAGACTGGGAGATGGGGAGACCTGATTGCAGGAGCCTCATCGTATGACTTCACTCAAGCTGTGAAGGAGACCGGGAAAGAACCTCTTTTTCAGGCTCTGTCTTCTAAGCTGGGAATTCCTCAATCAGTAGGAAGAGATTTTTCAATAATGTAACAAACACACTGGACAGGGCTGTGGCCATCGTGTCAGGCGACAAGGCTGGCACATATGAAGGTGAAGAGGAGAGAATGGCATAGACCACACGGAGGATGGTTAGGGTACAGCAGAAAGATTAGAACACAAGCTCTGTCCTTAGAACGTGCTTCTCAGCTACTATGCATCAAGACAACTGAAAACAGCAGTGATGGAGCAGCGTAAGTATGAGCGTGCTTGTGAGCAGCTGTATCCTCACAAGGCTGACACCTGCTCTCCCTGTGCTGTTGTCTCTGTGAACTCTGCTGGCTGAGGCTGAGTGACGGTGGCTGAGGATGCTGCTTCCTGGGAGCCTGTGTCCCTGCTTGGCCTCCTCTGGTGCTGGCGGTAGGCTGCCTACCTGCTCCCCATGCCGCATTCCTGCCGAGAACAGAACCTTGACCCATCCTGCACATCTATTTCTGGGACGTCAGAGCCCTAAGCTCCCACTCATTCATGCCTTCGCTTACTAATGCACACTGAGCACCTACGGTGAGCAGATGGCCCCGCTCTCC
>NW_012102365.1:4984380-4986628 GCF_000951045.1 Mandrillus leucophaeus
CATTGAAGTGACGCAGTTAAATGTCAGAGGCTCTTGGGTTCTGAGACCTGGCTGTGCCACTGACTGGCTGTGGGAGTCTGGGTAAGAGACTTATCGTGCTGAGCCTCAGTTTTCTTTCTTTTCTTTTCTTTTCATCTCCTTTCTTTTCTTTTCTTTTTTTTCTTTTCTTTCTTTTTTTTTTTTTTTTTTCCAGACGGGGTTTTGCTCTATCGCCCAGGCTGGAGTGCAGTGCTGTGATCTCGGCTCACTGCAGCCTCCACCTCCCAAGTGATCTGAGCCTCAGTTCCAGTGGTTCAAGTGATCTGATCAGTTTTCTAATCTATGTAATGAAGATTATGTTAGGATTTGGGAGGAACAAACCAGTTGATGCAATTAAGTGTTCAGCACAATGTCTGGCACGTAGTAGATGCTCACTGAACAGCAGCTCTTATTTGCACATTCAGTAAGCAGATGTTTAGTGAGTACCTGCTGAGTGCCAGACCCTGCTCAGGAGAGTGAGAATTTGGTGGTGAAGAAAAGCTGGATGCTTTGTCCTCAAACATCTTAGAGTCTGGATCAAAGGACTGAGTGTGAATCACTCACAATCAGCTCTGAAGGGGAGAGTGGGGTCCTAGGAGTGTCTGTAACAAAGGATCCTACTGCAAAGATGGAGAGGAGAGGATGGGCTCAGAGGCATTAGGGGTCAGTGGACAGGCCTGGCTGCCAGGTTCAGTGAGGGAGGAGAGGAGGTGCCCAGGACAGCACCCAGGCTCCCGGCTGGGGCCACTGCACAGACAGATGGAGGTGTTATTCACGGGGTGAGGAGACTGGAGAAGAGCTGGGTTTGGGGGGTGCAGAGAGTTTATGATCTTGGACTTGCATGTGTTGGGTTTGCAATGCTTTTGAGACTCTGCATCACATGCATAGTTGGGGGCTGAATCTTACTTTGCAGACCCCTGGTGGAGAGGCCCTGAGGGGATCCAGAGGACAGTCCAACACTGCTCTCAGGGGCTCATACATGGGGGGGGGACCCACGAACCATCACAGGTAAAGGTTGTTGTTGAGGAGAGGGGACACTCCTACCCTGATGGGGGTGTGGGGCAGGGGTCAAGGTCAGCTCTCAAGGTCACCTCTAAGCTGAGTCCTAAAGGATAAGTGCAACTCACCGGGCAGAGAACGGAGAGGACGCTGAGGCCTGAGGGGTACTGCAGAGGCCCAGGTGCTGAGGAGAGAGAGCCGCGTGGTCATGGAGCTGGAGGCATTCAGGATGGCTGTGTGGCCGTGGGGAGGAGGAAGCTGTACAGGAGGCCAGGAGCCACAGGAATCAGAGCAGGAGGGGCCTTGAATGCCGGTTGTAGGATTTGCATTTAACCTGTGGGTCATAGGGACTCATCAGTCCATTCCATTTCCGCAGGAGGATGTACTCAGGGCTGCCATGTGTGAGGAAGGAACTTGGGTGCAGGTGAACAGGGACAGAGGCTCTGGCAGCAAAGAGATCAGCTAAGAGGCCATCGATGGTGCAGGTGACAGAAATGGGCAAGGCAGCTACATGGGGACAGCAATAAGCAAGGGCATGGGAGCAGCCTCGGAGAGAAAGAGAGGACTCGGGCCGGTGAGAAGCACAGTGTGGATTACGATCAGTGGACTCAGGCCCAGTGGAAGAGTGGGTAACACTGGAAGTTCTGTGGGCCACCAGCAGGAACAACAGACACCCTGGAGGGCCATCCTGCAGGGGATTAAGTCACACAATGTGGGTTTAGGACAGGACATTATTATATGGACACGTGTAATAATCCTCCCAGCAATCTTGCAAGGTAGGTGCTGCTGTCACCCCTATTTTATAGATGAGCAACCTCTTATTCAGAGAGGTTTAGTAACTTGCCTAAGGTCACACAGCTAATTAGCAGCAAATCTGGGGCTTGAACCCAGGAAGTGGCCCCCGAGTCCATGCTCTTAACTGTGATCCTGCCCGGGCTGTAGGAGATGACTCTGCTGTGCTGCTGTGCTCCTGCCCTCAGGAGCTCCAGTGCCACAGATGGAACCACGGGCAAACCGAGTGAAGTGGACCATCACCTCTAGCTGTGGGAATCAGAGAAGACTCCCAGGAGGAGGCATCATTTTAACTTGGTCCTTAGGGTAGGGAGTCTTTGAACAGAGTGGTGGCATGTCAGTCAGGGTGGTTATTGCAAGCAACAGAAAATGATTGTGGATGATGAAAGCAAAAGAAGATGTTATTAAGCCAACAAGAGGTTATTTCAAGAATCACTGG
>NW_012102365.1:4991243-5083876 GCF_000951045.1 Mandrillus leucophaeus
AGGAGGAGAAGAGAAAGAGGAGAAACGGGGAAGAGAGAAGAGGAAGAAATTAGTGAAGGAGAAGATGCGGGGTGAGGGGGTAGGGAGGGCAAAAGAAGAGAGGCATAAAAGGACAAGCAGGGGCCAGGCGTGGTGGCTCATGCCTGTAATACCAGCATTTTGGGAGACTGAGGCAGGCAGATCGCTTGAGGTCAGGAGTTTGAGACCGGCCTAGCCAACAGGGTAAAACCGTCTCTACTAAAAAATATAAAAATTAACTGGGCATGGTGGCACGCACCTGTAATCCCAGCTATTCGGGAGGCTGAGGCAAGAGAATTGCTTGAATCCTGGAGGTGGAGGTTGCAGTGAACCGAGATCGTGCCACTGCACTCTAGCCTGGGCAACAGAGTGAGGCTCTGTCTCAAAATAAATAAATAAATAAATAAATAAATAAATAAATAAATAGGACAAGCAGGGGCGAGGGGAGAAGAAGGGAGGAAGACAGTACAGTAAGGAGGAGGGCAGAGGGGAGAAGGGAGGGCAAAGGCAGGGGTGGAAGAAGGGATTATAGAGGCAGGTTTGTGGGCAGGAGGGGACAGCAGAGAGAGCAAGGGGGAGTAGAAAGAGGAGGGGGCAGGGGCAGAGATGGTTGCAGAAAACGGGGGAGGGAAGGAAAAGAAACAAAAATCAAGGAGGAAGCAACTGTCATAGAGGGTAGAGAAAGGGATGGGGTAGGATGAGGCGGAGAGGGATTAGAGGAAGGAAGAAGTCGGGGGAAAGAAAGAAGAGGAGGAAGGCAGAAGTTACCCCCAGAGCCAGCTTGCAAGGGCTCTGCCCACCTGGGCTTCCCTAGAGCAGAGGGCCTTTGGTCTCCGAGATGACTTCCCGAAAGCTTTCCATCCTTGCTCACCAGCAGGTCTGGCAAGTGGGGGACAAGTGGGCCTCATGCACAGGGACTGCTTGATAAAGTGCCCCAGCAGAAACAACCCAACAGGTCTCTCTACCCGCCCACAGCTCAGCCTGCCCCAGAGCCTAGAGGGCCAGGAGGGTCTGGGGGGCTGGGCCAGGGTCCACATCTAAAGATGCCATGTGGCATGGCCAGGCGCAGTGGCTCACACCCGTAATCCCAGAACTTTGGAAGGCTGAGGCGGGTGGACCACCTAGCCAACATGGTGAAACCTTGTCTCCACTAAAAATACAAAAATTAGCTGGGCATGGTGGCGGACATGTCTAATCCCAGCTACTCCGGAGGCTGAGGCAGGAGAACGGCTTGAACCCAGGAGGTGAAGGTTGCAATGGGCTGAGATTGTGCCTCTGCACTGCAGCTTGAGCAGCAAAGCAAGACTGTCTTAAAAAAAAAAAAAAGAAAAAAAAAGGCCTGTGGCAGGACAAGAACTTGGCTGGGCTTCAGGACAGTTCAGTTCTAGGCACAAGTCAGCCAAGAATTTGCTGAGCAACCATGTCAAGTCACTTAACCTCTCTGGGCTTCGGTTTTCTTCTCTGTGAAAAGAGCCGGCATTGTGTTCCCTTTCACTCTGGGGTTCTGTGGCTTATGAATAAGAATAACTCAGAAACATATTGATTACTTACTATATGCCAGATACCTAAAGGCTTTATATCATTTAAACTTGTATATATATGCACATAGATAAATCACATATATAAATATCTCGGAAAGAACTCTGTAGCTGTCATTGCTCCAAGTTGCTCACAGGAACTTGGAAACTGCATAATATGCCAAAGGCCACGCAGCTAGTGAGTGACAGAGCAGGCTTTCCCCAGCCCACACTCGGGCAAATCCCGAGCCTGCCCCCAAATGGCTCCATTCCCCCAGAGAGGGAGCCACTTCATTACAAAGGTCACTCTCTACAAAGACAGAACACGGAGGCCGATTAAAGCCTGTCAGCCCAGCATCACTTTTGTAATCGATGCTCTGTGATCGTGAACCGGGTGTCTGTCGGCAACTGCCTAATTTTAGCTGGGTCTTTGCAGGCTTCTCACCAGGCTCACCCGCCCCCATGGATGAGCAGAGAGGTTCCAAGAAGCATCATCGATCTTTTGACTAAAGTGTCCTCATGAAATACAAATCTGTCGTTTCTCAGCAAGCCGTCTGTCGTGGTGGTACAGAAGAGATGCCACCGGGAGAGTGAGAACCATAATTTCATGTAAAACCGGACGTCTTGCGTGGTACCCCGGAACCCACCTCTTCCCTGCTTTGACCTTGGCCTCCCAGCTCAGTCCTGGGAAATCGATGCCTTTTACTGTTTCAACTTTGGCACAGAGCGATGGGGGAAAAGCTGTCAATAGGTGTTGAAGACATTCCCAGTTGTGGGCAAGCTCCCTGTTGGGGGGGCCCTGGCCTCTGGCAGTGAGTTGGCACTGAGTTAGTTGCATGAGGGGGACTTAGTGCTCCTGTCCTTGAACACTCTGCCCAGTGTCAGTGGCTAAGGAGGCAGCAGGGGAGGGCCTGGGTCCAGAGAATGAAAACACCGTCCTTAAATAGCAACAGTTTCTCATGGGCATAATGGCCCTACACACGTAGTGGGAAAGGTGACTTATTCTAAGGCCACACAGCAAGTTTAAGTACAATCACAACTCCACCACTTACTGTGTGACAACAGGCAAGTAACTGGACCCCTCCGTGACTCAGTTTCCTCAGTTGTGAGATGGGTTTATGCTCGTACGCACCTCATAGGGTTATGGGGGGGTTAGCTGAGCAAAAGCACATTGGGTATTTAACACGGTGCTAGAAAGACAGAAATCAACTAAAATAATAGTGATTAATACTAGTAGTATTTTTCAGTGTTAACCTGTTCGCTTTACTCTAAGATGACATCTATCAGAAGATACACCATCAATTTACTAACAGCTTTTAGAGGGAAGAAAACAAAAAAAGACATCGAAAATGAAACGTCTGTCCACTGAAGGATGTGTCTTCTTTTAGAACATTTAAAATATATGTCCCAGAATTGAAGAAATACAATATTGACCACAGAGGGCTCTTTTTAGATCTCAGATTCCTGGAGCCCTCCCATGAGCCCTCAAAGCGTAAGAATGGAAGTAGTGTTGTCCAGAGGAGACCAGAGTTTACTCTGCTACCAACTGGCCGAGTGACCCCAGGAAAGTCCCTCTCCTTTTTGGCCTCAGTGTTCTGCCTAGACAGTGTACAGGTGGTACGAGATGATCCCTCAGGCCCTTCTAGTCCTGGGTCTGGCAGGAGAGGTGTGAATTCTTCTCTCTGTCCGTCCTGCAAACTGAGGGCTCACAGGGTTGGACCACTTCCCCTGCCGTGCTAGACTCACCAGCCCGCAGGATTTCTGGAAGGCAGGCACCGGCAAGGGCCCTAGCTGATTAATCCTCCTACTTAGGGGCTCCCAGGACTGCCTTTGAGGGGAATGGGAAGGAAGAACAGGTGGGCAGGGCCAGGAAAGGGAAGGGAGATAAGCCATGGATTCCACGTGGGTCTGTTTACTCCCATTCGCTCCCGCTCCCGGTTACCTTTAAACAGGATAAAATTACACTCCAATCCCCTTCATCTCAATGCGATACTTCTAAAAGAAGAGCAACTTGACATTTTAGGAGTAAAAAAAAAAAAGAGAAAACGTGAGAGGTACGTAATATCCAGCGGATGCTGAGGGTGGGGCATTTTCAGGGAGCTCATATGTAAACCTCCTTGATGTCTTGAAAAATAAAATCAGACCACCTTTCAGTGGCAAGAGGGGAGGAGAGTATTCCAGGAGGAAAGCCAGCTCCCTCTGAGGCAGAAAGAAGGCTGGATGGGGAAGAAGTGGGGACAGGCTGGGCTCTGAGATACTCAGGGGAGGATTTGGGGGCGGATGCAAGAGCTCTGGCACCTGCGCTCCCCAGGAATCTACACTTCCTTTTTTTGTTGTTGAGATGGAGTTTCACTCCTGTTGCCCAAGCTAGAGTGCAATGGCAGGATCTCAGCTCACTGCAACTTCTGCTTCCTGGGTTCAAGTGATTCTCCTGCTTCAGCCTCCCAAGTAGCTAGGATTACAGGTGCGCGATACCATGCCTGGCTAATTTTTTGTATTTTTAGTGGAGATGGGGTTTCACCATGTTGGCCAGGCTGGTCTCGAACTCCTGAATCTGCACTTCTTAATCCTCCCAGTAAACTACTCCCCAGGCCTTTGCAAATAGGCTCCTGACCCACCTTACTATGTCTCCATGACAACTCCTCATCATTAAATCCCTGCCTTGGCCCTCAGCTCCTGACAGCTTTCCAGCCTAGCCCTCTTCCTGTTCATCTGTGACCCTGGTTCCCCCAGCTCTCACTTCTGTTCACTCTGTTTCTGCTGCTTCGTCCCCTTCACTGCTTACTCTCCGAAGACACCCCCAAACTTTGTTCAGGAGACTTAGGAACCTGCAGTTCAGCATTAGAGGCAATAGGCACAGAGCATTAGAAGCAGGCAAGACTCTGACGTTGCTAAAAGATAAATGCTATTTTTTTTAAAAAAAAATAATACAAAGCCTTAGAGAAATATCTTAGGCAAACTCCCAGGGGCTCAGTGCTGGGCTTGGAGTACTATTGGATATTATATTTGCGCAGCCGCTCGGCAGCTCCTACACAAGCATCCTCATGTCGTTCTACATTCCGGCCTTATGGCTGCGATAGATGGCCTGAGCGAGGGGCAGCCAAACCCCTTAGGCCAACTTAAAGCAAAGGCAAGCAACTGGCATTTCCTTTCTTTTCAACAGAGGATGGTGTTCAAAATAATCTTTCTTTAGTAAACTTATTTTCCCCCTTTTTCTAAGCCACTTGTCCCCTCTCCCGGTCACTCCCATTGTCCTGTGGCTCTAAATTCTTAGCACATCTTGGACACCAGTCTGTAAGTTGAAGAATGCTCCATTTTTCATCTTGCAAACAGCCTTTGCCTTGGAGCATGGCTTTGTTTGATGAATGTGCTTACTGTTTTTCTTATAAAAGCTCCTTCTGGCTGGGTAGGAAATCACCGCTAAACAAAACCTTTAAAACCTGTGCGCATCCCACAGGTACACAGTCATGTCCCCCTAGTAACACCCAAACCCCTCATAATTAACCCCTCTGAAAAATATCCGGGATTTATAGTCACTGGTGCTTTCACTTACGGAGGTGATGGATGTTTCCAAGCTGATGTAAGACTAGGGGTAGCATGTTCAAAGATAAAGAGGATGAACTTGGAAGCAGGTGCATCTGGTTTCAAAATCTGGTTCCACCATTTGCTGATCATGTGACCTCGAACCAGCAGCTCTCTAGCCCCCGGTCACACATTTCCCCACAGCAATGACCTTACAGGGTTCCTTGGAGGCTGAGCACAATGTCTGTCACCTGCCACAATGAATCATGGTCCACGGTCCTAACCTCTCTTCTAGTATTTCTCCAGTTGTATTTTAATCATTGATGTATTTGCCTGTAGTCCTCACAGGCTCCAGAGTTCCTTGACGACAGGAACCACATCTTACTCGTACTCTTGGAATGGAGTCAGTGCCTGTTATACAGTAGGTGCCTAATGAATGCAGCCTGATTTAGTGGAACACAATGGCGTCCTTTGAATCCTCCTTTGTTCCAGTCATTGTGTTCTCTTCTTCAGTAGCTCTATGTGTGTGTCAGATTTCCCTAATCTGTCTTTCGTGTCTATCATTCTCTCTGTATTCATTATTTTACTTAGAATTAACAACATGTTTTATTATATATCTTAGATTTACACATTTCAGTTTTGATTCTTTTTTTTTTTTTTTTTTTTTTGGCTAGGTCTCTCTCCGTTGGCCAGGCTAGAGTGCAATGGCACGATCCCAGCTCACTGCAATCTCCACCTCCAAGGTTCAAGCGTCCTCCTGCCTCAGCCTCCTGAGTAGCTCAGACTACAGGCATGTACCACCAAGCCAGGCTAATTTTTTGTACTTTTAGTAGAGATGGGGTTTCGCTATGTCAGCCAGGCTGCTCTCGAACTCCTGACCTCAGATGTTCTGCCTGCCTCGGCCTCCCAAAGTGCTAAGATTACAGGTGTGAGCCACCGTGCCTAGCCCATTTAATGAAAAGATCACACACACACACACACACACATGCATGCACCCCCCTCCCCCCCCCACACACACAGCTTTTTCCCTAGCATGTAGTTAACACTATGAACCATGATAGTGGAATAACTTCTTTTGACCTAGATAGCTGCCTTTTTGGTTGCATCTCATTACATTGAACGACTTTAGTAGATACAATATCGCTAAATGGAAAAAATGAGAATGACTTTAGAACCTGTATTTTTCTTGATGTGTTTAAGACCTACGAATTCTTTTTATTCTAACAGAGCTCCAAAGATCTTCTAAAGAAAATGAGGGGTTTTTTTAATAAACTATCCGGAGCCCCTGCCTAGGAACCACTGCCCATAGTTACTCAGTCCCTTCAGGCCTCCCAGGATGAGGTAACGGGGTCACAGATTTCTGTGAAAATGCTTTCCTCGCATCACAAGCATCTTCATTTGCAGGCTGAGTACTCGATAATGGTAAGATGATCTTGTACATGAAGTTTGCCCAACTGCATGTACATGTTGACTGAAACGTGATTGGATGCTCTTATTAAGAGATCAATTTCAGAATCACCCTTTCTTTTTGAATTCTCCTCCATTAGTTCAGCGGCCAAACCAAGGCATGGAAATTCCAGGACAACAGAGAAGGCTGTGGCATGCCTGTGAAATTCTTCCCTAGCTACGAGAGAAACACTTATTTTACCCATCATGTGACTCATAAGCTCTCCAAGCACCTCTGTAGCGATGAAATACTCTGGCCAGTGGGTGAGGTACTGTAAGTACAAAGTTTCTGTAAGTGGACCCATGTTGGTGTTGCCCAAGTGGGACAGGTCATTACAGGTTGGGGTCCTGAGTGTGGCCCTCATTGCGACTGCTGCAGCCCACCTTGAGGGGTCCTGAGCACAGTCCCCTGAAGCCATGCTGTGCCTGGGCTGCAGGGCAGGGCAGGGCAGGAGAGGAACTTTCCTTTTTTTTTTTTTTTTTTTTTTTTTGAGGCAGAGTCTCACTCTATCACCCAGTGAGGGCAATAGAGGCACAGTGGCACGATCTCGGCCTTCTGCAACCTCTACTTCCCGGGTTCAAGTGATTCTCCTGCCTCAGCCTCCTGAGTAGCTGGGGTTACAGGCACATGCCACCATGCCCGGCTAATTTTTGTATTTTTAGTAGAGACGGAGTTTTGCCATGTTGGCCAGGCTGGTCTCGAACTCCTGACCTCAGGTGATCCCTCTGCCTCCGCCTCTCAAAGTGCTGGGATTACGGGAGCATGAGCCACCGTGCCCGGTCAGGAGCTTTCATATTCATTTCTCTGGCTTTGCTCTATTTTGTTTGGAGCTGAATGATTTTCTGAAGCTGATTTTCTTCTGCATCGCTGACGGAATTTCCATTCATGCTTACTCACTGTCATTGATTTTATGGCATTCACCTCTGTACTATTTTTCATTATAGTTTCTTTCATTTCTTTCTTAATATATGCCACTCCATTTTCGTCTCTCTCTTTGTAATTGTCATCAATAACTCTTTTTTGAGCCCTTTGGCTCTGAGTATTTTGTTTTGTTTTGTGTTCAGTTTTCATGCTAGCTTCTCTGACCTTTTGTTCTGATTCTTGGGCAATTTCTTGTATAAAGTAAGTCCCTTGTCTAACTTTTGATTCTATGCGTTTTCTCTAATTTCTCTTTCCTTTGGGAGGCCTGGTTCTGTGTGCTGGTTCCTGCGTTTGTTTCTTGCTGGCCATTATTTATTTCCGAATAGAGCTGGCCATTTGCTGGAGCAGAAGACGCAGCAAGCAGGACAGTCCTTTGCTTGCATTTGGATTTGTCACCCCAAATGTGTCATTTTCTTTGTCAAAGGAGGGGAGGTAAGGGCCCCTCTATTTTTAATTGTCAAAAACAAGAGTTTAGCATGGCTCCAGGCAAATCACATAAGGCCATAGGTTCTCTGTGTGCTGTGACCTGGGGATCCACCCTGCCTGGCTCCTTCTGCAGGCCTCTTCATCTCAGTGGTATCCGGGAGACCAGGTGTGGACTGTGGCAATGGCTTGCCAGCCTGAGGTCTCCTCGGGCCCTCTCCCTCTGTCTGCCATGCTGAATCAGGGCATGGGGTCCCTTGCAGCCAGTCCGCTGTCACCTCCCCTCATGCCAATTAAAAGGTTACTGCCCCGCCTTTCAAGGAGTTTGACGTGCAGCGTTTGGCCTCCACATCTCATGTAATAACAATCTAATCCTTCCAGTACTCAGAAGTCAACCCTGATTCCTATGTTTCTCTCATATCCCACAATGAACCCATCCACAGAGCTTGTCGGCTCCATTTCAACCTGTGTCCAGAATTCATTCCCGTCTTACCCCCTGCATTTTGACCACCCTGGTCCGTGCCACACCTGGACTACCACCTCATACCCAGACAGCTACAATAGCCTGCTGAGTGGTCTCCCTGCTCCCTCCTTCGTCCATGAGTCTCATCATGTCGTGTCATTCCACTGAATGGGAACACTTCCAGGGCTCTCTATGTTAGTCAGGTCTACGGAGCCCTGTCCTCTCTGGAGCTTCAGTGTGACTCTGCTCTGCCCCTCCTCCTCTCCGCTTCATCTCCCCCTGCCTCCCTCCCGTGCATCCACACCAGCCTCCTTTCTCCTCCTCCACGCTCCAGGAACACTCCTGTCTTGCCTGGGCACAGCGGCCTCTGCTGCCTGGAAGGTGCGTCTCCCACCTGCGTGGCCAACTTCCTTACCTTTTTTCAGTCGTCCTTAAATGTCGTCTTCTCAGCCAGGCCTGCTGTGATCATGTTCTGTAGTGCTTCATCTTGCCCGCACTCTCTGTGTTCTCAACTCCCTTGAAACTGCTTTACTTTCTCTTTTGTCTTAGTGCTTACATCACATTTACTTCTTTATTATATTTGCTATGTGTTCCTGCCTTTTAACCTGTAAGCTGCGTAAAGGCAGGAAAATTCTCCCGTCTACTGCAATATCACTAGGGCCGAGGGCCGACCCTGTCACACGGTTGGCCTTAGTACACATTTGTGAATGAAGGAAGGAGTGAATGAAGCAATGCGTGAATGCAGAGACACGCAGGTCCTACTCAAGGTCGAGCCTGTCCTCGGAGTCCAGCCCCGTATTTACTTCATGATATTTCAGGCCAGGCGTGGTGGCTCAAGCCTGTAATCCCAGCACTTTGGGAGGCCGAGACGGGTGGATCACGAGGTCAGGAGCTCGAGACCATCCTGGCTAACATGGTGAAACCCCGTCTCTACTAAAAAATACAAAAAACTAGCCGGGCGAGGTGGCGGGCGCCTGTAGTCCCAGCTACTCGGGAGGCTGAGCAAGGAGAATGGCGTAAAAACCCGGGAGGCGGAGCTTGCAGTGAGCTGAGATCCGGCCACTGCACTCCAGCCCGGGCGACAGAGCGAGACTCCGTCTCAAAAAAAAAAAAAAAAAAAAGATATTTCAGACCTTCAGCAGGAGGAGGTTGGTGCTGTGGCCTTTTCCCTGCCTGGTGGAAAGGAGACCACTTGTTTCCAGTTTTCCATCATCTTTTTTTTCCCATTTGCGGTGTGTTTCCACCCTTCATTGTTAGCAGACCAAAGTTAACATTAATTGGACAGCTCAGGAAAATTGTGCCCAGCCCAGAGCCCCTCTTTTCACAGGGCCTGGGCCTGTCTTGATTTCACTTGGCTGGCATGGCCCCTGCACGTGGACACAGGCACAAGGTGCACCCGGTTGAGGACCTAAGGTGGGAGGAACAGTACAATTAAAGCTGGCAGAGTCCTTCACCAGAAGCTGCCACCCCTGCCTATAGTCCCAGTTATGAGGCACCCCCAGCACAGCTACTTAGTCAACTTCACGAAGTTCATGTTCCTCCTCTAAATGATGGGATCGATCAACCTAATGGACATGTTTTTTATTCCCTGGTGCAGCAAGAGATAGAATTTCTCTGCTACCACCAAGTCCATTTCCAACTCACTTAGGCCCCCAGCTGCCAATCTGCGGTGGAGTGAGTGATGACCGATGGCTGGGGTTTGCTCATCACTCCTGACCCTCTAGGGTAGCTGCTGTCTCTCTTCTCTTCTGGATGGAATGAGCTGATCTCCTCTGCAGCCACCCAAGCCTGCCTCTCTCTTCGGATTCTCACTGGAGCCTATTAGGAAAACCAATCTGCCATCAGATGCTGGGCGTCTAATTAAGTCCCTTGACATTCGGAGAGTGAGACTGTAGAGCCTGTTACTCCTCCATCAGTTCTCACTTGGCTGTGCTTGGGAGCGAGGCTCTAGTTCCAGTATGTGTAAAAAGCCCAGGCAGCAAAGGGAGGAGACTGGGGACAGCAGGCCAGGCCCTGGACTCCAAAATATAAGGAAGGAAGAGAAGAGTCAAGCAACAAGTCTAATCTGGGCTCTTGTGGGTCACACAGTCCATCCTTGGGTCATCCTGAAGGCCTTCTTTCCCCACCCACCCCAACGCCAGCACATCTCAAACATTCCTGGAATCTGCTCATCTCTCCTGGTTCTGTTGTCCTGCGTTACCATTTCTCCTGGACAGCCCAGCTGTTGTCCAACTGCCTCCCCTGCCCCTGTTGTCTGTTCTCTGCACAGCGGCCAGGATAGTCAGATCCTTCCTCTCCTTAGTGGAATCCCATTCAGTTATAGGTGGCTTTACATGTGGCTTTAGCTTTAGAGCCTGCCATTCACCTGACCCTTTTAAGACCCCGGGAAGGGCCCTAGCAATGTGCTTAGCAAGAATTATCAATTCAATAATTACCGGGGGTTCATGGTTGCTCAAGAAGCTTTAAAAAGCCCTGAAATCTCATAGCTGCTATGTGAAAAAAGCTTGATAGTGATTTTCCCAGATTTGACAATAGTCCTAACGATCTATGGGACATCATCAATAATCAATTGCAATGATGAAAATAAAATGTTCCTAAACCGACAGTAACAAGAAATCAATTTTTATCAAACCCAGCTAGAGGAAAAACTAAATAATCTTTCTTCTCTCTATGAAAAATGGTATTATGAAGTCACTGCCACAGAAGATATAATCCAGGAGAATGTGGCCCAAAAATGTAAGGAAAAAAAGGACTCTGGAGATGTGTCAGGAGCTAATTTAAAAACACTGTGTTATTTTTCTTGCTTCTGTAATGTTTTTGGTAATTTTTAGCTGTTTAAAATCTGTAATGTATTGTGAATTATTTTCTCACTCTAAATAAATGTTCAATTACATAGCTCATTTTGATTCCTAATTCTGGAATCTGGCTCTTCTTTTCTAAAAAGGATGCTCCAAGTTGTATGTTTCAGGTCCCATAACATGTGTACCCACTGTCCCTGAGGGCTTCCCACTGCACTTGGAATAAAACGTCGCCTCCTCCTGTAGTCCCGCCCTGCTCACCTCCCATCCCACCTTGCCGCCGCCTCCTCTTTCTCACTGGGCTGCAGACTCCCAGAGTTTCTCCCTGTCCCTCTAACTACTAAGCTCAGTCCTACCTCGGCAACTATGCATTTGTCCTATATTCTGCCTGGAACCTCCTCCTCCAATCTTCACTTTCAGTCACCTGGGGTCCAGCCCAAGGCTACCTCCCCTGAGAATCCCTGCCAAATATCCCTACTCAAAGTGGAGCCTCCTGCCCACCCTGCTCCACCCTCGTCACTGCTCTATCCCTGTGTTTTGTCCACTTCACAGGGCATACTTCTATCTCCCTGAGACTAGCATGTTTCCTCTTCAGTGCCTGTCACCTCTCTCTGCCCTGGGAGGCTGTGGTCACATGAGCCCCAGGAGTGGTTGGGCGGGGCGGGTGGTCATGTCTGTCTTGTCTATCGTGGACTTTTATCACACAGAATGGTGCGTGGCTCGCAGTAAACACCCTGTGGATAATTGCTGAGTAGACTGTTATCTACAGTTCGAATCAGCAACTTCTTTATGGAAGATGTGTTGGCAATAGGCCCCCAAAGCATGAAAATGTGCAAACCCTTTCTCCCATGACTCCTACTTCTAGAAATTAATCCCAAGGCAATTATCAGGAAGATACACAAAGAGGGGCGTTAGCCACCTGATAAAAATCATGGGAGTCAATCACATTGGGGTTCTAGTCTTGACTCCACCAATTCAATAGCTGCTGTGTGACCCTGAGCATGTTGTTGACATCTCTGAGTTCTGGTTCCTCATCTGTAAAAGGGGATGGTAATAGGAACACAGCTCAGTGCTGACTAGTACTGTATTTCATGATGCTCACTATGGTATTGTTTATAGTGGGATAAAATCTGAAAGAGCCTAAATATTGAATCACATAGGAGTCCAGATCAGTGCCACCCAGTTGAAGCATAACGCAACACAAATCGCAAATATAAACACATATGTAATTTTTAATTTTTCTGTGTGCACATTAAAAAGTAAAAAGGAAAAGCTGAAATCAATTTTAATAATTTATTTTGTTTAACCCAATATATCCAAAATAGCGTTTCAACTTGTAACCAATATAAAAATTATTAGAGAGATATTGTACCTTCTTTTTTTGTGTGTGCCAAGTCTTCAAAATCTGATTTGTATTTTATGCTTACATTTATTTCAGACTACAGAAATGACCCCTGAAAGTATAGTCTTTTTTTGAGTCTCACTCCATTGCCCAGGCTAGAGGGCAGTGTGATCTCGGCTCGCTGCAACTTCTGCCTCCTGGGTTCAAGTGATTCTCCTGCCTCAGCCTCCTGAGTAGCTGGGATTACAGGCATGTGCCACCATGCCTGGCTAATTTTTGTATTTTTCATAGAGTCGGGATTTTGCCATGTGGGCCAAGCTGGTTTTGAACTTGTGACCTCAGGTGATCCACCAGCCTCAGCATCCAAAAGTGTTGGGATAATAGGCATGAGCCACAGTGCCCAGCCTGAATGTACAGTTTTCATGCTTATATTTATTTCAATTCAGATCAGTCACATTTCCAGTGCTCAACAGCCACATGTGGCTAGCAGCTACCACATTGGAGTGTGAAGGTCTAGGTAATTTGTAGTGCAACTTTAAAATACAGTACAGCCTTGAAAAAGCCTGGTTCCAAAAGAATATCTAATCATGCAAGAAAAAGCTCAAAAAATGAGACTTAGTGAAAAATGTAGTGTACAAAACCAAATAAAGTATGCTCCCACTTTTGTTAATGTAAATATATGCTTATGTTTATTTGAGTATGTAAATTGATGCACATATTGCAAGGACATGCAGCAAAATCCTAACGGGGTCATCTGAGGAAATGGAATTATGGTGATATTCATGTTCTCTATACGCCTGTATTGCTTTTAGAATCAGGAGGAATATTGTCATTTTTAAAGTGTCCAAAGTGTGCTTAGCCATCTTGCACCATGACCTGACTGCAGCGGCCATTTGTGGATATGAGATGTTCTATTAGAGAACTGGTCCCAATTTTCCACCTTTCTCTGGACCCAAGCACTCTGCCACATGACTGCAGCTACTCCTACAGAAGGCAGAGTAAACCTCCTAGCCTCTTGACTTTGGATTCAGCCCATGACTTCTTTTAGACAATGGTATGTGGGCAAAGGTGATCATTGTCAATTCAGAATCTAGGCCTTAAGGTGCACTGTGTGTTCCTGTGTACCATCCTGTGCCCCTGCCATTTTCATGAGAAGAAGACGCCCTGTCTATCTCTCTGGTTCTAGGAGGGTAAGGAGTACACAGGGCCAGATTTGTATCTGATCTGTGTCTCAGAGCCACCAACCTGTGGATGTGTGAGAAATACATACTGATTGTAGTGTGTGGCACCAGTGTTTGTGGTTGTTTGTTATAAAGCAAGGGCTGACTAATACAGTGTTGTTGAACTCTTTCACATATACTCAATCTAATCAAGGAAACAAAAGTTTGATTGGAATTATAAGTTAGAAAACTGAAATCAAGATGATATTTGATGTGCTTAAATGTGTCCCAAAAATTTCACATATTGGAAACTTAATTCCCAATACAACAGTGTTGGGAGGTGAATCCTAATAAGAGGTGATAGAATCGTGAGGGCAGAGATCTCATAAGTGGATTAATGTTGTTATCATGGAAATGAGTTTGTTATTTTCAGGGTAGGTTGTTACAAAAGTGAGCCTGGCCCTTCATGCTCTTTCTCTCTCTCTTGCATGTACTCTCTTGTTGTTCTGCCTTCTGTTATGGGATGACACAGCATGAAGGCCCTCACCAGATGCTGGCACCATGCTCTTGGACTTTCCAGCCTCCAGCACCATGAGTCAAATACATTTCTGTTTATTATAAATTACCCAGTCTTAGGTATTATATCATAGCAATGGAAAATGGGCTAAGACACAAGAACACTTTGAAAAATTCAAAAAATACAATTACCAAGGATCTCCAAGGCAAAAGAAGCCCAGGCTTTACCTCTGTAGCTTTGGCTGTGTTTCAGACACTCTTGATTACTAAAACCTAAAGTCAAAGAAGGACAGAATTTCATTGTTCTGAGGTATTACCCTGTCCTGAGGATGCCAATGAAAACTCCCAAACCTCTTGATTTGAGAACACATTTTTCCTCCTTGAAAAATTATTCATGTTCATCATAGAAGATACAAACAAACCAAAAAAGAAAGAAGGAAAAAGACAAAAGAAAAATCACTCACAATCCCATTACCCAATGATAACTTCTATCAAACATTGGTGTGTGTGTGTATATCTATATATATATATATGTGTGTGTGTGTGTGTTTGTATAATTACATTTTTTCTACAAAAAGGATAACATACTGTATAGAACATACTGTTCTATAATCTTCTGTTTACATTTACTATGCCATAAAAATCTTGCTTTGCCACTTAACATCTTCCACAGGATAATTTTGAAATGTGGAATTATTGCCTAGTTTTCACTTGGGTGGATGTAACATAAATAACTCTACCTAACTCTTGAGGTGTATAGATTATTTCCAGATTATTAGATTATTGTGTGTTGCTCTTTAGCTATTACAAGCAACATCCTATACTTTAGATCTCTGTGTGTGTCCCTGATTGTTTCCAAGGGTTAAATTCCTACAAGTGGGATGTCTGGGTGGGGACACATATTTATAAAGCATCCCCTATCAGAGTGTCACATCCTCACCTGTCTGATGAGAGGGACTCACTTCCGCATGATTGTCTTCCCCTTTCCCCAGCTTCCTATTGTTTTCAAATACCCCTGGGAAGGAGAGGTCCCTGGAACTAACGTTGCCCAAAGTCCTTAGCTTGACTACATCAGACCTGCCCTTCAGAAAGCAGGGCCCTGAAAGAAGTGAGAACTGGAAAAGGGGAGCAATGAGGGTGTCAAATCGCCCTTCACCCTCACACACTCCCATACGATGAATCCTCTCCCTGCAGCGTGGTGGGGCAGGTGAGGAAACTGTTCCCAATGGCTGCCTGAGGCCAACTCTGCATCTGGACCCATTTCACAGCCCAGAGCCCTGCAGTTGGGGCTCTCCGTCCCTTACCTGTGATTCCTCCAGGCAGCAGACAGCAGGTTGATCCCCTGTGCGCCTCCTTCCCCCTACTCAGGTGAACCCATGTCTGAGGTTCCGCTGGCCACCTGTGACTCTGCCTCACTCTGGAGCACAACATGTGGAGGGAGGAGCCTGGGACCCGGGTGCACACGGGGAACCTAAGCTCTAAACTGGGCTCAACTATTGACGTGCTGGATTTCCTCGGACATAATTTTACTTCTCCAGGTGTGACGTAGACTGTTCAGCTGTTCATGAAATATGTTTTCTTTTTAGCTCCTGTGCACACAGCAAGACTATGCCCACCAGCCTCCTCTGTACGTATGTGGGACCGTGTGACTGTGTTCCAGCCAATCGCATGTGAGCAGGAGTGACATGTGTTGCTTCCACCTCGGGCCCTCAAGAACCTCACATTAGGAGCTCCTTCCCTTTCTGCCAGCCCAATACAGATGAGCCAGACGACCTTGACCTCACAAACCAGGTGTTGAAGATTGTAGAGCAGAGCTACAAGTTGGAAGGGGCATGGGTCAAAGGTTGCCCCCTGCAGACAGCCACCTACCCATCGGTAAGACCTATCCTCAACTTTACATGGGAGAAAAATCAACTTTTATCATAGCAGACCCTTAAATGTTAGGGCGAAGTTTTTAGAGCTGCTAATATCATCTTTAGTACTCTGATGATATTATAACAGAGGGCTTTATTTCCTCATCTATAAATGGGAGAAAGAAAGAAGGGAGTCAGCACCCACCAAGGATCTTTTCTGTGCAAAACCCCATGCTCCACACATTATACACATTTGCCCTTTAACCCCCTGCAAAATGCTATGATCTTAGGACTGTTATTCCAATTTTCTGGAGACTGAGCTGGAATTCAAACGCAGGACTCCTGCACCCTGATCCCATGACAAACACCACTTTGAGGTTCTGGAGGACCTAACACTGCAGGCTCCTGCTTCCTGCCTAGTGAGCAGAGTGGTACAGAACGTGCCGGCTGGAGTCTGTCAGGCCAGGAACCAGGCCCTCACCAGAGGAGAACTTGGCTTATCTAGGCCTCAGTTTCCTCATCTGTCCAGTGGAGCTGCTGTGATAGCATCCACCACATGGGGTCGTTTGAGGACACTTTTTCTGATTAGGTTCAGGAGAAGCCTTTTAACTTCACCTCCACTGGAGATCTCCAAAGCTCTGCCTTGCTGGGGGAATTAGGAGCCCATCATCATTATTCCTTGTTACCTAGGAAGCCAAACTGCCTGTGATGTTTTATTGGCCTGACATTTTCCTTCAAAGATCTCTATCCACTGCTGTGAGAGTTGCTGGCTTCTACCAATTTGATGAGATGAGCATCTATCATCTCCCAAGGGGAAGTCTGACTCTAAAGGCTCTAAAATAAAATGGGAAAAGGTTTGATTTCACTGAGGCTGGTCTTGGGGGCTGCTCCTGGGGAGTCTGTATGTAAATTCCCAGCAGAAGCAGTGAGAGGTCTGGACTCTGCAGCCACATCTGGTGGGTGACGAAAGCTGGATGGGGAGGCTGTTCCTAGGAAAACTAATCCCAGTGCTTGGCCGTGTGTTTCTACGTGACACCACACGAGGCAGCCTAGTTTACTGTGGCCCTGATCTCCCCCACCAGCTCTGGTCTCTGTGATCTGCCCCCAGCTTCCTCCCAGGATTTCATGAAACCTCAAATCTGTTTGTGCAACCTCAATTCAAACAAGTCTATTAACTTTCACCCAGTGAAATTCATTCGTTGTTGCTGGCTTTGCTGGCTCACAGCGTTTTCAAGCCACAAAAGAGCTTGGAGGTTTTAGGACCCTAACTCCTTCAAAGACCACGTGGCTCCTTCACTGCTTCAAGGTTTCTAAAGGGCCCCCTGGCATAGAGACGGAGTCTGATCCCCTTAGCACGGCATTTGATTACTTGCTGATCCAAGGGCGCTCCCAGCCTTGCCTCTGTCCTCGTTCTGCCTCTGCCCTGGCTCTGCCTCTGTCCTGGCTCTGCCCCTGCCCTGCATGGCTCCTCACCTCTGGCTGTGATAGAAATTGTCTCAGTGTATTAGGAACCTCCTCAGGTCTGGGCGTTTGTACCTGTGTCTTCTCTGTCTGGAATACGCTTCCTTCACCACCTGGTGAAAGTTCCGGCACCCACCAGACTAGCTCAGGTGTCACTTCCTTCCTGAAGCTTTCCCTGATCCTACTAGGAGAAAGTAGCTGTTCTGCCTTCCACGCCCTAGACACCTCTGCCAGAACAGTGACGCCTGGCGCTTCGTGAGCTGCTTGTCTTAGTCA
Source organism: Mandrillus leucophaeus (assembly GCF_000951045.1). NCBI lineage: Eukaryota > Metazoa > Chordata > Mammalia > Primates > Cercopithecidae > Mandrillus > Mandrillus leucophaeus. The sequence continues at coordinate 5,008,961 of NW_012102365.1, forward strand.
GCGTAGACAGCTAGAACACAACCCCACAGCAGAACAAAATCCCATAGCCTGTGTGATTTAAACCACGGAAACGTATTTTCTCACAGTTCTGGAAGCTGGAAGTCCAAGATCAAGGTGCCAGCAGGATCAGTGTAGGTGAGGGCTCTCTGCTTGGGTTGCAGACGCCTGCCTATTTGCTATGTCCTCACAAGGCCTTTCCCTGGTGTCTATATGTGTAGAGAGAGTGAGATCTCACTCTTCTCTCTTCCTATAAGGCCACCAATCCAATAGGATTAGGGCCCTGCCCTTGAGACCTCATTTCACCCTAATTACCTCCTAAAAGCCCTATCTCCAAATACAATCACACTGGGGGTTAGGACTTCAATATATGAATTTTGGGAGGACACAATTCAGCCCACAGAAATAACAGGCCCTTTAAATTGGGGGCTGCTTTTCAGTTTTGTGTTCCTAGGAGAAGCTTCTAACCTAGGACAAGTAGAAGAGCCTAGTACAAGAAAGAATTGAGTAACCAAGTCAGACAGCTGAGCTGAGTAGAGAACAACAGACTGAAGACTTTTGAAGATAGAAACTTCTATGAAAAGGAAGATTTTCAGTTTCTAGAAACAGAAAACAAAACACAAATTCCCCAAAACAATAGAGGAGTTTACTGACCAATGGAACCAAAAAATTCCAGATGTGGGCTTCAGGAGTGGTTTGATCAGGGTGTCAGGTTCACTTCTTGATAGTTTTCTCTACTATACCCACCTTTATATATTGATTTTGGCCTCGGGCTGGTTTTATTCATGGTGATAAAGTGGCTGCGTTAGGTTTCAGTTCAAGGTCCTTATCCCAACCATTCAGAAAGATAGAGACATCTACATCACAGAATTCTCAGCAAAAATCCTAGAGTTTGCACTGGTTGAACCAGTTACTGTGGCAAAAGGAACATGATTCTCTGAGTAGCTTAGACAAATCATGTCCCACCTAGTTTTTTGGATGGTCACTCTCAATGAATTCTCAAGGTTGTACATAATGGAGTACTGAAAAACATTAATTTTAATATTCTTTTCTCCCTCCCTTCCTTCCTTTCCTTCCCTTCTTTCCCTTCTTTCTTCCCTCCCCTCACTTCCTTCTCCCCTTCCCTTCCCCTTCTTTCCTCCTCCTCTCTCCCCCTCTTTGCTCATCCCCTCTCCCCTCCCCTCCCCTTCCCTCCCTTTGCCTTCCCTTCCCTTCCCTTCCCTCCTCTTCTCTTTCCTCTCTTCCTTTCACAAATTATATACAGTTATTTATTTTTTCTTGAGACAGAGTCTCGCTCTGTCGCCCAGACTGGAGTGCAGTGGCACGATCTCAGCTCACTGCAAGCTCTGCCTGCCAGGTTCAGGCCATTCTCCTGCCTCAGCCTCCCGAGTAGCTGGGACTACAGGGGCCTGCCACCACGCCCGGCTAATTTTTTGTATTTTTAGTACAGACAAGGTTTCACCATGTTAACCCGGATGGTCTTGATCTCCTGACCTCAGGTGATCTTCCTGGGATTGCAGGGGTGAGCCACCATGCCCGGCCTGTATATAGTTATTATAAGTCAGACTATGTACTAGGTGTTGAATGCATACATGAGATTAAGACAAGATTGCAATCTCAAGCTGTTGAGAATCCTACTTAAAGGGGTTTTGAAAATTATCCAGAAGGCAATGAGGAACCATAATGGGATTGTAAGAAGGTGAATGACTATATTAGTTATCTATTGCCGCATAACAAACAACCTCAGAATTTAACATCTTAAAACAACAAACATTATCTCACAGTCTCTGTGGTGCAGGGATCTGGGCAGAGCTTACCTGGATGCCTGAAGTTCCAGGTCTCTCACATGGCTGCAAGGGAGGCCATGGCCAGGGCTGTGGTCAACTCAGGGCTGACTCTGGGAGCGTCTACTTCCCAGTCTACTCAGGTGGCCCCTCCACAGAGCTGTCTTGCAACATGGCACCTGGCTGATCCCATGCTGAGCAATCGAAGAGCTTGAGGAAAAGCACTTGAATGGTAGCCACAGTCTTTTATAATCTAGTATTAGAAGGAAATCCCGTCTTTTCTGGAATGTTCTATTTGACACACAGGAGGCAATATGTCCAGCCTGCACTCAGAGAGGAAATTATACAGAAGTATGCAAGCAGGAGGTGAGGATTGTTGGGACCATCAGAAAGTCTGCTTGAAAATAAAATAAAGCAACGGTTTACCTGCAGCTTGAATGTCAAAGAAAAGGGCAAGGGGTAAGTCTGTGAATAACACACCTCCGCCCTTCCAAACAGCTCTGGGGCATTCAGGGAAGGCTTCCTGGAAGAAGGCACATTTCAACTGAGCCCTGATAGATGAGGAGGAGTCAGGGGAAGGGTTGGGCAGAGAGCATTCCAGGGGGGATGTCAGTTTAGGCCCCCTTGGGGGTGGGTCTCCCTCCTTCACTTATCCACACCCCTTTTTCCATCTCTGTTTCTTCTCCTGGCTCAATCTTGGCCCCTGCCACTGCCATGCTTGGCCTATGTATGAGTCCATTTTCACAGTACTAATAAAGACACACCTGAGACCAGGCAATTTACAAAACACGCTTAATAAACTTACAGTTTCACGTGGCTGAGGAGGCCTTACAATCATGATAGAAGATGAAAGGCACATCTCACATGGTGGCAGACAAGAGAGCTTGGGCCAGGCACGGTGGCTCATGCCTGTAATCCTAGCACTTTGGGAGGACGAGGCGGGTGGATCACTTGGGGAGAGGAGTTCAAAACCACCCTGACCAACATGGTGAAACCCCATCTCTACTGAAAATACAAAATATTAGCCAGGTGTGATGGTGGGCACCTGTAATCCCAGCTACTTGGGAGGCTGAGGGTGGATAATTGCTTGAACCCAGGAGGCAGATGTTGCCCTGAGCTGAGATCACACCACTGTACTCCAGCCTTGATAACAGAGCAAGACTCCATCAAAAAAATAAAAAGGAGCTTGTCAGGGAAACTCCCCTTTTTAAAGCCATCGGATCTCATAAGACTTATTCACTCTCACGAGAACAGCACAGGAAAGACCTGCCGCCATAATTCAATTACCTCCCACCGGGTCCCTCCCACAACATGCAAGAATTCAAGGTGAGAGATTTGGGTGAGGACACAACCAAACAATATCATCCTGCCATGCCATCTGTCATTCAAATGCCTGTTCCTCTTTGTCCTTCAGGTCTCAGCTTGAAGGTCACTTCTCAGAGAGATTTTCCCTGTCCCCACATTCTAAGGTGGTGTCTGTCTAATCCCCACTGTGAGTCAATCTCCATAGTGTCACCCAGTTTTCCTTTCTTCCCTGCACCTGTCCCTACCTGGAACAGTCTTGCTGATGCGTTGTTTACCTGTATCTTCCTCCTGACTCCATAATGTCTGCTCCTGAGGGCAGGAACCTTGTCTGTTCATTGCTGCACCCCTAGGCCTGCACACAGTAAGGCCTCAGTGAGCCTTGGTGGAATGAATGAGCCTTCCTGCAGATCCCAGCATCTCTCTTTGCGGCCTCTGACAGGAGAGACACTTGGGTGTGCCCTGGATTCAATGCTTGTATTCCCCTGAAATTCTTATGTTGAAACCTCTTCCGCAAGGAGATGGTATTTGGATGTGGGACATTTGGGAAGTGACCCAAAGGTTGAATCCTCATGGAAGGGATTAGTGTCCTTATAAAAGTGGCTCCCAAGAGCTCTCTGGACCCTTCTGCCATGTGAGGACACAGGGAGAAGGGCCACCTCTGAACCAGAAGCAGGTTCTTCCCATAGCCTGAGTCCCAACCCACACTTCTCAGCCCCCCGAATTGTGAGAGGTGCATGTTTGTTGTTTAAGCCCTGGTCTATGGTAGTTCTTTATGGCAGCCCAAACAGGCTATGGCAGGTGGCTACCCTGGGGTGATCGGCGTCCTGAGCAGTTTTAAGCCCCCAGCAGGTTGACCCCACCCCACCCAGACCCTCCCCTTGGCTGCCCATGCTGGCCTTCCCCATGGGGCAGCACGAGGAGCTCAGAGTCCCAGGCTGGACCCAGCCAGGCCACTCCCCTGTGATGCTTTATGGCTCCTCTCCAGGCTCCTGATATCAGACACATTTTGAGAGTTTGGAGAAGGAGCATTAAAGCCAGTCAAATGGATAACTCATATTTTTTTTTAAAAATGGGCCAAACATGGGTTTGCACAATAGCCTATGACAAACACAGCTTCAGGGGATGATCTGGCAGGAAACGTCCATTTTTCCAAAGGGCACCACTGCCCTGGGAGAAATAATGAGGGCTTTTTTGGGATTCTGATCATTCCCAGGTGCTGACAGGCCAAAACGCCGAGAACCGCTGCGGCTCAGTGCTCACGCGTGCACCCAGCAGAGTCTATTGTTGGGTGTCTCAGCTAAGCATCCAGCTCCCGGGTTGGCCTGTCCTGTCCAGGGTACAACCTTGCAGTTCCTGCCTCCCTCCTGCTGACACGTGCCCCATCTCCACTGAGGTCTCTGTGACAGCTCCTAGGTGATCCCACCTCTTGTCACCCCTGGATGCTCAGCACCTGGTCTGCTGCCAGCTCAGAGCAGAGAGCACAGGCCGTGGAGCCAAACAGGACAAGGTGTGAGACCCCGTTCAGGAACAGATGATGAAGGACCAGCTGCACTGCTGATCGACTCTGTGCAGTGATGCTACCAGGGGTATGTGTATGTGTGAAGCAATTGATGGCCGCTGTTTTAGATGCAGGCTTCAGGGCTGGGGACTATATGGCTTCCCAACGTCCCCACTAAAGCAACAGTCCCAAGTCTTTTTGGCACCAGGGACCGGTTTGGGGAAGACAATTTTTCCATGGACCGGGGCAGGGATTTTGGTTTTGGGATGATTCAGGTGCATTACATTTACTGTGCACTTTATTTATTCTATTACTACATTATGATATATAATGAAATAATTATATAACTCACCATAAGGTAGAATCAGTGGGAGTCCTGAGCTTGTTTTCCTACAACTAGATGGTCCTATCTGGGGGTGATGGGAGACAGCGGCAGATCATCAGGCACTAGATTTTCATAAGGAGCACACAACCTAGATCCCTCGCACCTGTAGTTCACAGTAGGGTTTGCGCTTCTATGAGGATCTAATGCCACTGTTGATCTAACAGGAGGTGGAGCTCAGGCAGTAATGTGAACAATGGGGAGCGGCTGTAAATACAGATGGAGCCTCTCTCACTCATGCTTGCCCACCACTCACCTCCTGCTATGTGGCCCAGTTACTAATGTGGCCTGAGGTTTGGGGGCCCCTGCACTAAAGGACATCACAAGAGGCTCGTGGCTCTCATTAGTGCCCCTGGTCCTGCCTTCCCAGACCCTGGCGGGCCCAGTGTCTAGTGCTCCTTCTCCAGCATCCTGGCATGCTAGTCTCCTGGAGACCCATTACTAGCTCAGAGCCCAGATCCTGGCCCTACCGTCTCCCTGGTCTGGGGCCACAGGATCCTACACGAGCTCAGTTGCTCTGCCTGTTGGTCCTGCCTGACCTAGGCCCCATCCGTCTCCACTGCCTCCACCTTAGACCAAATCCCATCAAACTCTGTGGAACCCTGCAGTAGCCCCAACATGTTCCCCGTTCATTCTCACCCCACTTCCTGTCCCTCCTCCATGGCAGGCAGGGACATCTTAGCAAACTTTGGATTCAAATTAAGCCCTGTTCCTGCTTTAAACTCCTAGTGTTTAAAAACAAAATCTGAACGCCTCAAGATGGAGTGAAAACCACGGTGCTGGCAGGGAGCAGATGACCCACGTTGGGAGAACTGAAGGGAGTGGAATGGAGGGACGGTTCTCCAAGGTGTGGCACGGATACAGGAAGCCAGCAGGGGATGGCGAGACCCCTGGGGCAGGCAACAGTGGGAGGCTGTTTTCATCTTAGTACTGAAGGGACCAAAAGGGGAAGCTGTCACCAGACCCCAGAGAGAGCTGCAGCCTCGGGAGAGGAGCCATCTGATGGAGCTGGGGCCATGGGAGAGAAATGCAGCCATTGCTGCTGTGGCTCAGAGGCAGGGAGCTGGGGAATAAGCAATCGTCCTCTCTCTACTCCCGGTCCTTGGTCTCCTCTGGTGCTTGCAGAACCCACAGAAGCTGGGGCACAGGAAGGCACAGGAGCCCTGTTGATGCCATCCACGTAAGTCAGTCTTCTGGTAGGAGGCTGAGGGTGGGTTTGGAGGGCACTCAGAGGATAGCAGCACATGTAGCCCCAAGGCCCACAGGATCTGTCCCTGCCTGCCCCTCTGACCTTATCTCCTGCCCTCTGCCCTTCTTACTGTTTCCACTACACTGACCTATGCTCAGTAATATGGATTTGGGTGTGTGATCTCACCCAAATCTCATGTTGAATTGTAATCCTCAGTGTTGGAGGTAGGGCCTGGTGGGAAGTGATTGGATCATGAGGGTAGTTTTCATGAATGGTTTAGTAGTACTACCCCTCCTTGGTACTGTATAGTGAGTGAGTTCTCAGGAGATCTGGTTATTTGAAAGTGGGTAGCACCTCCCGCTTTGCCCTCTCTTCCTCCAGCTCTGGTCATGGAAGATGCGCCCACTTCCCCTTTGCCTTCTGCTGTGATTGTAAGTTTCCTGAGGCCTCCCCAGAAGCAGAAGCTTCCATGCTTCCTGTACAGCCTATGGAACCGTGAGCCAATTAAGCCTCGTTTCTTTATAAATTACCCAGCCTCAAGTATTTCTTTATAGCAATGTGAGAACAGGCTAACACACTCAGTTTCTCAAATACGTGGAATCTATTCCTGCCTCAGGGCCTTTGCACTGCCCTTTCCTCTCCCTGGGATGCTCCTCCTCATCCTCTCATGGCATTGAGATCTCAGCACAAATGTCACTTCCTCCTAGGGGCTCTGCAGACACCCATCCAGCTCTGTCCCCACATCCTCCACTAACACTTCTGCCACATTGTGCTCCTTTATTTGCACATAGCATGGATCTCCATCTGACAGTTGTGATTTACTTCTTTGTCGAGGTTAGAACAAAGAAGTAAATGTCCCCAGGGCAGGGACCGTGCCTTGATGATTCCCCTCTACACCCTCAGCACCAACAGCACACACCAGCTGCTTTAAGATTGCTTGTAGAGTGACTCTCTGATCACAGGCAGTAGGTCAGGGCTACGAGCCCAGCCTCTGAAGCAACACTGAGTTTGAAACCCGGTTTGACACTGGGCAAATTACTCAACTCCTATGGGTCTCAGCTTCCTCCTCTTTGAAATGGGGACAATAACTATGGAATTAAATGAGTAAATGTGGGAAACATTTCCACACCTGGCTCCAGCAGGCACTAATGAAGCACTTACTATTATTCTTGTTGTTGATTTTGGGGAGCATCAAGCCCCCAGGAAGGGCTCCCTCCTTTATTCCCTGGGGGCTAAGCTGCTGCTTCCCTCCCGAGACTCTAGTCTGTGTCTCCTTCGGCCCCTCAGGCGTGCTCTGACCACCCACCATTCCCACTCAATGCTTTCCCTTCCTCTCCCCTCCTCCACAAATGCCTCCTCAGTTCAACCATCACCTCCTCAGGGAAGCCTCCCAGGATCTCACCTGGGACCAGATCAAACCATGTTATCCATCTCCTCCCTGGCTGCCTGCTGGGGTCATTGATTTCACTGTAATTAACAAGACAGTGTCTGACTCCCCCGCCAGGATCCGTTTGTCTGGTTTCCTGCTGTAGTCCCAGTGCCTGGCTCTTTTTGGCATTCCATCAATATTGCAACCTCCTGGCCTCTGAGTCCTTCCAGGTCTCCACTTCCCAACTCCAGTCAGGTGTTCAGCTCCTTTTGTGGGTCAGGCTTATCTATGACGGAGGTGGAGGGGTTCCTGAGCAGGAGGGCTAGCAGACTTTTGGCTCAGGGTAAAGACGCCTCCTCACAGCTGGTAACACAGCCTGGGCCTGGCCCTGCCTGGTCACTGGCCTGGCTTCCATCCCCTGGTTACCCTGACCTTTTTGTCCAAGCCTCAGTTCTTCCCTCCTTCTCTCCCTCCCTCCTTCCCTCAGTGTTTACTGAGCCCCTCCTCTGGACTGGACACTGGGGCTATAAGTTGCTGCTCTTGACCTCAGGGCCTCCCGGCCTCCTAGAAGGGGGAAGTGGTGTGAGAGGATTGAGAAGGGGACACAGAAGGAAAGCCAGGGAGGCCCTAACCCAGCCTGCTGGGTTTCTGGGAAGTGGTCAGGGAAGACTTCCCAGGAGAGGTGTCCCCTGAACTGAGTTTTGAAGGATACAAAAGAGCTGGCCAGGGGAAGTTGAGGGAGAAGCACTCCCGGCAGAGAGCAGTGCATGCCTGTGTGTCCAGTGGTGAGAGAAATGTGGGTACCTTCTGGGAGCCCCATAGCAGACAGGTGGGGATAGGTGGAGGGAGGTGAAACAAGTGACTCAGTGTGGCAGATTGCAACGCGGCCACAAATTCCCCCCATCTCTGAAGCCGTGCCCTTTGTTCTAGGATGTTGCTATTTCTCCACACCTTGAACCTGGACTTGGCCTGGTGACTTTGCTTTTGCAAAACGGGACATCAATAAGCACAAACAACAGGTTGAAAAGCCCTAGCTCTTTCCAGTACCCGGGAACCCTGCAGCCACCACGATGTAGATAAGTCTGAGCTGGTATCTACGAGGATGAGAGATCATGTGGGGTGAAGCCCCAGCCATCAAGTCGTCCCCACTGCCCCAGCTGAGACCCAGACAGGTGAGTGAGGCCATCTGAGACCGTCCAACCCCAGGGGAGCCTGTCGAGATGGGAAGAATTGCCCAACCAATCCATGGAATCATGAGACATAATAAACATTTGCTGGTTGAAGCCACTGTATTTTGGGATGGTCTGTTATGCAGCAGAAGCTAACTGATACATGGGAGGATGAAGTCGATCAGTGGGGGGCCTTTTGTGCCTGGCTGGGGAGTCTGAAGTTTATCACTGTGACTATGAGACTAGACTCTGGGACACAGGATCAAATCCTGGCTCTGCCACTTATTCACTGCAGGACCTTGGGAAGTTCACTTTACCTTTCTGTATCTCTAGTTTTTCATAAGCTACAGAGGAACAAAAACACCTTGAAGGACACTAAGAGTAGTGCATGTGTAAACAAACACGAAGTGCTGCGAATATTACCTGGCACGTGGTAACAGCCCAGGAAATGCTGCCTTTTTATCATCAAATTCATATTGTGACTTCCCCCCTGGCGCTCAGTCTGCATCGGCTGACTCAGCACGCTGCTCTTGACTGACACGACACCTGACCTGGGCTTTTGTCTGTGCCCATAGAGTGTCCAACCACCCCAGTGTGCCCAGGACCGTCCTGGTTTTAGCACTCATAGTCCCCTGCCCCAGGAAGTCCCCCAGTAGTCCCAGGTACTTGGTCACTCTACCTGCCAGGCAACCCCTAGGTCTAAAGAAATTTCCAGTCCCATTCCACCCAACTGCTCTAAGATGGCAGAGTCTCTGCTCTCTCACACAGCTGAGACCCTCTTGGTTTTAAAATAAGAAACACGTGCAACATGCACAGGGCTCTGAGGAAACATCATTCCGCATGCACATGAGGCAGTAGCCATATTGTTAGGTTGTTCTCAAAACACCTGGGGGCCTTTGGGTAATGACTGTGTCTAAATGGGGCATTGGAGAAATTGTCAATGACACCAGTGTTTCTACGACAGGCTGTTTGGCTTTATGAGAAGTTAGTAAAGCATTGAGCCAACTCCTGCAATGAGCACCTCCTGGTCTGTTCTCAGACAGAGGCATCGAGACCCTTTGTTTTTGCCTTCCCCACCCCAGCTTCAGAGCTTGGGGCTTCCAAGGCCTGGGGGCTGGTCCCTCGTGGGGACTTGAGAAAGGGGAAGGTGGGGGGTGCCAGTGCCCCTGGGAGGAGCACGGTGAGTGATGTGAGAATCAGGGGATGTGATGATCTCATTTTACCAGGTCTTTGTAAAGGATTTCATCATGTCTTTATAAAGGATTCCCCACTTCTCTCTTGTATCTGTGTTTAACGGGGGTCAGAGACACACCTGTCCTAACAACCCAAAGAAAGTCTCACCCCTTGAGGGTTCAGGGGAGAACACAGAAGAGGCTGCAGAGCCCGCTCTGCTCTGAACTAAAAGGTAAAAGGGCCTGGGAGGCTTAGAATGGACACGGTTCCCTTTCCCAGGGCAGGAGGCCCACCAGGTCACCTGGCTGGCCCCTGTGACCTCCTAGAAGATGAGCCTGGAATGACCCGTGTGTGCAGATGTCCTGAGGAGGCACACAGGCCAGTGGCTGGGATGATAATAGCAGACTGGGAGCCCTAACAGCCAGACCCCTTCCTTAGATGCCAGCCACGAGGGTGTGCCGCACAGAGCAGGCCACACTGGCAGTCTTCCCCTTCATCAGGGAATCTTTGCCCGGCGCCCTGGGGGAGGGACAACACTGCTGTCTAGGGGGCATCTTGCTGCCCGCAGCCCACCACCTGCACCAGGGCCAAGGGGGCACCATCTCTGCCTACATGTAACCCAGCCACAGCACCAGGGCTGGGCAGTACCGGGGGCAGGGAGGTGAAGAGGACAGGCAGGCCACGGGGCAGCCTGACTGGGTGTGAATCCTGGTCATTTCCTGACCAGCTGTGTGGCCTCGGGGAAGTAACTCCATTTCCTGTTCTACAGTTTCCTCATCTGTGAAATGGGAACAATCACAGTCCCGCCCGTCAGAGGATGCTGTGAGGATAAAATGCATAGACACCAGTAAGGAGCCATGAGCAGGTGTGTCCCCCTTAGCCCTTCAGCTAAGAGGCTGGGAAGGAAAACGATCTGACAAACTCATTCTTGCTGACAGACAGTGCAATAATAAACTTCATCTGTTGGTGTAAAGAGCTGGAAAGCCTTGCGTCCATTTTTGCCCTGTGGCACTATCCTCCCTCTGGCCGTAATCATTACATTACTTTCACATGCAAATATCCTCAGGATCTCCCAAATCTCACCCAATGACAGCATAAGCCAGAATGTCCTGGATCTCACGATCAAATCAGGTCCTTAGGTGGCTGAGGCTCCCTGAGCACGACTCTCTCAATCAAGAGATCCAGAAACTAAAACGACAAGAGAATGGTCCATACCATCTTGGAACCCTGGTGGGAAAATATTGCCAGGTTCTGCCACTGCAGAAGCAGGGATGCCCTTGACTGGGGCCCAGGTCTGCCTTCTGGGAGTACATTGTTCTCCATGGTCTTGGCCCCCTCCTTGGGCTCTTGGCTGTACTTCTTCTCCCTCCTCTCTATAAATGTAATAAAATTTCTTACAAGGAATTAGCTCAGGCCAGGCATGGTGGCTCATTCCTGCAATCCCAGTACTTTGAGAGGTAGAGGCAGATGGATCTCTTGAGGTCAGGAGTTCAAGACCAGCCTGGCCAACATGGTGAAACCCTATCTCTACTAAAAATACAAAAATTAGCTGGGCGTGGTGGTGCACACCTGTAATCCCAGCTACTTGGGAGGCTGAGGCAGGAGAATCACTTGAACCCAGGAGGCAGAAGTTGCAGTGAGCTGAGATCATGCCACTGTACTCAGCCTGGGTGACAGAGCAAGCCTCCATCTCAAAAAAAAAAAAAAAAAAAAAAAGGAATTAGCTCAGATGATGATGATGATGAAGGCTGCGAAGTCCCCAAATTTGCTATCTACAAACTGGAGACCCAAGAAAGTTGATGGCATAGCGTAAAGGCCTGAGAGCTAGAGAGGCAACAGTGTAGACTCCAGTCCAAGTCTGAAGGCCTGAGAACTAGAAATGATGAGGGCAAGAGATTGATGTCCCATCTCGGGCAGTCAGGCAGAGACTGAATTCAACCTTCCTCTGCCTTTTTATTCTGCTCAGGCCCTAAAGGGGTTAGATAATGCCCACTGACATCAAGGAGGGCCATCTGCCTTCCTCAGTTCACCAATTCAAATAGCAATCTCTCCCAGAAACGCCCTCACAGACACACCCAAATATAATGTTTAAGGAGATATCTGGGTATCCCCTGGCCAGTCAAGCTGACACATAAAATTAACTATCACAGACACTTTGACCATTCTTTCTGGAAATCATTTTGCCAAGGTCTGCGGGTTCATTCCATATACTTTCCATCTTCCAAAGTAGTGTCTGTTACTCTGCAACTACACACCATGAGTCTTTATTTTTCACACCTGCTGTAGGAGCTTCCTCTCTGCCTTTCCCACCTCCTCTAACAGTTTTCTTGCCATTTTTTTCTAGACGTTGCTCGCAAATTTCTTGCCATGTTTCTGTCTGTGCACAGTGCCAATTTTACTTCATTCTATTGATCAACCAAGTCGCAAGGTCAGCCTGTGTTTCAGGTGAGTGGCGGCTGCCTCTTGAGAAGAGCCGCCGATGGCTGTGGTCAGATCTGCCCTTTTCATACCCTAGGAATCCATGGTCAACACTGCTCAGTGCATTTTAAACAAATTTGATGCATCAAGTGCTGACTGCCATCAATGTGTCTTGCAGCTCCTGAAACCACTGGAGGGTGTTTGTTTGTTTGTTTCGTTTGTTTTGTTTTTGTCGTTTTTTAAATTAATTTAATTAATTTAATTTATTTATTTATTTATTTATTTTTTGAGACAGAGTCTTGCTCGATCGCCCAGGCTGGAATGCAGTGGTGTGATCTCGGCTCACTGAAACCTCTGCCTCCCGGGTTCAAGTGATTCTCTAGCCTCAGCCTCCCGAGTAGCTGGTACTAGAGGCATGCACCACTGTGCCTGGCTAATTTTTATATTTTTAGCAGAGTCGTTTCACCCCATTGATCAGGCTGGTCTTGAACTCCTGACCTTGTGATCCGCCTGTCTCAGCTTCCCAAAGTGCTGAGATTACAGGTGTGAGCCACCGTGCCTGGCCCAGAGGTTGTTTTTAGCCATGCATGGCTAAAAGTCACTGAGCTGTAGAGCCCTGGACACCAGGTTCCAGACCCCAGTCTCCTAGTGTGTTGTGGGGTATTCCTATGAGAGTCACTGCTTCTCTCTGCTTCACCTTTGAGCATGCACTCATTGAATATTTACTTGGAGCTAGGAACCCTGTTCGTCACAGGTGGAAAGAAAAACTAAGTTGTGGTTCCGACTTGCCAAAGATTGTGGGAGAAAGTGGTAGTTTCAATTGTAGCCTCGGGGACACAACCTATTTTTCCTCCCATGCCTGTTTTACTTTTAATTTTTAAACTTAACTGCTCTCCATTACCATACTCACTGAAATTAACAAGAAGTCCTTACTATCTGCAAGTATGTAGACCATATTCAATTTTCCCATGGTTTCATAGATGTTTTGCTTTTGTGTTTGTTTCATAATTTGTTTGACTAAGGATTCAAGTGGATTTGACACATGTGATTGGTTGATAAATCTATGTCTCTTTAAATTGAGAGTTTCTCCTTCACGCTTTATGTGCTCTTACAATTTATTTGCTGAAGAAACTGAATGGTTGGTCCTGTAATTTTCAGAACAACCCTTTGAAGCAGCTACTTAAGGTCCACAATCCCCACGCAAACCCAGGGCAAACCCTAGCAATGAAACCCGGTAATACTTCTTCAGCATTGAGTGGTTTAAATATAGACTATAAATAGCCTCAGATGAGTATTGGTCAGTTTTTGCCATCAAAGTAGTTCTAAAGCCAAATTAAATTTGGGAGTTGCCAGTAAAGGATTGGGAACCCAAATTACCCAATGTGCAGTTGAGGAGACTGAGGCACCAAGAGGAGAAGGGTTCTCTGAGGTCACCTGGATAGCAAGGGCAAGACATGGAATTCACAGTCAGGGATTCTGGTGCACATCTAGGTTCTAAACCCCTGTGCTGAACTACCTCCCTGCCACCTGCTAGGTCCCGGGTACAGACAGATGGGGTTCTGAACCTGCCTGTGTCTCTTGTCAGCTGAATGTGATCTAGGCTGGGGATCCTGTTGAGCCCCCACTTTCCTTGCCTACAAGGCGGGAGTAGGGCTGCCTGTCCCTGGACTGCTATCAGGAAGGATGTTGTCCTGGAAGCAGTGGGAAAGGCGGATGCATGGTGGGAACCTGAGTTGGGCTTGATAGGAACTGATCCTATCACTTGTAGGGCAAGAGTGTGTGTGGAGGCCTCCTTGTCCCCCTCCTCTGCCCACCCCCAGCTCTGTCCTCAACCACTGGAGCCTGGCTCCCATGGGATGACACAACCTGCAGGTCTAAGAACCATCCATCCATTCCACCCTCTCCCTACAGCTGTCCCTGGGCCTGCCTTGTGGCCTAGGGCTGCTCATGTCGGCAGTGAAGATTGTTCTTGGGAGAAGGAACGTGATAGAGGCTTGCATAGGATCCGAAGTGGGCTTGGAGCATCCAGGAATCCCAAGGCCCTGGGTAGGCAGAGCAAGGCATAGGAAGGGAGATGCAGGCTCCAAACACTGTGTCCCCTGTGGAATCCTCAGGTCAAGGGGCTGTAGGCAGTCAGAGGGTGGCTGCAGTGGGTCCATCTAAGGTGGGAATTCAAGGCAGGGGCCCTTTTAAGAGGGAGTGAGGCTAAAGGCAGGGCCGCTGTAAATGCTTCTTCCTTCTATCCCCCTCTCCTCCCCTCGGGGCATCCAGAGCTGCCCATCTCCTCTCCCTCACCCCACTGCCCAACTCAGCTCAATCCCACCCCAGTCCATACCTGCCTGCCCCTGCCCCTCTCAGCCCCCAGGCCCCTTGGCTCTGCTTAGCGGGTGCACGGCTGGGGAAACTTTATAGAAACCTCTAAAAATGAGTTTTCCCTGCGTGTCAATCCTTCATCTTCTCACCGTACTACTCCCTGAGCATTTTATAGCATAGAAAAAGAGAAAGAAAAGTCACCCTGGCATTTATTGAGATAAATAGCGAGAGTCTGCGAGGCTGAATTGTTAAAAATGCATCTTCACCTGTGCGGATGACAAGACTGCAGCTGATAAGTCCTGTCTCCTTTGTCTTCCGGAAGTATCTCTGCACAGAGAGGGGCCTTCGCTCCCACCTCCTCCGACAACCTGGCATTCAGGCTGCAGGACTCTCTGAGACGCAGCAGCTCCACAGGAACCAGCCTCGAAACACCTTTCCCATTCGGCTCTGCGCAGTGCACTGGAACCCTTCTGATTGATTTCTCATTGTTGTCTCTCCTGGGAGAGAGTGGAGGCGGTGATGCTTGCTGGCAGCCTGCTGCATTTCAGCATTTGCCTCTTCAATGAGTTTGCTGCTATGGGGTCACACCTCCTCAGTGAAGATTAGCCTAAAACAAGAAGCACTGATTTCACTCTCAAGTCGGGGAGCCCAGGACCCCCTTGCTCATGTATCTGCAGATGCTTAGTGGGTAGGCTTTGCTGGTTTGACTGGGCTTTCTCCTGAGTCTGGGGCCTTGGCTGTTACAGGTTGACCTGTATGGCTCTGGTCCTCATGGCCTGCCCTAGGCTGGCCGTATTTGCATGAGATTACAAAGTGCTGGGAGGGTGGGGGGAAGGTACACAGCTGCTTGAGCTCTAGGTGCAGAACTGGCATGATGTCACTTTTGACACATTCTTTTGGCCAGAGCAAGTTACAAGAGCAGTCCAGATTTAAGGAATAGAGAAAAAGACTTCAAATTCCAATGTGGGAGATGTGAAGTCACATTGGGAAGGGCCAGACAAGGGGGGTGGGTAATTACAGACATTTTTGCAAACAACCTACCTCATTTGCTTTACTGCATTGAATTCTTGAAGCCACCCTGTGAGGAAGGAGTTATTAACACCTTTTTTTTTTTCAGATGAGGAAACCGAGGCTGAGAGAATTTCATTTGCTCATTCCTTTATTTCTTGCCTCTTGATTGGGCATCTCAGGCACTGGGTACTGCTGGCACCAGGGACGTGGCTGTGACCCAGCCATGGTCAGTCCCGCACTTGGGAAGACACAGGAAGGGGCAGACATGTGAATGGATGAGGACTATGTGGAAAGATTCTTGCTAAAGGGGCACGGGGCTGGGGAGACTCAATATACACAAGGGTGAGGTGTGAGGTCAGAGAAGTTTTCCCAGAGGAAGTTCTCAACTGACCTCAGAGGAGTAGCTGGAATTAGCTAGGCAAAGAATGGTGGTATGAAAAGTTTTACAGGTAGAGCAAACAACAAGAAAAGTCAGAATTGTTCAGTGGACAGAAGGTCACGGGGCTAGAAGCGCGAAGCTGGGATCCTGGCCCAGACGCAGCTGCTGCGAGTGCGGGATTCTCAGGGCAGTGTGGATGGGTCAGCAGAAGGGTTCTCAGAAGGACTTGCTGAGAAGGGTTCCTGGAAGTCCAGAGACACCGTGGGTGGTCAGGGAGTCCCCACCAAGCCTCCCTTCCCAGAGCCTGGAGGCCACACGAGAAGGTGGCAGCATCTCAGACGGAGAGAACCTGGATCGTTCATCTCTGCTGGAGGCGTTGTCTACCCACAGGGATCCCCAGCCGCGACCTCTGCTTGGGCTTTGCTCAAGAGAAACCAACTCGCATTGAGTAAAGCCACTGGGATTTGGGGGCTCTTTGCTACTTCGCCCACTCTGGCTGATATAACCCAGTCCCACTCCTCGTCAACCTTCATCAGCAAGTATTCATTGAGCTCCTCCGTGCGCCAGGCTCTGTGTCACCAGGACACAGCCATGGATGACAACAACAGGAAGTCTCAGATGCATTTGGGGAAGCAGCCAAAAAAATGACTAAATGAACAAATAAATAAAATCATTACCTAGACTGAAACTTGCTGTGAAAGAAATAAACAGGGTGTTAAGATAGCAAATGCCGGATGCAGGGAGGGTGTGTGGGAAGGGGAGGGGACTTCGGGAGGGTGGTTGGGAGGTGCCCAAGGGAAGGAGGGAGCCGCAGGGCAACAGGAGGTTCCTGGAGAGAGGACAGATGCCAGCTGCTCCCAGCTTTATGCAAATTACTTCTCTCCATCCGCCCAACAACCCTGGAAGGGGCTGTTATTGGCCCTGTTTTACAGGGGAGGGAACCGTGGCTCCAGAGAGGTGGAGTGAAGGGGCCAGGTAGAATTCAATCCCACTCTCAGGGAGCAGGGATGGGTCAGGGCAGGTGGGGCAGGGGTGGGGGAGAGAAGAACTTGACAGCTTTACTGGGCCAAGTACCGAGATCCTGTGGGTGGCCTGGGAGTCCCTGGGACCCCAGGGATATGACCCCAAGGGATGCAAAAAGTGCCTTTGGGGCTAGAAATTCAACCAGGGGAGCCATGAGCAGAGCACAGGGTCAGGATCTGACCAACACTGTCCTGGTCTAGCTGTGTGCCCTTGGTCAATGTGCTTAACCTCTCTGAGCCTTCTGTACTCATCTCTAACGTGGGGAGCAACACCAACTCTCAGGGCTGGAGTGGGAGTGAGGGAGAGGAGGTAAGTCACTTCCTCCAACCTCAGAGCCCAGGGCCTGGTTCTCTGCTACTGTCTTTCATCCCACGGGGGTTTACTGAGCTCTGATGACACACAGGCTCTATGTCCATGCCCATCGTCCAGATTCCCCCAGGCACGGGACACAGGAGGATTGTTCACTAGATGGAGCACCATGGGAGCAGGGGCCCCGTCTGTCCGCACTGCTCTATCCCTGGCACCTAGGACAGTGCTTGGCACACTCCGGGTACCTGATATGTATTTGTCGAATGAATGCAATATTCCCATTTTGTAGATGAGAAAACAGAGGCCTGCAGAGTTAAAGGGAAGCACTCCAGTCACACAGCTGGTGGTCAGGGCAGCCAAGAGTGATCCAGGTATGGAGAGTCCCAGAGCCACGAGGACGCCCCAGTGAGTGTTTCTCTGGTGCTTGGGAAGTGGACCGTCAGGCTGGGCTTGAGTGTGATGTGCTCAGGAAACCACCAGGAGGCAGGTCCTGGTACGTCTCAGGGATTTGGGGCCCAGCCGGTCGGTCCTGGCTCAGCCCACACCCTCAGACAGGCAATGCAGATCTTGGGGGGACAAGTAGCGATCAGCTCCAGCTGGGCCCAGAGACAGCCTGTGGGCAGGGGTGGGAGGAGGGGCTGGCTGAGGGCCCTTCTGCTCCCCGGGGCCTGGGCAGGAGTTTGGACAATCCTGACCCATTGCTGCAGTGGGAGTGGACCGGACATCTAGCCCAGGGCCTCTGTTCTCTACGAGGCTGTGCTAGGATTTTCTCCTGCCTGTGGCATCTCTGATGTGTCCAGTTGAGCATGAAATGACCCTTATAAAGCAGGTTTCATTTCAGAAAGCTCTTCTGAGATGCAAACTCTGGCCAGTTGTCATATCCGCCCAAGGTGCAGAGCAATGTCTCTTTGATTAAGAAAATATTACAGGTAACAGTGTGACCATTTTAAAATCTTTCATCTCTTCTGCTTTTTCCACCTCACAAACCATTAATTTTCACTTGTCTTCTCTGCTTCCTATCCTCACTCTGTGCCTATGAAACAGGCCCTTTTCTCCCTCTTTTTCTCCCTCCCTCCCTTCCTTCCATCCAGTATTTTTGATCCTGTGGTGTGTCCCACAGTGTTCCAGGCCCCAGGAAAACAACAGTGCATGAGATGCCTGCCCTCATGCGGCTTCTAGTCTAAAAGGAGGACAACTGAAGAAGGAGATTAAAGCTAGACACCACCCCTGTCCTCCTGAGTCTCCTTCACGGGATGTGGCAAAGGCTGCTGGGGACGTGGGACCTCATGATAGTTGATTTTGTGTCAACTTAACTGGGCTAAGGGATGCCCAGGAAGCTGGTAAAACCTTATTTGTGGGTGTGTCTGTAAGGGTGTTTTCTTTCCAGCAGAGAATGTGAGTGTGTTTCCAGAAGAGACCAGCATTTGAGTGGGTAGACTGAGTCAAGAAAATCACCCTCACTGTTGTGAGAAAGGCACCATACGATCTACTGAAGGCCTAAATTGAGCGAAAAGGCAGAGGAAGGGTGAATTCATTTTCTCTGTTGGAGCTGAGCTGCCCAGCTTCTCCTGCCCTTGGATATTCAATACTTCTGGTTTTCCGGCCTTTGAATTTGGGGACTGAATGGGACTGAATTATACCACAGGCTTTCCTGGTTTTCCAGCTTGCAGACAGTGAATCGTGGGACCTCTCAGGTGACAGGCAAGTCAATTCAAGATTGTGTGAGCCAATTCCTATCTATCTATCTATCTATCTATCTATCTATCTATCTATCTATCTATCTATCTATCTATCAATCATCTATCTATCTATCTATCATCTATCATCTGTCAATCTATCGATCTACCTCGTCTCCTAGTGGTTCTGTTTCTCTGGAGAATGCTAACTAATGCATGCATAGATCAGCAATGTTCCCAGGGTTCTATGGAAGCAAAATATGGGAGGCAACCAATTGTAAGGATCAGGTACCCTGTCACTGCAGGACGTCCCCTGATTAGTGCACTTCTCTCCCAAGACAACCTTCCCACAAGGGCTAGAATTTGTCTCAATCATCCCCATAGTCTGGGGACCCACTTCAGAGCCTGTACCTAATAAGCAACAATAAATATCTATTGAAAGACTGTGGGGAGAGTGGGCAGGAGAGAAAGGGGATTTGAGATTTTAAAGAATTGCAGACTCAGCTTCCTCGGTTTCTGTCTGAAAAGCTGATCTGTGCAGAGAATGGATGTGTCTCCCACCCACGCAGGCAACTGGCTCCCAAAATAGTAGCGATTTTGCCGGCCCCACCCGTACATCAAGAATATCCTTCAGCAGCTGAGCTGATGTGTATTTTCCTGCCTGCCTGATGTTGTTTAGCGGCTGCAGCCTCATTATGGGAAAATAGACTGTCAACATGGGCTTCAGAGGCAGAACAGGGAAGAGAAATGGACTAATTTTCCCAACTGTGGACATAATGGGGAGATTCTTACCTTCGAAGGATGCGGCTGGCATGGGGAATTTGCAAGGGAAATCACAGGGCTCATTGGCTGTGCATTTCTCTGCTGATGAAACACTTTTCAGGGATGGTCTGCATGGTTGCTTGGGCTGACTGGCTGATGGAATGTGATCTAATAGCCTTATCAAAGGCATTTGAGAGACCATAGTCCCCTGCACAGCAGATGGTCAAGGATGCTACTTTCATTCAGGCACTCCTGGGCTCAAAACCAAGTGAACAGGACATTCCCAGCAGCTCCTAATTCACTCTGCCACTACCTCCTGCCTGGGGACTGCCTCCCACCTGGGCCCAGGTGCACCTCCATCTGCACTGGAGAAAGGGTCCTGGGCAGACCTGCCCTAGGAAAAACTTGAGCCTCTTCATGGAGAATTCCAAACTCAGTGGCCTAAGGATCTGAGAGCAGCAAACTGCAGGCTTCACCACCCTTCCTGCATGCTCTGCCCCTCCACTGTGTCCCTTAGGGCCCAACTTGAGCTCCCTCTCCTCCAAGAATCCCTCCTTGATGCCTCCAGATCATGCTGGCCTCCTAATTCCAGTAGGGCAGCGTGGGGTTGGGGAAAGAGCATCGGACTTAGTGGCAGAGGCTGGAGTTTGAGCCTCCTCTGCCTTCCTGGGCTGTGTGAGCTTGGGCAAATCACTTGGCTTCTCTGGGACTATATTTCCTTCATTAAAATGTGGGCAGTAATAGCAGGGACAGCTGCCATGCTGCTTCCTCTTTGTTTTCAGGTCAGCCTCCTTCATGGGATGGTGACGTCCTCCTCAGCAGATACCGTATTTCCTTGGTCCAACACTTTCTCATTCCAACACTTTCTCATTCTAGAGAACTTTCTACCTTTTCTTTGTTCAGCTTCACTTAGTAGTACCTCAAGAGCTGGCCTGAAACATCAGAAATATGAGGAAATGCCACTTCAAAAGGATCAAAAATAGACATTACTGGTAGCCACTGAATTAATCAGTCCAGCCAGTGTGGACACTTACTGTGTGCTGGGCCCTGGGCTTTACAAAGACCTAGGAGAAGGAGGCTGGTGCATAGTAGGCTCATGATAATTCTTAGCTGTTATTCTAATCATGATGATGAGGAAGATGACAAATAATGGCAATGGCAACACTTGTTCCTCATTTCCACAACCACTTTCCAGTCATCAGTCTCAGCCCCTCCTCACTGGTGCATGTCCCCCAAGGCTCTGACATCAAAAAGGGCCTTCATTCCTTCTCACTGGCTTAGGTAATTCTATGATCCACATATAAGACGAGGGGGTACATTTATTTTGGCTCAGGTCTTCATCTTGCTCAGGTCACACTGGGCATTAAAGCTCCCTGCAGCCAGGCCAGTGTTGACTAGGATGACACTGTGATTTTTGGTTTCTGGTCATGGTGTTGGTGACTTATCATCAGGCTGATGTTTTTTCCTCTGTCTCACTTCTCATAAAAGAGACAATCATAATAGAACTGGTGCCTTTTTTTTCTATGAACATCTGGTCAAGAATTTCTTGTATAGAATAATAGAAGAAATATATGGTCCATTTCTTGAACCACCAAATCAAGGATGGTACTAGATCATCTGATCCAACGGTCTCACAGTACAACTGAGGAAACTTAGACCCAGAGTGGGCCCAAAGTTCACACAGTAAGTGTTCACGCATCATTTTCCTGACTTTGTTTAGTTGCCTATCTGTGTTCTCTCATAGCACATCGAGCTTCTTTAAGAAAATTATTTTTGAGCCGGGCATGATGGCTCACACCTGTAATCCCAGCACTTTGGGAGGCCAAGGCAGGCAGATCACCTGAGATCAGGAGTTCGAGACCAGCCTGGCCAACATGGTGAAACCCCGTCACTACTAAAAATACAAAAAAAAATTTAGCAGAGTGTGGTTGTGGATGCCTGTAATCCAGCTACTTGGGAGGCTGAGACAGGAGAATTGCTTGAACCTGGAAGGTGGAGGTTGCAGTGAGTCAAGATTGTACCATTGCACTTCAGTCTGGATGACAAGAGCAAAACTCTGTCTCAAAAAAAAAAAAAAAAAGAAGAAGAAAAAAGAAAATTATATTTAATACTTTGTTAGTTAATTAATAGGTCTCCATTTCTTCAGGGTTGGTTTCTAGAGGTTTATTATTATTGGGCTATGTTTCTCTGTTTCTTTGTATGTCTTGTTATTTTTGTTGTTGTTGAGATTTTTGCATTTGAAAAAACAGTCACCTCTAGTAGTTTTTATTGACTGGTTTTATACAGGAAAGATCTTCACCAATCAGTTTGGCTAGAGATTCCGCAGGTCTCTTAAACTGAAAACAACTTCAGTTGCCTACAAAAGCTCCACCCCTTTACATATCCCTGCTTTTATGTTATTGATGTTACAAATTACACATTTCTACATTTTGAGTCCATTAGCATAGTTTCATGTTTATAGTCTTTATGATTTTATCTTTATAAATTCTGTACCTAAATTAAAAATGATTTATACACCACCACTACGATATTACAGAATTCTGTACTTGCCTATATATTTCGCTTTACCAGAGATCTTTATATTCTTATATGCTTTCATATTGCTGTCTAGCATCCTTTTAACAAAGACCTGTCTTGACGTTGTCTGTGGACCCCAACACCACATGCTGGTGTGTTATCAGCCCCTCAGTGTCCCCTTTCTCTCCCTCTCTACCCCCAGTCACCCCTGAGCAAGTGGGCATTTAGAAATGGAGCTAATGTGGACCTCAAACACAGGTCTAGCCTTTCATCTGCATTACCTCATGAACCCACACTGCAGTTCTAAAAGGCAGGTGCTGTCATACTCTTAATGTTGTACATGAGGGAAATGAAGCACAGAGAGGCTGAGTCACTGATCTGAGATCACCTTATGAGTAAGGAGCAGAAATGGAGCTTGAACCAAGGTGTTTGACTCAAGTCCATGCTCATGACTCCCCACATCACCAGGAGGAGAGAGCATGAGGGCACCAATATTGGATGGGGGTGAGACACGCACAGGCAGCCCCGTCTCTAGGGTCCAGCCTTTTGATCTTTTGCACCTCTCTTCTCAATCCTACCTGGCTCTTCTGTCTGACTCTCTCTCCCAGGCCAGGCCACATCCTCTCTTGGTCTCTGGTCTCTGAAAGTGAAGGACAGAGGCCCCCAGTGACGAGGGTGCTATCGTTGTCCCCACCCACAAATGAGGAAACTGAGGCACAGAGAGATTAAGTAACTTGTCCAACATCAGGCGATTGACTCCAAACATCTGTGAACAAGTTTACAGTTTTTCCAGAACCTCTCCTATCTGGGTACCTAAGAAGTGGCCACATTTCAGCTCCACTACCCTAGAATCCGGCTCTCAATCTTCTGCTGTGACTGAAGTTCTGGGTTTGGTCAACCCTCAATGAAGGCAGTTCCTGCCTCCAGGCCTTTGCTCATGCTGTGCCCTTTTGCTGGAACACCCTTCCCCCTGCCTGTCCATAACTCCTGCTTATACTGGGTCTATTCAAGACCCAGACCAGACACCACGTTCAGTGGCCAGGCGCCACCCCCACCTCCATGCATCCCTGCACCCAGCACAACCTTCATCACAGCACTTAGGGGGTGGGGCAGAGAGGATACGGTTCTGTCCTCAAGACCCGTCTGTCCACTCGGTTCACTCGTCCCTTCCTTCCAGCAAGATTCATAAAATGTGACTTCTGTCCTAAGACCTGCACTTCTAGGATGACCAACTCCATGGTGATGGTATCATTACCTCCATTTCAGAAAATCCCCCACGGATTTGTAATTCCTGAGACCACAGGCCCCGCTAGAAGGGAGCAGTCTGAGAACTCTGACCCTGCTCCAGGCTGCCAAGGTCACCTTGGAGTTAATGAAGGAGCTCGGAGGCCGTAAGAGCGCCCCCTTTCTTCATCCGTGTCAACTGCTCTTTCCTGCAGCTTTGAGTGCAGGAAACGTTCCTCCTTTGTGTCACACACGACAACACCATTGCCATTCAATCAGCAGTGCCATTAATTAAACATGAGTTGATTGTAACAGCAGTACCTGAAATGTAAAAGTGATAGACTTAGGCACCAGGTAATTAACTGAAAACAACGGGCAATAAGTACGGAGCCGGGTTACTACAACAACCTGGCAGACATCATTTAGATTCTTTTTACCCCTTGACTTTGGGCTCACCTGTGGCTGCCCAGTTCTTATTGATTAGCAATCCATTAAAAATGTATGACAAGTTGAAATTAATTGGCCCCAGTGAGGGGTGAGTTTGACCCAGGCCAAGGTTCTGTGGCCTGGCCGAGGCGAGACTGGAATGGAGGAAGCGATGTAAAGGAAACACCAACCACACAGACACTCTCAGGGGGCATCAACCCTCAAATGGCTCTCACAGTCTCTCCCTCCCAACCAGGGTCCAGGCTGCTATTCTCACCCACCTTCACCATAGCCCTGGCCTACAGTGTTCCTGGCTCCAACCCAAGCATCCCTCCAATGGCAAACCTGGCTGGAAGCCAGCCATGGCCCCTTCTCCCCAGGTAGCCTTCCCCCAGCATTCAAGGCCCTTCCTGACACACCCATCTTTTTCCATCTCCATCTTTCTCCATGCACCCACCTTGTATCAGTCCACACTCCATGATTCCTGGCACTTTTCCTGAACTGTTTTTCAAGCTCCAAGCCTTTGAACGTGCCAGTTATTTTGCTCTCCTTTGTTGTGCCTCTGACCGTTTCCGTCTCCCTTAGCAGCCATCTTGCTTCACTCCACTGAAATGAGACAGCTCTCTGCCTTGAGTCTTCCCTTTCCCCCAGCCCCTGACTGCTCTGGGGCTCTGAGCTTCTCTTGTGCCATCAGATGACTCCCTCCCGCAGGAATCAGAAACAGAATGAGGCCCAGGCATTTGGCAAAAGCTAGAGACAAGGCTTCCTGGCTGCAGGAAGGAGATTCATTCTGGGCCCACAGTCCTGCTCCCAGGCCCTTCCAGTAACAATAACAATAATAACAGCCTTGAGTGTCCTCTGCTTCCCAGTAGCCCCATTATTGTTAGAGTTCTTGGGTTGCTGGGGTCAGAGTTCTCAGACTGTTCCCTTCTAGCAGGCCCTGTGGTCTCAGGAATTACAAAACCTGAGTGGGAGATTTCCTAAGAAGGTAATAATGATACCGTCCCCAAGGAGTTGGTCATCCCTCTAGAAATGCAGGTCTTAGAACAGAAGTCAAACTCTAGGAATGTTGCTGGAAGGAAGGGTTGAGTGAACCGAGAGGACAGGCAGGTCCTGAGGACAGAATCCTGTCCCCTCTGCCTCACCCACTAAGTGCTATGATGAAGGTTGTGCTGGGTGCAGGGATGCGTGCAGGTGGGGGTGGGGGCTGTCCACAGAACACAATGTCCTGCCTGGGTCTTGAAGTATAACTAGGACTGAAGGACAGACGGGGGAAGGGTGTTCCAGGGAAAGAGCACAGCATGAGCAAAGGCCCAGAGACAGGAACTGCATTCATCAAGGGTTGGCCAAACCCAGAACTTCAGTCACAGCAGAAGATTGAGAGTCAGATTCTAGGGTACCAGAACTGAAATGTGGCCAATTCTTAGGTACCCAGATAGGAGGGGTTTTGGAAAACTTATATGAAGTGTTTGAACTTGTTCACAGATTTTTGGAACCAACTGCATGGTGTTGGACAAGTTACTTAACCTCCTCATGCCTCAGTTTCCTCATCTGTGGGTAGGCATAATGGCAGCACCCTCTCACTGGGCTGTGTGAGGACTGAACCCCTGTGCAGTGCTTCCAGCAGTGTCCAGCTCCCCGCAGGCGTCATCAGGGCTATTGCTGGGATCAGTGGTCATGAGGTGCCCAACACGAGTGTTTTCCTCCGGTCCTCAGAGCCACTAGGCAGGTGGGTGGATCGGAACATGGGTCGCACTGAAGAAACTGAATCCCAGGGAGGTGAAGTAGCTTCTTCAAGGTCATACAGGAAGGTGCCAAGATTTGCCCCCATCTAACATTGGAGCCCAATCAGTGCCCAGCACTGTGTCTGACTCCTGGTGGGGGCTGCCTTGCTCCCTCCAACCCTTTTGGGGAGGTGCCCATAGCACCAGCCCTGATTGAGCCCAGACAAGGTGGTTCACACACAGACCTCCACCCTGTCAGCTGAGAATAGCCAGCCCCACACATGCACACAGCCAGCCAGGACCTTCTAGGGTGCTTTCACGCCCATCCCTCCATCTCAGCCCCTCAGCTCTGCTCACAAATGCCCCTTCCCAGGAGATGGGGGCCTCTTCCCTTCTCTGAGCTTGCTGTGAGTGCAGGAATAGTGCTTGTGTTAAAATCCATGTCTGAATGTGCCCCTGTCGGAGGAATTAGCTCATGTATACACAGAAAATCTCTGCAGACTTGTCTTCTAATATTTATTCTGGAAACTGGAACATGCAGATAAGACAAACACCTGATGCTAAAACTGCAGAATAAATTTCCATTCTCTCAGCCACAGAGAGCTGCATCATATACACCCACTTCAAGAGCCAGGAAGAGGGAGGAACCCACTCCCAGTGATGGCGGGTTTTGGCAGGTGCTTCTCCAGCAGCAAAGGCCACCACTGTGGAATCCTGGCCTCTCAGGACCTAACAGTCCTCAAATCCCAGACTTTTAAATGTCTAAGTCTTAGAATCTTTACTTAATAGAATCTTAAAACTATAATTTCTTGAGGTGGAACCCAGGATCTTAGATTCTCAAGCCTTAAGCTTTTGACTTAATGGAATCTTAAAAACTATAAAACATTGGGTCAGCATCTCAGAACCCGAAGCTCATGGCAATTCTCAGAATCTTAGAATTTCCAGGTCTTTAACTATCAGCTTGCCAGTTGCTCAACCCACAGCCAAGTTGCTTCCACGCTGTATCAACAAGTAGCCTCCTGGCCTCAGAGTTTCCTCCGGTGCCCCCTCCTTTAGGAAGCCCTCCCTGATCTCTAACTAGATCAGATTCCCCATTACAGGTCCCATGGCTTCATCTGCATTGCCTTGTTAGATCCCTTACAGGTTCCAGGTTACATTTATTTTCACGATTATGTCACTGAGTTTGTCTCTTCCCATGTCCTGGACTGGGAGCCCCTTGGGCATGGGTTTGGTTTCCTTTACTTGTGCTGTATCCCTAGCACAGGACCTGGCATGTAGCAGGTGCTTAATCAGTATTTGTCAAATGAATGACCAAAGTAATGAATGATTTCAATGAATGAGTGGATGACTGGCTACCAAAGTCTATGCTCTTCCTACAAGGCTATAGGGAAACCCCTAGTTGCCATGTATCTGTCCCAAAAGGCTGGGTTAGTGTCAGCAGCACACCTGGATAACTGGGACCCTACTGAGCTCACGTGGGTGAGGGTGTGAGGTCAGAGATTAACCCTCCCCCAGGCCTGTTCTCATCCACTGAGAAACTTCTGGTCTCTGGTGTTGACAGTGGCCATGTGGTCACCATGGCTAAGAGCATAGGCCACGGTGTGAGAAGCCTACATTCAAACCCAGCTCCTCCATCTAACGGTGGAGCCTCAGACAAGTTACTTGACCACCCATGACTCAGTTTCCCCAGCTATAAAATTGGGATTGTGCAAGTTCCTATCTCTTTTTAAATGAACTCATTAAGCTCCTAGCACAGCACTGAGTGCACAGTTGACATTCGGTGTGACTCCGCACACACAGCCATGTGGCAACACCCAGCAGATTTGGAGGTAGAAGCTGGATCACACGGGGCCCACATGGCAGGACCTCAGGGAGAGAGAAGCCATCCTCAGGGAGTCAAAGAGACAAACTCAGTCACAGAGTCTTGGGGCAGAGGGAGGCCTAGATCCCAACAGTATGGAGGTGGAGCCTGAACCGAGGCTGGCCCACCCCAGCAGAGCCTGTGTCTGCCCTTGGAAAACGGTCACATAGGCTCACAGAGGCTGGGCCTTTAGAACACAACCTGCCCTGCTCTGGAACACATAAGGGACCTCACAGTGAGGAAATACATTGAATCAGGGGTCAGGGAAGGCCTGTCTGAAGAGGGGAAATTTGAGCAAGGACCTGAGTGAGTGAAGAAGGAGTAAATCATTCCAAAAAGCCTTCCAGACACAGAACAGAATGTGCGAAGGCCCTGAGGCAGCAATGTACTTGGTGTATTCAAACAACAGCAAGACCTGGTTTGACCTCCCTGGGCTGGGAAGATCCCAAGACTTTGGGGCACATCAAGAATAAGGGAGAGGACTCTTCCCCCAGCACAGTCGACTTTAGGGTGGATTCTGTGGATGCTTAAGAAAAGTATAAATGTGTTCAGTTCAGAACCCTACATGGCCAGAGAGATCCTGACACCAGGTGCATTGACAGAGATGGCTGGGGTGTGAGGAGTCTGGAGCCCCTTTAAAAGATCTACCTCACTCAGTCCTCCAAACCATGTATTTGTGAGAAAGTCCTCATATTAACTCATTTTACAGCTGAGAAAACTGAGGCCCAGAGAGGCGAGTAACTCGCTTTTATCACACAGCTAGAAAACAGCAGAGTCAGGATTCAAGCCTGTAACCAGCAGACACAACAGACTGGCTGGTCAGCCCCACCGAATGCCTCTCCCTAAGGACAAGGTGTTCTCAGTGGGTGACAGGAAGCCGCCATCCACTACGGGGACAACAGAGTAGGTATTTCCATGTCCAGAGGAGGCTTCAGGGTCAGGGAACCTGGGTCTGAATTCTACCTCCTTCACTTGCTTTCTGTATGATTCTGAGTGTGTTTACTGTACTTCCCTATGTCTCTCTTTCCTCCTCTGTAAAATGGGAATGACAGCCTTTACCTTGGCTGGCTGCTGCAGTGATGAAATAAGAGAAAAATGTAAAGTGGCCCTAGTAGGTGTTAAAAATGCTCTCCAGAGACTGGGCGCAGTGGCTTATGCCTGTAATCCCAACACTTTGGGAGGCCGAGGCAGGTGAGTTTGAGGCCAGCCTGGCCAACATGGTGAAACCGCGTCTATACTAAAACTACAAAAATTAGTCTGGTGTGGTGCTGCGTGCCTGTAATCCAAGCTGTTGGGGAGGCTGAGGCAGGAATCGCTTGAACCCAGGAGGTGGAGGTTGCAGTGAGATGAGATTGCACCACTGCACTTCAGCCTGGGCAACAGAGTGAGATTTTGTCTCAAAGGAAAAAAAAAAAAAAAAAGCCCTTCAGGCACATAGTAGGTGTTAAAAAGTTTGTCCCTCTTTTTAAGTACCAAGACCTTCAATATTCTCCTATCTCTCATTGATTTCAGAAGATGTTCCTTAACCACACATACAGGGTGAGAAACACACTGCCCAGAAGCCGCAGGATGCTGAGGCTCTAGTCCCCCTGCTTTGTGGGGTCTGTCAGGCCACTGCTCTTCTCTGACCCTCGGTTTCCTTCTCGGTGAAACTGGAACATGACACCCCCCTACAAGGCTGTTGTGAGGTTGAATGTGGTGATGTAAATTGAGGGCCAAGCTTGGAGCTGGCACACAGTGGGCACTAACATATGCCAGGCTGCTTCCTTTGGTGAGAGGAGCTGCATTTTCTCTTCGGGCTGAGAGACTTTTCTGGCCTGAACGTGCAGCGGGATGGGAGGGGCAGTGAGACCGGAAGTGGGAGGAGCCTGAGATGGACCCCTCTGCCCCAGCCTCACTGTATCCCTAGGAGGCCACCACACCTCCCTGACTCTGCATTTTCTTCTCTTTAAAACAGAGAAAATTATACTTGCCCCTAACCTTGAGCCAGGGGGCCAGATTTCAGCGATGCCTCGAGGTCCTTCCCGGACCCAGCAAAACGCATCAGAATCTGGAAAGTGAGGCACACGAGGACTGTCTCTGTCAAGCTGCGCGAGGGGCCCAGATTGATATACTGAGAGGCACCCCATTTGGAAGCAAACACTTCATTACCGAGCAAGTTTTCATAGAAGTGATTGCATCGCCTATTCTCTGCGTTTTTAAATTGCGAAACCAATTAGCTTTCTGGCAAGGGGAAGGGAAGGCAGAGCCCGGAATGACTTTGCCAGCTCTGCCTTTTATGATGGCCTGAGCGGGAAGCCAAGGACTTGGCCATGGAGGGTGGCTGTGGCGGAAAGGCTGCTCGCCACAGTATCAGCAGCCGCATCCACAGGACGAGAAGACCCTCTGAGACTCTGGGGGGCCCAAGGCTGGGTGAAATCCGTCAGAGCAGGCTGGTGGAGACTGGCTGGAGCTCCCTGGGGCAGGTGAGCTGAGCAGCCACAGATCAGATAAAAGAGTGTACACTCCCCAGTGGTGATCAAAAGTGGCCCCACGCAGGGCGCAGTGGCTCACGCCTGTAATCTCAACACTTTGGGAGGCTAAGGTGGGTGGGTCACCAGGTCAGGAATTTGAGACCAGCCTGGCCAACATGATGAAACCCAGTCTCTACTAAAAATACAAAAATTAGCCAAGCATGGTGGCGCACACTTGTAACCCCAGCTACTCAGGAGGCTGAGGCAGGAGGGTAGCTTGAACTTGGGAGGTGGAGGTTGCAGTGAGCCAAGATCATGCCACTGCACTCCAGCCTTGGTGACAGGGTGAGACTCTGTCTCCAAAAAAAAAGAAAAAAAAATGGCCCCACATCAACCTGCTCTCTGCCAGGGCCTCTAGCTTTTTCCTCATCTGCCTCCATGTATATTTCTTTGAACACAGGCAACTCCGTGACTGTTCCCTGCTGTATCTCTGGCACCCAGAACCTGGCACGTAATAGGTGTCAGTATGAGTGATGGCTACACGAAGGAATGAAGGAAGAGACGGCAGCCTATTGGAAGAGAGGGGTTGTATAATCAGAGCTGGTCTCGGTTGTGGGCGTCCTCGGGACAGGGAGTTTGCTCTGTCACTGGGAATGTTGAGAGCGAGCTGGGAGGTTCAGTGAAGATCAGACAGAAGCAATTCCAGCACTGATCGGAGGATATGCGATCACAGGACTAGTGTTTGCACTTAGGACCCTTAGCCTGCCTGGCTCAGGACCCTCTCCTCCACCCTTTTGCAGAGATTTTGGTTTCCTCTCTCTGCGGGAGGCAGGAATTTGTTGTGAATCAAACATGAATTCCATCCTAGCTGCCACAGCTAGCCAGGTGGAAACCCTGTAAGAAAGCGGTGTGTTTCAGTTGTCTCATCTGTAAAATGGCACTCATAGTTTATCCAGCCTTTCTCGTTTGTGGAGAACGGACAGAAAAAAAGTGTTTTGTAAAAGATTCAATGCGTGTGTGTGTACACACGCACACAGAGTGAATTAAAGTGAATTAAAACCCTTCCAACTGCTCTAAGAAGGAGCCTGAGCAGCCTGACTCCAGTGACCAAGGCACAGCAAAGCTCCCATTAAACCTCAAGTCCAAATACCCCAGGAGAGGGAGTGGGAAGCAGAGATGGGGAGGGAATGTGTAAGGAGTAGGGAAATGTTAAGGTCCCTCCTCCTCCCCAGAAGCCTCCCTGTCCTGCTGGAGCTGCAGCAGCATGTTTTAGAGCAGGCATCAGATTCATCAGCACAGCAGGGGATGAGAGGAGGAGGAGAGGATCAAGCCCCCAGTGCAGCTGGGGGGATGGGCGGGGGGGGGGAGTAGGTATGCCAGTCAACAGACAAGCCTGAGAGGGAGAGTTCTTGTTCCTATGCTTCTTGAGAGCCTCTGACCAGGCAGGGGGAGGAGCTGGCAGTAGAAGAGGGGAGAGGGCGAGGAGACATGGCGCTAGGAAAAGTCATTCATCGGTGAGGCAGGGAAGCCTTCTGCTTTTGAGGGTCCCTTGGGTAATGGTCTCTCCTGTCCCTTGTTTGCTTTTTGCAGAAGATATTGGATGCAGAAGCAGCTCATGTGAGCCATAGGTCGGTTACCAGGCAGTCCTTAGGCTGTCCATCCCTAAGCTAAGCAGCCCCAGCTTTGAGAAGACACATGGATTAACTCAGAGGACCTTGAGGCTGACCCGGTTGAATGGAGTCATATGGGGGTCCTTGCAGGTGGACCCTGGGCTGGCTCAAGTGGAGAACACTTCTCCCCTCCCCACAAGCAGGCATGCAGAATCCCCACAGGCCTTGGGCAAGGACATTGGCAGGGGAGACGCCAGTAGCCTATGTTCCTGTCTGCATCTCTCCCCAGCCCCAGACCAGCCACTCGGAGTAGAGGTAAGAGAGTGGGGGATAGAACTGGTGCACCTGCGTCCACCTCCACTATTGTCTTGAAGAGACACTGCCAACCTCCTCCTCCTTCACTTTCTCCTTCTTCTTTTTGAGAAGGGTCTTGCTTCATTGCTTAGGCTAGACTGAAGTGATGTAATCACGGCTCACTTCAGCCTCAGTCTCCTGGGCTCAAGTGATTCTTGCACCTCAGCCTCCCGAATAGCTGGGACAACAGCCATCTGCCACCCTGCCCTGCTAATTTTTAAATTTTTTAGTAGAGCAAGGTCTTGCTATGCTGCTCAGGCTCATCTTGAACTCCTGGGCTCAAGCGATCCTCCTGCCTCAGCCTCCAAGAGTATTGGGATTACCGGCATGAGCCCCTGTGTCCAGCCACAATCTTCTTGCCTATTAAATAGGATTGATGGTGACACCATCCTCATAGAGATAACGTGATCTGCAACCACCACACATCCTGTAAGGCTCACGGGATTCCTTCTACAACCTGCCAAATCACCCTGAATGGAGGTTAAATGCCCACACTCAGCCCTTCCTCAGTTCCCCCAACTTAGCAAATAGAAAGAGCTGGAGTTGGCCAGACCTGGGTTCACACTGTGGCTCAGTGGCTTAGCCCTGTGACACTGGACATGTCACTTAACCTCTTCGTGCTTCATTTTCCTCATCTGTGGAATGAAGATGATGGAACCTCCACAGGGATTGGGGTGAATCACAGTATGGGGTAGTACAGAGCACACAGTAAATGCTCCATACAAAGGCACCATCTCCGTCCCCTTCTTCTTTTCCTTCTCCATCATCTTCATCTCCTCCTCCTTCCTCTTCCCCTTTTCTCATCCTCTTCCATATCCTCCTCGTTCCTCTCCCTCTTGCTCTTCTTTCCCTCTCCTCCTTTCCCTCCTCCTTCCCATCCTCTTATCTCTCACTGCACATATTGAATTTTATGTAATTGGGATCATACAATTTATTCAGCTATTCAGGTTTTTTTTTAAAAAACTCACTATGTATCATCAGCATTTTCCCACATCATTGAAAATTCCTCAAAAGCATGATGTTAATAGCTTCGTAATTGTACCTCATTTTGGTGCACCATCATTTACCCCACCATCCTCGACTGTCAGATGCTCAGAGGCTTCCAGGGCTGTTCTCAAACACATCAGACTGCCATGAACGTTTTGGGCACCTTTTGCCTGGCTCCCTGACCACTTCCTCAGGACAGGTTCCTGCAGGTGGGATTTGGACATCCAGAAACGGGACACTTCCCAGGCTGGGGGGCTTTATTGCCCAGTTGCTTTCTTGAAGTCACCCTGACTTGCACCTCCAGCAGCCCAGGAGGGGTGCCTGTCCCCACTGCCAGAGCCTTGACCTGGAGTGCTTGGCTCCCAGCGACAAGATTATCAAATCAGATTCCCACGTGCCCAGGAAGTCTTATGACAAAGGCAAGACGCAGGCTGGGGTTGACAGCCCCGGCAGGTAGTCAGGGCAGCTGGTCCCACCCCTACCCTCACCTGCTATGTGCCTGGGCCTGTCCTTTGTCCTTCCTGGGTCTCTGTGTAGCCACCTGTGCAGAAGCTCCTGCTGCTGTCCCTCCCTCCAACCCATCCAGTACCAAGAACGCTGCATGGCACACAGTAGGTGTTGAGTAAATATTTGTTGAAGCCTGAACTACCAAGTGCTCTTTAAACACACACACACGCACACCCCTGCCTGTGCACACACACACACAGCCACTACATCCTCCCCTTTTCCTTTGCCTGAACTCCCATGACTTGTATTTCCTTCTTCCTCCCTGTGTTCTGCTGAAGACAGCATAGGATGGTGGTTGACAAGGCAGATTCTGGAGCCACATGGCCTGGGTTCGAAAGTTACTTAATCATTCTCTGTCTCAGTTTCCCCTCAGTAAAACTAGGCCTGCAATGCTTACTGCATAGAGTTACAGTAAGAATTAACTAAAGTGTCATGGAGGAAATTTTAGAATGATACTTGCAGATAGAAGCACTGGGTAAATGAATTTGAAATGCTGCTTCCTGTATCAGGGCTTCAGACTTAAAGTCTATAGGTACAGAGTGAAGATGTCTCCTGCCCATTCATATGTGGTTTTCCATGCCTACTTGGAGCAAGGAGGAGCACACCTTTCTGATCCCTTTACATTATTTGGGTTCATGTGACCAGATCTCCAATGAGTTGTAAGCAGAAGAGACTTAGGATGCCTCCAGGCTGAAGCACTTAATTTCTAGTGCAAGACCCTTCAATGCTCTCTTTCCTTGGCCTGGGCATCTTGGAGGAGGCCTTGTGCTCTGGTGGTGGAACTACAGAGGCAGCCCAAATCACCAAATTTCCTGGACCTACAGTATGAGCTGTGTGAAGAAAGATTTGGAATGGTCACTGAAGCAGAGCCTTGCTTATCCTATTTACAAGGAGCCATGTAGGGACATGCGTGTGTGGTGGCTTCCTCGCAGATGGTTGCAATGTGGAGAGCACCTGTCACAACTTGGCCTAAATTCCTGCAACAGGAAATAGGGTCCCAAGTGGTCACATATTCTCATTTTTCAGGAGAGACCAGAAATGAAGATTTTTATTTCAAATCTGAGAGCTTTTCTTGGGAATTGAATCAAACATTTTTTAAAACTTTGAGTGAGCTAAACAAATCCTGCTTGCAGAATAGATATGCCCAGAGGCCACCTCTGGCCTACATGATCGAATCTAACCCCTCTATCCTGGCATTTAGAGCCTATCATGGTTTGACTCTGACTGGCTCCTCCCACAGCTTCCATACCCTGACCCTGAGCTCTGGCCATACTGGGTCAATGACAGGCCACTTACCTGGACCTCTGTCCATGGTGCTCTCAGGGCCAGTGTGGTGCCATGGACAGGGCATGGACTTTGCTGTTGGTCCATTGGCTGGCAGCCCTGGCTCACCACCATATGACAATCAGGTGGCCTCTCTGGGCATCAGTTTCCTTCTCAGTAAAATAAGGGGAACATACCCACCTAACAAGGTGCCCTAGAGAGCTATATAAACACTGATACATAGGGCCTGGCTCAGAGTGGGTGTTTGGTAAAAGTGAGCTCTTTTTTTACTCTCTCCATTAAGAAGAAACTTTCTGAAAGCTGCTCACCTCACTCCCTTCACTACCTTCTATGATACTCCACCCAACCTTCCCTCCCTTCTTTCTCCTTCACAAGGATCAGACCTGCATTGCAGCCTGATGGCTCTTTTAGCCTTCTTGGAATCCCTTTGCATTTGCTCCTCACGCCATTTGCTAGACTTATCTTGTTTGTGTATAATCCCATTTTGCTGTCTGCTTCTTGGAAAACTCAGACTCACAAAAGTTAGTGGTCTGAGGGAAAAAATGGTCCAAGAAAATAAGTGATGAGAAGGGATTAAGAACTGGCTCACCCACCCTAGGCAAAGAACTCCAACATGGTGGAAATTTGGGCGCAGATACTACTTGGCATAGAATGGTGGCTTAATTGCTCAAGAATTTTATCTGTGGTTACCTAGGAAAATGTCCCAGTGGAGGACCACCCTGTGGCAGGTGCAATGATTCAGGCATTCAAAAGATGTGAGGTGGCAGGGACAATGCCTATAAGGGCAGCAGAGTTGGCTGGTTGCTTCCTGTACTTACCATCTGCTAAGACAATTCAGACATTTTTACTTTGCTGAAAATTGAGTCTAAGTTGTATTCACACCCTGTGGAAGGGTAATGAGAGACAGAGGGGGTTTAACAATCCCTTAATGACAGGGTGAGAGCCAGCCATCATGGTGGCTCACAAAAAGGCCCTTACCCCTTGCAGTGGAAGGGCAGACTCTGCTGAAAATCAGATCAAGGATCTAATTGTCAGAGTCATAGCCTTCTAGACATATTTGAATGCTGCTTAGCTAAGGAAGGTCTGTTATACAAAGGTCAGGGCCTTGATGGGAAACATCTGAAACTCTTAAACATGGGACAAGGATAGCAGAAGATATTAACCCTGTAATCCTCCTCAAAACCCTCTGGGCTCTCAGATATGGCCTACCATTCCATATAAAGGTCCAGAACTTCTACTGTGCTGAAAGACGCTGTAGAGGCCTCTCCTCCACAAGGTAGCAGGAGCCTACTTCAGCACCTGACTCACTCCCTGTTCTGGCTGCCAGACTGTTATATAGGGATTCAGTTCTCGCATAATCTAGCTTGGGAGCATTCTGGGCCTGATAAGAGAAGAAAGAAACTATCCACCAAAAGTAGCAAAAATTAGCTAACATGTACTAATGGAAGCAGGGGAGTAGATTTAAGGTATGTTGATCAAGGAGTCATCATAAAAGACTGCATGAACAGAACTTATTTACTTCAGGGCATGTTGGGTGTAGAGATAAAGTGACTCCATCTTGGATGCTAATCTGCCATGTTGACTTCTGATTAGCCCCAGTCCCGTGAATGTTTTCTGATTCCTACTTTATTTACTGTCCTCATTGTAAGAGCACGTCAACCTTGATGATGCTATCAAGTACAGGCTATGATGCACATAGCATTGATGCACCGAGTATAGGCTATGATGCACACAGCATTGTTGCCTGTTCTAGAGGGCTGCCTTTAATTGTCTTGCGCAGAGCACCTACCCTTTCTCTATGGCATGTAAGCCCTAGATCTGGGGGGTAACAGCACAGAGATCTACTTGTCTTGTGGCTGCCCAAGACCATGCTTCTGTCTGTAAGTTCCCCCAATAAAACTGAATCTGCCTGCCTTGGTCTTTGGTTTTTTGGCTCCTTCAGCATTTGGGAGTCGTATTGCATATATGGCCCTTTCATGGAACATTGGGGGACACAGGATTTAATAATCCAGCAAGGCCCCCAGAGTATGCCCTGGAAAAAAGTGATTGCTGATTCTCAATGATGTGAAAATGCCTGAGTTGCCTTGGCAGGTGGTAGAGGAAGGAATAGAGGCTGAGTGGAGAGGGGAGGCTGGAATAGATTATGCCCGCAGGAGGGCCCTGAGGACACATCATACACCAAAACTATCAGGAATATACTGGGGAGAGGGGAACCCGTGCCCCTGAGAAGTGCAGTGGTGGCTCTCCTCTCATCTGGGATGAGGAGGCCCTGAGTAACAGAGGCCGAGTGCCCTGAGTAACAGAGGCCAGCTGGTAGCTCTTACCAGCGGAACCAAGGGGGCTGCAATTACTAAAATGAGTGGTAAGGTCAGTGGGAACAGTGGGAAAGCCACAAGAGCTGGACCTGTGGGAAAGTGTAGAGAAAGATGGCCACAAAAGTGTCACCTAGCACTGATGGCCAATAATAGACAAAGATGGATACTTGTACCACACAATACCACTCAGCAATAGAAAGGAGCACACTATTGATAACAGAAACAACTTGGGTGGATTTCAAGGACACTATATCAAATAGAAAAAAAGTCAGTCTTGAAAGGCTACATACTGCATTATTTCATTTATATAAGTCTTAAACTGACAAAATGATAGAAATGGAGAACAGATTAGTAGTTGCCACCGGTTAGAAACGGTGGGAGTGGGAGGATGGTAGGTCTGAATTCAGAGGGGTAAATTGAAAATCTTTGTGGTGATGAGATAGTTGATGTTGACTAGGGTGTGGTTACAAAAATCTACACATATGATAAGATGGATGTATACGATTTTATGGACATACAAATCGCACCCATGTCAATTTCCTGATTTTGATATTGTACTAGAGGTACATGAGTGGTAACTATTGGGGGAAACTGGGTGATGGGTATGTGCAACCTCTCTGCTATTTTTGAAACTTCATGTAAATCTGTAATCCTCACAAAATAAAAGCTTCATAAAAGCCAAGAATGGGGAAGGGCTTACAGAAGCCACTCCATTAAAACATAACAATCAGTTGCTCAGTTATCAGACCTGAGTCAATTTTCAGATCCGGAACCTTTTGAAGTGGTGGCCAGGTTCTCTTTAATATGGTTAAGTATAGACCATGATGTTTCCCCTAGTCCTTCCCCAAAGGGACTGACAGTGAGCCAAGCAGGTGACTATACTCTAGGGAAAAGAGAATAACCAGACATTTTGAGGACTACTGGGCACAGAGTCTGAGATGGCATTGATTCCTGGAGACTCAGTGTCATCATGACTCTCTTGTTAGAGTAGGGGCATATAGGAGCTGGGTATTAAATAGAATCTTGGCTAAAGTCTGGTTTACACTGGGCCCACTGGTTCTACAGAACCACCCAGTGGCCCATTCCCCAGTCTTAGAGTGAATAATTGGAATTAATACACTCGGCAGTTTGGGTAACCCCACATTTGGGCTCCTGGCTTGTGAGGTAAGAACTATGACAGTGAAGAAGTGAAAACCTCTGAAATTATCCCCTTCCTGGCCAAGATTACCATGAACACAATATCACATCTCCAGTAGTGGGTGGAAGATGGTGAAGATTAGTGACATCACTAAAAATCTAACGGAGACAGTGTTCTTATTGTGTCTCCATTTGATCTGCAAGTCTGGCCCCTGCGGAAATAGAAAGAGCCTGGAAAATGACCTTAGACCACTGCAGGCTCCATCAGGTAGCAGCCTTGATTGGAGGCGACGTGCGGAACACAGTATCATTGCTGGAATGGATTAAAGAGTTCTCAGGAAGAAAGCACACAACCACGGACTTAGGAAATGTGTTCCTTTCCATTTCCATTAGGAAAGGGAATAAGAAACAGCTCACATTCACATGGAACAGACAGCAATACTTATTTACACCTCTGTCACTCTGAGCTCTACAACTTTGGAGATCCTGGTGCCCAAAGACACATACTGTTGCTAGGACACACAGCGAGGGTCCCATTGAAACTACAAGTTATGGCTTCCCCAAAGGCAATCTCCAAAAACAATGGAGTGACAGTAGTGACTGGGGAGATGAATGTTGGACAGTAGGAAGAGGTAGGGCTACCTTTATACAAGGGGGCAGGGAAGAAGGCTTATAAGCAAGGGTAGTCCCTTGGGTGTCTGCTGGTGCTCCCTGGCCCCATGGACACTGAGAAGGAATGTGAGAAGTACTCCTGGCTTGAGAAGGGTATGAATAGCAAGGGTTTATCAGCCTCCCTTCCCAGGACTACAGGTTTATTCTATGATATACTGGACAGGAAGTGCTATCTGAGACTCAAGGCATTTCAGAAAGCAGAGGAAGAGGGTGGGAGGATGAGGTGGGGTGAGCTCAATACGGGAGCTGGAGTTGTGCTTCCTGTGCTGAGCTGCCCTTCAGGAAGGGAGGCCATGGGGGCTCTGGAGGCACGGTTTCCCAAGCCCACATGCAGAGGTAAAGTAGTGCAGCACGCTGGGTGGCTGGGCAAATGGAGGGAGACTGGGCTATACCGAAGAAGGAGAAAAAGGGGGAGGGGAAACAAGAAACCACAAGAGGAGGAGATGGGACCGGAATCCATTTGAGGCCCACATGGGCTGGACAGCAGTGGTGTTTTCTCATCCCTCTCCAGTGACTTGCTGTGTAGCCTTGTTCACTTCTGCTCCCCAGGGCCTCAGTTTCTCTGTCTG
This sequence comes from Mandrillus leucophaeus, assembly GCF_000951045.1. Lineage (NCBI taxonomy): Eukaryota > Metazoa > Chordata > Mammalia > Primates > Cercopithecidae > Mandrillus > Mandrillus leucophaeus. Next base: position 5,048,358 of record NW_012102365.1, read on the forward strand.
TTGGTTGGTCCTAAGTGTGTTGTGAGAGATTGTCAGGCTAGCATATGCAAAGCATCTAGAATAAGACAATGAGAGCTCAAAATACAGCAGCAATCATAGGGATTCTGAGCCCTGTGGGCCTGGCTGAGCCTGGAGGTGGGGAAGCTCTCCATCCTGGAAAGCCCACCCTGGCCAGCAGTGAACTGCGGTTCCCACTGGACGTCCTCCCTGGGGGCTGCAGTGGCTCCACCTGCTCCTCCCCTTCCCACCCTGTCCCTGTTCTTCTCCCACTTAACAAACAGCTTCACTTAAGAAGCCATCTGGGAGGATGGATAGTAGAAGGCACATTTTACAGAATAAGTTTCCAGGGAGAAAAGCCAAGAAATTAAAGGCATAGCACTTACAATTTCAATCTCATTAGGCCCCATAACTCTGACTGCTGGAGAATTGTATTTCTGAATTATGAATGCATCCCTCACCCCCCTCATGGCCCAGTGTTCTAGGCTTTGTTCCATTTGTCTTCCAGGGGACCTGCCCCCCATGATTCCAGTTGCTTCCCTCCTTCAGGGTAAATTTCCTCATGTTTCACCAGGATGGGCTGCATCTGGGCTTTCCTCATCTGAGTCACTTCTCCTGTGAGGTTGCTGCCTTACCTCCAGTAGCTGCTCCTTCTCCCTACAAGAGTCCTGAGTGAAGGTTTGTCTTCTGTGGGGTTTCCCAAGGAAGGTTTGGGGCCAATGAGTGGATGCTCTGAAAAGGAGAAAGGTGTTTAAAATTGGGATGGATGGATGACCCTGGTGAGGGATAATGAGCTCCCCATCACCGGAGGTGTGCACAGAGAATGGGTGAGCACTCAGCAGAGGGGCTTTGCAGGAGGCAAACAGCAGCGAGGCTGAGTGCATGGGCTTCAGAGGCCGAGAGGTCTGGATTGAACCCTGTCCATGTTGCCTATAAGGTGTCTGACCTTCTGCAACCCACTTACCCTCACTGAGCTGCGGTTTCTTCATCTGGAAAATCAGGCAGAATAATAGTTCCTGCTTCCTAGGGTTGTCATGGAGACAAAAGGACAGAATGCGTGCAAAGAGCTGAGCACAGAGTATGTATTATCATACCCGGTAGGAGGAGGGGCTGGGTGTGACACCCTTGAGCAATCTAACATACAATATTTCTGTCGTTTTAAAAACCGAAGACTCTGAGATCCAATGATTCAACTATCCTAAGACTTCAAGTCTTTGAAATTCTAAGGCTTTAAGAAATGATAATTTTGTATTCTACTAATTCTATTCACCTAAGGCTTATTAGTAATCCAAAGCTGTGTGCTTCGAAGAAACCTGCTCTGAACCTTCAGCCCATTGGCGATGCTCATCACAGTCCCGCAATGTATGATGTCCAGGGAATGTTTATCTCTGACCTTCTGTGACTTTAAGTCTTTTGTCTTTATTCCCACCAGCTCTTCTGTTCTGCTGGAGAACACTTTTCCTAACCCCAGCCTTACCTATGGGATCCTTTGTCCCCAGCCACACCTGACTCCTCAGTGTTTCTGAACCTTCTACACTCCTGCTTGATATGGTTTGGCTGTGTCCCCACCCAAATCTCATCTTGAAATGTAGCTCCCATAATCCCCATGTGTCATGGGAGGGACCCAGTGGGAGGTAATTGGATCATGAGGGCAGGTTTTTCCCATGTTGTTCTTGTGATAGTAATTAAGTCTCATGAGATCTGATGGTTTTATAAAGGGCAGTTCCCCTGCACACACTCTCTTTCCTGCTGCCATGTAAGACATGCCTTTGCTTCTTCTTTTCTTTCCACCATGATTGTGAGGCCTCCCCAGCCACGTGGAACTGTGAGTCCATTAAAACTCTTTTTCTTTATAAATTACCTAGTCTCGGGTATTTCTTCATAGCGGTATGAAAATGGACTAATACAAGCTCCTTCTGCCCCCATCCCTCAACACCGAATCCATAGCTGCCCACTGAAATCACACCTCCAAGATCTAGGTTGGAAGCAGAACTTCTCAGAGGCTTAGTTCACCTCCCAGTTGAAATCAACAATAATTGATGCCCTGCTTGGTGTTTCTAATAATCACTAATATAGCAACAACTATCACAATGTGACTCATTATTATTGCTGGGGAGGAAACTTCTGACCTTCATTCTGTGCCAGACCCACATGTGGTGCCCTTCTAAGACCTTGTTCTACTCCCCAGGGAAGGAAGAGATTGATCAGAAGTGGACACTGAATGGGCCGCCATCACAAGCAGGCGGGGTCAATGCATGGAAGGTGATGGTGGCCAACCCAGCTCTCTCCCTTCCACACCTTCCTGTCCACCTCCTGCAACCAGGAGGCAAGTCAGCTCTGCAGACCCAGCCACGGTGAAGCCAGGGTGGGAGGAAGCAGGAAGTCTCACTCAAGTCTCACTTGGACCTCCAGTCATGGTGCATTTGGCAACAGAAAAACCACACTAGAGATTCAGCGAAGCATCCGATGCAGGAAACTGGTTGTAAGTAGGAGAGGGATGAGCTGAAGAGCCAGACAGATGAGGCCACCCAGAACACGGCAGGAGTGAAAAGCAGCTGTCGTTCCTAGGACTGAAGGACACAGAAATAAGGTGGCACTCCTGGAGCCCAGAAGCTGGCATTATCAGATGGGAGCCAGAGCCATGGTGGAGGGAGAACATCCAGGGAGCTTGGAGCCATGGAGACAGGGGCTGTCCGATGGGAGCTGGAATCGCAAAGGAGACGCAGCTGCTGCTAAAAGGCCACCTGAAGCAGAAAGGCAGCGTCCTACTCCAGTATCTCTTCCAGCTTAATCTATTAGGAGCCCAGAAGGCCAAGGGGCCTGGAAAGCCTAGATTCCTGAGACACGGGGCATGGAAAGGGGGAGAAATGAACAAATGAACTGGAGAGCAGATGGGCCATCGGTGGGTATAAGGTTTGAGCTGGGACCTACCAGAGGCCCCCAAATGGGGGTTGTGGCAGCCACACCAGGCATTTACATAGCTATTAATAAGACTTCTTAAAAATCAGTCAAGGGTCAAACAGAGAAGCAGAAATGCTCTAAGTGCTGTAGAAGAAAAGGTGAGTTTGCACAAATGGTCTTTGCTTTGTTTGGGTGCCACCGAACGAAAGCCATGAGAATGTGCAACAGGGGAAGAAAGAAAAATGAAATTTCCCAGACCCTGCTTTTTCTCGTAGAAGTACTTTAAAAATGAGATTCATTTGTATTTTCAATTTACATTTTATATTTTTGAATAGATTGTTAGGGTCAGGCATTTTTAATGATCTGGAATGACCAAACCAGCCTTCAGAGCATTCTCCGTCCTGCTTCTGACTTTACTTGTGGTATGACCATGTTCATTATCATATCAAAGGGGGGAAAAGACTTGTAAAAAAAGTAGAAACAACAAAAACCCAATCTTATTTTGAGCATTCTAGTCACTGCTTTTGTGAATGTACTTAGCCGTACCACAAGTAGTTGGCTTGGATGAGATGGTGAAAAAGGCCAAAGATAAAGCAAGTAGTTGATTTGTATGAGGTGGTTACAAAGGCCTTTTTGTCTATAAAGTTGCTGTTCATTTATGTATTTATTTTGGCCTGTTTGATGTATATGTGAAACAATGTTGTGAAATAATAAACTAGAATTTTTTTTTGCTGAGTTGTTCTCACAGAAAAAGAAAAGAAAAAGGTGGGTTTGTTTTTGTTTTAAGAGGGGTTAGATCTTATGCAATTGTGGGGCTGGAGGAGCAGCCTGTGGAGACTTCTTGCTGCCTCTCACTCTAGCACTGAGGCTGAAGTGCCTGTGTGTCAGCTGGTCGGGGAGGCACGGAGGACTTGGATGTGGATAAAAGTGAGGACAAAGTTAAATCTAAGGATAAAACAGAACCCATGAGCTGGGACCCATACAGACACCTTGGAACCTTTGTTTGTCCCTCACTCCTTCTACCCTGACCCGTGACCTGCAGGGAGGTTGACACTGCTCACCACAGAGCTCCATGTGTGCTTGTTCCAGGACTTGCAGAGGCTGGAGGAAGAGATCCGGTGGGAGCTGGAGAAACCACACACCAGGTGGTGCCCATGCCAACATGGCAGACCAGCAGACCAAGCTGCCCCATGCCTATTGCCCAGCTATGACCTTCAGAGGGCGACAGGCACAGATGCTGCCTCTCTCCTGCCTTCCAAATGTGTGCACAGTATTTCTTGTGGACAGGGACAACTGGGAACCATGTGGGGAGAGAATTTGGGAAACGTGGTCCTGATGAGCTTAGCGGATGCAGCATGAAGCATCCACCACAGAGTGATCCCCGGTGTCCACTCTGCACTTTCTCCTTTGAGTAGAGCTGCTTCCCTGTGAAACCCTGAAAGCGAGGGGAGGGCTGGGAGTGTGGATTGTCAAGTGGGATCCAGACATTTCTGAGATCCAGCTGGAATCCCCCACAATACCATGGAAAGCAGTTGTTCACAGTGATGCTCAGCGTTCCAGCATTTGGACCATCTGGGGAGGTGCCTGGCATTGCTCGAGATGAATTAAACCAACACCCAGCATGGGGAGGGGCACGTGCTGGTCAGTCTTCCTAACTCCCCTGGTGATTCCGATCCAGGGTGGAGAACCACGGTCTAAAGACACCCACATCTCACCCAGGTCCCCTCACGGCTTATGGTTTATGGGGCAGTCTGTGATTATTTCACACTGAGATATGAGGAAAGATCAAGTATGGGCATGCTTATACACTGAAAATGTGTTTTAAGATGGCAAGAGTCGATAGATCTTCATTTCTCGCAGCTACACATATTTTGCAGTAGCAAGAAGCACGAGTCAATGAGCCGTACGACCCGCTTGTGCTGCAACAGCCTTGCCTGTGCTACGACATCCTCAGACGCTGTGGTGCCCTGGTTCTGAGGACAGGGCAGGAGGAAAACATCCTGAGGAGCCCGTAGGTGCTGAGTGGAGAGGGTGGGAGCACAGTAGAGGCTGCCTGTGGGGTCACAGGAGGCTTTGAGATCCCCTATGGCCCCTCGGCATCCCCTAACAGAACTGCAAAGGAGGACCAGGAGCGGGCAGGCATCCAGGACCCATCTCCACCAGCCTCAGGTGGGCACCTAGGTCTGCCCCTTCTGGGAGCCGAGGCCAGGAGAGCAGGAGGGGCAGGCCCTGGGTCCACTGCCCTTGCTTCCCTCTGACCACAATACCCCATAATGGCCCTGCCTCTAGTGCAGTGATAGGGCTGGGCCAGGCCTGCAAGGTGTCATCTCAAAGCTCCTGGGTGCTCCTAGTATGCCGCCTTGTGAGGATGCTACTTTAAAGCCAAGGTTTGGGCTGCGTAAACTGGGAACCAGGGGTGGGATGGTCCCCAGTATCCCCTCCTCTCCATGCCTCCAGGGGCTCAGTGGCTCTGCTAGAAACTCACTGTTGAATCCCCTACTGCTCCCAGCAGGATGTGCTCTTCAATGTGTTAGGGACTGTTTGCTGAGCACCTACTATGTGCTGGGCCATGCATAAGGCAGCTGCATGTGTGTGTCTCTGTATACATCCCTCTCTCTCTGTGTGTGTGTGTGTGTGTGTGTGTAGGAGATATCCAGGTTCTTACCTGATTCCACAAGGACTCAGATGCCCAACACCTCCCTGTGGGGTCCTCCAAGCCTCACCCCAACCACTCCATCTGCCCCAGAAGACCTAGAGAGCCTCCTTCCTCACCACCATAGAAATCCCAGCAGTGGGTTTCTGTGACTCAGCTCGGGTCACCTGCCTGTCATAGATCCATTCACTGCATGGGAGAAGGAAGAAGGGCCTGCCTGGCTGTGCCCGTCCCTGCCCCACATAATCACATGAACTGAGCAGGGTTGGGGGGGCCATTCCCAAAGAAAGATGGGGGTCCTAACACAACAGAGGAATGGGGGCTGCTGGGCAGAAGGACAGCTGGGCCCCTGCAGGGCACTCAGGGTGGCCAGTGGCTCCAGGGAGCAGACAGGGCCAGGGAAGCCCCGTCGGGTCTGAGTGCTGCAAGGGCAGCTTGGACACAAGGTGGGAGCTGGTGGCTGCGGGTTTCCAGATCCAGGACCAGCCTTGGTCATGTGGGCAGAGGGTCTGGAAACTGGGACTGAGCCCTGCTGTGGTCTGTAGGTGGACAGGACACACAAGGGCCTGAAAAGCCTGGATGGGGTTGGGGCTTTGTATGTCAAGGAAAGGCATCTGCAGGGGAGTTGGGGCTGACGACGAGGACTGTGGGTCTGCACTGCCCACCCCTCAGAGCCTCAGCTCTCTCCAAGAAAAGAAGCAGAGGGAGCTGAAGGCCTCTGGGCCACCACAAGCTCAGTGCTGGTTCCCTCTGGGCTCATTCCCGCGGCCTGTTTTCAGCCCCAGCAGCTGAGGTCTCTAAACCTCAAGGTGCTCAGCTGAGCCTGGGCTCTGCTCGTCTCTGTGGGCAGGAACTTGGTGGTGCATGAAGGCTGCTCTAGAAGGAGCCTGAGTCCTCCTCCGCCCTGGGGGATCTGAAGGGACGGGTGACTTCCACCTGCATAGGGGGAAAAAGCGTGTCACAGAAGCCAGGGGCCAGTGCTCTACCTAGGCTCAGGTCGACCGGGATCCGGACATGGGAGCCTGGCTGAGGGCCCTCTGCTTAGGGCCAGCCTTCCCCAGCCACCCGTTTCCATGACAACCAGAGGCCTCTGGCTGTGGCTGAGCCCCACGCCCACCCTGGCCCTGCCACCGAAAAGGGACGGCCTGATGAGGGCTGGCTTTCCTGCCCAAGGCATGTACCTTGTCATAGGCCATGATAGGTGGGGGAACCAGATCATTACAGCCAGGCCTGAGCAGATCAGACGGGCTACGAGATCCGTAACCAGGTGACGTGTTGGGGCTCATTACAAATCCGAGCATCCCTGCTCTCCCCTGCTTGTTTTTAATGAAAATCGGGAGGTGTTAGCACAGGGAGGAGATATGGCTCCGTTTTCTCAGCCTGTGGAGCTGAATGCACTGCCCTCCTCCAAGATGTCAGAACAAGGCTCATGGCAGTGCCAGGTGAGGGTTAGGCACTGAAGTGGGTGGGCTGTAAAGGCTGCGGGGCTCGGGGGGTGGCCAGGACCTGAAAGGCGAGCACTCCTGGGTGGGAGGGAGTCCCAGCATCAAAGGCATGGCTGGCTCACCCCAGCTTCTGTTCTGGAGGCCGAACAGAACCCTGCCCTGGCTCCTCCCCGACTGTGTCCCATTGATCCCTCCACAGGGTAAGTGGTCCCTGAGAGAGCATCAGGTAAGCCTCAGGCTTTGGGGGCAGCAGACCTGGGGTTGCTGCTGCCTCTCCCCGCTCCTCATGCTCTCCTCTCACCACACACTGCCCCAGGGCCTTCTTTATTCCTGCCAACACACTCCTTCCAACCCCAGGGCCTTTGCACATGCTGTCCTGCTCCCTAGATCACTCTGTCCTGCCTCTACTCTTCACTGAGCTCTTCATCAGGTCTCAACTTAAATATCGGCTCCTGTCATCACCCCCTAGCTAAGTGAATTCCCCTCATCCTCCCACAGCCTCTCATATGTGGCATACTTGAAGACATCCCAGGTCTAATTACACACTTGCCCATGTGCCTCTTCCTTGAAAGGCCATGTCCCCTCCTGACTGTGAGCCCCAGGAGGGCAGCCCCTTGTCTGAGTTGTTTATTTCTCACTCCTGCCCCCAGCACATGCCTGGCACCTAGTAGATGAGAGCTCAGCAAATGCCCTGGGTATTCACCCCCATATGTGAAAACCCCATATGGGAATATGTGGAACTTTCAGAACGTAAAGAGTCAACCACACAAACGCCCGCATCTCTTTAAGTCGGGCCAAAATAACTGAGAGTGTTGTTAATTGTTTTTATTTGGGGGATGTTGGTTTTCATTTTATTTTCTCTTTTAATAACTCACACTGCATAATCAGCTGGTAATTACAGCTTCCATCTCTGGTTTCTGCCTCCCTGACTCGGGCTCCGAGGATGGGAAGCGTTTCATATCTAATCAGTATTTGAGCCAGAGCACTCTCAGGGGAGCAAACTCGTGGAGTGTGGAGTCTGATTCTCAGTGATGTGAATTAGAACAGGAAAACAACCTGAGCTCAGAGCTGAGCTTCCGTGGGTGCCAAGACGAGAGGCCACGCTCCTGCTCACTGCACCCCCTTAGCCCGTCCCTGCCCAGTGCTACCAACCCATTCATCTCCTAAAAGGCCCAGTCTGGGGCCCAGGAAACAAGAGTACGCTGAGGAATCACACCGATTCTCATTACCCTGGGTGGAGGCACCCTAAGGTCCCTGTGAAATCTTCATGGCAGCCTGGAAACTGCTTAGGGGCACCTGGGCTCCCTCCCTCCTCCCACCCACATATGGCAAAGAAAAAACTCTGAGCATAAAAGTTTGGCTGGAAGTAAACAGATTAGTGATGGTGATGTGCTAGCACTTTATTAATTACTTGCCCTAAATACGTTTAAATCCAGGCCTTTAATTTAGATTTATTGGGATAATTCAGATTTATAAGACTGGCTATTATGCGTTAAGTACATAAAATGCCAATTGGTTTTCATAGGAGATATTTATTGAAGTATAAAAAGGAAAATATGTAAAATCTAATTGCCCTTGAGTTTTTGCTTCAGAGCTGATGGAGAAATACAGGAGTGGGGCAGATACACCTCACCTCACGAGACACTCTCATCTCCGTGGATTGTAATTTGTTCTCCCCTGGCTGTTCATTTAAATAAAAACCAGACATCACACTATGAATGAGACACGCACCTGACCGCAATGGAAGCTGCTGTCTGGGGCTGTGTCTGAACCAGCGTGAGGGTGAAAGGACAAGTGGGGTCAGGGAGGCGTGATGGAGCAAGCACTGGATGGGGGGCCCGGAGCCCTGGGCTGTGGTCTCTGCTCTGATTCTGGCTCCTCTGGGCAGATCCATGAACTGGGAGGGGCTGCGACTCAGTGGTCTGGACGTCATCTCCAGCTCTGGAGTGTGAAGGATCTGGAAAGGTGGCCCCACCCCTAATGGTGGATGGTCACTCATCCTTGCCAGCTGTTGCATGACATGGCCAGAGCAGCTCAGGGGTCACTGTGCCAGGCAGGCCTCCCTCCAGTGGGATTAGCCCCCAGCCACAGGACTGTGTGGATGAAGAGAATGAGAGCTTCAAGGCCAGGCTCTGGGCTGGGCTCATGGTCTGGTTGGTGAGACATGATGCCCAGCCAATTAGGATCTGGCTCCCAAATCCAGGAACTGGATTTGGAAGACGCTGGCAGGCTATGAAGATGTCTGGGAGCTGCCATTAGGAAGGGCTTTGGTGGTCATTACTCCAACCTCCCTCTTTTCCAGGGGGCTTTTGCACAGGTCCCCATGGCCTGGTAGTGACAGGTAAAGAAACCTGGGATCTCTGGCCAGCTCTGCTGTCTGCCAGCAGTTTGACAAACCACTTCGGGGTGAATGTTGGCATCTTCCAGAAACTTCTCCCCAGGCTCTCTCGTGGAGCCCAGGACAGATACCCACACCCACCCCTGGCCCTTCTTCCTTTGGTCTCCAGGAATTGGCTCTGCCGAACCAGCCATTTCTCAGGACTCATGGACAGGAGTAGCCCCAGCAGGGTGGGGCTGCAGGGAGTGCCTGGGAGCTGGGGGAGGAGGAGGAGGTCTGCCTCCCAGGACTGCTTCCATGATGACAGCAACAATGACAGCCACGGCCATTTTTGATATTCACTAAGAACCACTTTCCGTAGATTGTCTCCTCTCATCCTCCTGACAGCTGTCTGAGCAGGGTGCTATGACCCCACCCAGCTACTGAGGAGAGCTCAGAGAGGATGAGTGCCCTGGCCAAGGTCACACAGCTAGAAAGAGGTAGAGTGTGGCTGTGTTCCTGATCTGCTGGCCCCAGCTCTTTCCCCCGCCCAGGCTGCCTCTCTAACTGGTCTGCCTGCAGCATCTCTGCTACCCGCGAGAATGAGTCTTACCCCTCCCTGTGGGTACTAATCGCCCTTCCCAGTCTGGCTCTGACCCTTTCGGCCTCTTCACCTGCCTTCCTCTTCTGTCACTCCCACACTCAATGACAAACCATTCCCCAGCAAGCCCTGGGGTTTCAGCAAAGGAGTCATCAGCACCACCATAATAGTCCAATGAGCAGCCACGTGGTCCACCTGAAATGTTGCCTTTAGCTGGCATTTCATCCCAGACAGCCACAGGCGCTAATTTAAGTAATGTTGATGCCACTGCATCTCAGGCACCACCAGACTCCCATTTTCCACTGGTAATGAGATCCTCACCGCACGCCAGACAGTCGACGTCCAAATCCCATCCTTGATGGTTTGTTTTCTGGGACCACTCCTAGTGGCAAGTGCTGTAGCCATCAGGGTTCACTTAGGGAAAGCCTGAGAAAAATAAAGACTCCGAACTTGGGAGACTTTGATTCGGGGAACTCCCTTCAACTGTCTTAAAAGAGCTGAAAGAGGAAAGAAGGTGTGACAACCCCGAGATCAGTGACTTGGGAGGCGCTGCCACTCCTAGGGCTGGAGGCACAAACAGCAGGAGGTGGTGCCACGGGCTCAGGACTGCACGTCCGGCTGACTCTGGTCAGGCTTGTGCCATGCCGCTGCTGCTGGTGTAATCCATCACTGGGGACACTACTGCCAGAGCCATCCACCTCCTGGGCAGCTGCGGCTGGCCCCTATAGCTGCTGCCAGAGCCACCGAAGAAGCAGGAACTTCTTTCCTTTGCATATGCCAAGAAAAAAGAGAGAAGGAAGAGCCAATGGCACCTCCTCTGCTGCTGCCTTCCTCTGGAAGCACCCATTGGCCAAAGTGAACGGCAAACCAAGGGCCAGGGCACCTGGGGAAAAGGCTGCAAGAAATGGCAAGTAGAATAATGAGGTGCACAGTGACTCGGGGTTTGGACTTTTGCGACGAAAAGACATGTGTTTGAAACTCAGCTCTGTGACTTACTAGTTGTGTGACCTTCAGCAAGCACTTAACCTCTCTGAGTCACGGTTTCTCCACAAGTAAACTGGGAGGTAATAGCATCCACTTCACAGGGTTCATACGAGGATGAGATGAGATCAGCTCTGCAGAAGTGCCTACCACAGAGCTTGGCATATCATATGCCCATATTTTACTCCATGCCCTTGAACAAGTGCCTGGGCTCTGTTTTCTCATCTGTTAAATGAACGAGGTTGGACTACAGGCTCCCTAAGGTTTTTCCAGATTTGATGGCTATGAATCATCCTTAGATGAAATGGACAAGGTAGGACTGCCAGGAGAGCCAGAAGGAGGGTCTGGCTGCCTGGAAGTAGCCCGGGGGAAGAACCGAGAGGCAGGAAGCAGTGGTCTGACTGTGTCTGAGTGTTCTGAGCCGGACATTTTGCTGGAGAGTATGTCCAAATGACAAACAGATCATACTTCAGTGCCCTCGATGCTTGTTCTAACTCTTGTCTAATGCTGCCCCGGGCAAGGGCACCTGTGCTGTCCATTCCCCTTGAGATGCTCACTGCCCAGACAACAGAAACTTGCCTGGGGAAGCATGTTCCACACACTATGCAATGGGGAGAAAAGCGGCCTCCTCTAAAATCCCTCGTATAGATTCCATCTGTAAACTCTCACACCTTCCAGGGGCCTGGGCTCCTGAGCGATGAGAGTCTGAGTCATGATTTGAGGCTCAGGTTTAGGGGCCGGTTGAGTGGTTAGGAGACTCATGCCAAGGAGTAAGGGTTTTTTTTTAGTCAGGCAGAGATGGGTTTGAGGTTCTTCTGACTATCATCATTTATGAACTTCTCTGAGACTCAGCTTTCTTATTTCTTACATTGGAGGCTGGCTGTGGCAGCTCATGCCTGGAACCACAGCAATTTTGGAGACTGAGGTGGGAGCATCCCTTGAGGCTAGGAGTTTGAGACTAGCCTGGGCAACATAGTGAGACTGTCTCTACAAAAGACACAAAAATCAGCCGGCCGTGGTGGCTCACGCTTGTAATCTCAGCTACTGGGGAGGCTGAGGAGGGAGGATTGCTTGAGCCCAGGAGTTGGAGGTTGCGGTGAGCCATGATCTCACCACTGCACTCCAGCCTGGGCAACACAGCAAGACTCAGTTTCAATAAATTAATAACTAGAAATAATGATATCTACAGTGTCTGTCCTCTCAGTATCTTCTTCATCCCTTTCATGCCTGGACACCCCACTCCCTCCATGCCATTCTGTCTTTAGGGAAGCACTCACCACCTGCTCTTCAGACCACACAGTTCTGGCAGGATCACCTGTCACAGCCCTGCCTTATCTCCTGAGATGGGAGTAAAGGGCCCAGGTTGGACCAGTCACAGTGTCTGTGCCCCACACCTGTGATGGGTCTAAATGGTCAGCCTGTGACTAACCTGATTCCTTTCTGCGATTACAGAGAGGAATATTGGGAAAGAAGAACCTTGTCTGCCTTCTAGAGTCGCTAAGTGAGATGATGTGAATTTGAAGTTGCCAATTGTTGTGACTCTCACTTCTCTCCCTGCCTCCTCTTGAAGAAGTCCAGCAAAAGAGGGAGAGAAAGTGCCTCCCACCAGAAGTCCAACAAGCAGCGGTGGTAGGAGGTGGGGAGGAGAGAAAGAGCAAACCAATGACCGAATTGGAGTTCCTGAATCCAGCTCTGTTTGGAACTATTTGTCTCTATCTTTTCCACTTCTATAAGCCATTACCTTTCCTATTTGGTGAAGCCAATTTGAGTTGGATCTTTGCATTTTCAACCAAGTACGTTCTAACTAATACATGTACTTCTTTATTATGTGATCAAGATTAAGTGAGATAATTTAAGTAAAGGGCTTAAAATAGCTCATAGTCCTTGTCCAGTAAACATTAGCTTCTAGTATGGTTGCTGTTATAGTTACTTGTCCATTCTATCCATCTCTGGCTTGTGAGTTTCTGTGACACATGACCTTTGCACCTGCTGTTGCCTCTGCCCAAAACACTCTTCTCAGCTCTTCACACAACTTCTCATCATTCAGGCCTTAGCACATCTGTTCCCTTTCTTGAGGGGCTCTTCCTGACCAACTACCTTTGACCTCCTCATCAATCACTCCCTGGGGCACTACCCAATATATTTCCCTCATCACAGGTTTCATACTCACTCATTGGTGGTTTGTTCCTTGTCCAAACCAGACTGTGAGCTCCAAGAGGGCAGGAGACATGTAGATGCTGTCACCTGCATGCCCCCTGCGCTAAACACAATGGCTGACATCTGCTAGGCACTTGTATCAGTCAGTTATTGCTGTGTAACAGACCACCCCAAAACCCACTGTTTAAAACAATGACAATGTACTCTCACTCATGCAGCATGGCTTAACTGTGGTCAGTGGCTGTAGGGGCCACTTGGGCTTGGCTGGATGAATCTTCAAGGTGTAGGTTTGCCTGAGCTTGTCTCTTTGCTATGTGCTGGGCTCAAGCCTCCATGTATGTTGCTGAGCCAGTGCTCCTGTAAACTGCACAGCAGCACTAGCAAATCTAAGCCTGAATGACCTTAGCTACTCGAACTGCCTCTCGACCCTGAGCCAGGCTGCCTTCCCCATCCAGACTCTAGCCAGGCTCTAGGCCTGCCAGGCCCCACCATTAACAGCCTCTCCATGCCCAGGGCTGGAATGAAACACTGCCTGATCATTCCAGTCTGCTCAAATCTCACGGGGAGGGTGGCCTGAGTCAGCAGGAGCCCAGGAGCTGAGAACTCGTTTTAAGAGAAAGGAAATTCTTCTAAGCTCACCTCCTACTCTCTCCCTGGGGTGAGAAAAGGGAGCCTGTCCAGAAATGTCATTTTCTGCTAATTTCAAAGTGTACAATGCACTTCTCTGGGCTGTTTATTCTCATAATGCATTCTGTCTGAAAAGAGCTGGGAGCAGTCCCTTCCCTGAGACCCCAGTCCATGCCCAGTCCTGGGCAGTCAGAGAAACCCCTGCTGCTCCAGCCTCTCCCTTGCAGTCTTTGCTGGCCTCTATCCTCCCCAGCACTCCCTGTCTGTGGTGCTGTCTCCTCTGCCTCTCCTCCCATCTCAGTCCTCAGCTTCCTCCAGCTCCTCTAATCTTGGCCTCTCTCTTTGCCTCCTCCTCTTTCAGATCTATCTTGAGAACGATCTGATTGCTGTGCAAAGATAAGAATTTTTCTGAGAACTTGACCAAAATGAAGCACTGAAGAACCCCTGCCTTGATTCAACCAACCCCTCCTAGGGTGCTTTGTGAAGTGATGGCTTGGAAGCAGCTTGCGGTATCTGGGATCTATGCCTCCTTCATTTTACAGATTAAATCCACTAACATCTGAGCTTCTCTAATCAGCTTCCAAAAAGTTTTTCCACCCACTAGTACCCAGTACTTCATGGGATCCTTTGAGAAGCCTGTGAGTTTGGCTGGGAGAATTTTACTATCATTCTAATCGGTGGAGGCCCAGAGAGGGGAATTAACTAACCCAGAATCAAGGAGAAAGTGAGAGGGAGAATTACAACAAGAGCCCCTTAACTATGGCCCACACTTCCCATGATCTAATGGATGGGGAGAAGGTGGGAAGCTAGCCGGGTCCTGTCCCATCAACCGACATTCTCCTCGTGCAACCCCTGAGCTTGGAGCAGCTATGGAGATAACCATATGTGTTGAGGACTGGTCCCTGTGTGTTGAGTAGTTTTCAGCGCACAGTAGGGCTGGAGAAAACACTACTAAATGAATCAGTGCCTGATGAATCTACAAATGGTGAGGGGGGTGGGGTGCTGGGCTAGCAGAAGCTCAAGAGCTCAGAAAGCTTTGTCACGAAAAATAAAATTCACTGAAACTCTCCTCCCACCATCGCCCTCTCTCTGGAGTGGAAAGAGGAACCTGCCCAGAAATGTCATTTTCTACTCATCTGTAAACTGAGCACCCTCAGCTGGTACCATATCATCCATCCCTCCCATGTCTTTCCTATGGTCCCCCTCACCCTCAGGGATGATTCCTGGCCACTACCCTTCTCAAGCCTCACCCCAGCCTCCTGGGCTCTCCCTTGCTGCCAGTATCTGCCTCCTGCAACGAGGCCAAGAGGAACACACTCCCTTTCCCCTCATCTGCTTCTTCCCCCATCCCAGGGTCAGGGGTGCCCGTCCTGTAGAAATTCGTCCCTCCAGCCAGTTTCTGGAGCCTCTCCCCTTCCTCCTCTGCAGGGTCAGCTCTCTCCAGCATCCTACCTCTGTCCCTCTCTGACCCTTTCCTTTTGTTCCTCTGCCTCAGTTGCCCGAGGCGTCTCTCATCTAAGCTGCCCAAATCTTTCCCTTCCTCAGCCTTAAAACAAACCTCCGGAGCTCTCCTGGCCCTCAAGCTATTTCTCTCCTTCCTATCATTGGCAATATCCTGCCTCCCATCCCCAGGCGACTCCAGCTGCCTGGATATGCCACTCCCACACCTGCTTCCGCTGAAAACCCTTACTCATCCTTAGGTCCACTGAAAGGTCACCTGTTGGAAGAAACACTGCAGCAGATGCCGGTGCTACCCCACCAATGCCCCTTTGACCATCCTCCGTTGTTCTGCAGCAGTGGGATGTTCCTGGTACACTGACATCCGTTTTCTTCAAACTCCCTTCTCTCTTCTCCTTTGCCTGTGGGCTTGCTCTGGCACCACAAAATCCAAGTGCAGGGCACTAAATGCATCCCGGGGACAACTCTTGAACTGTGGGGGATGAGATTCAGTGGACAAAGGCCCCAGCCTCCCCCCTCACCGGGAGTTTAGTCCTGAGGTGTGCTCCAGGGCGTTCCTTAGGGGTCCCCAGTGGGAGGAGCCCAGCTATCCACACAGCTAGCTACTTATGAAGACACCCTCTGTTGGCTTTTCTCCTTTCCATGCACTCCTTTACTTGTGCTTCCTGGAGTCACAAAATCCCTCCCCAAACCTGCAAACCCAAGTCCTTGTCTCAGGTCTGTCTTGGGGCACTCACTCTAAGATAGATGTCTTTCTCATCTACCCCTGCCCAATGGAGTTAAGGGTTCCAATGTCTATTCGAGCACATCTCATAACAGTTTCCCTCCTAAGCAAGACTGGTCTCCTCAAGACTAAGGGAGAGTTCCTATTTCTCTGTGTCCCCATCACCCAGCAAGTACACATAGTGCATAAATGTTTCTTGAGTGAGTGAGAAAGTGAATGCGTAAATCAATGAATGAATAACAAGTTATGTCTCTGGGGTACCTAAGCCCAGGTGAACAAGTCCTGCAAAACAATTATGGATTTATGCCAATGTGTCTGGCCCTTTCAAAACCAGCCTTCTCCTCCCACATCAAAACGTCTGTAAACTGTACACTCCATTCAACCCCAGAGGCCCTTCTCTTCGCCTTCTCATTCTATTACCATAATGCAATCATCTGCATACTGCCAGGACAGCCTCCTGTTAGAAAAACTTTTCAGGCTCAGCAGGAGGTCTTGACTCTAGTTAAATAAAGGTTAAAGAACAGAGGGGATTTCTATGATAATATGACATAAGTCGATGCGGTCTCCCAGAGAATGCCACTCCAGAGAGATAGATTTTTCCCAGCTGGACTCCAGGGCTTATTCAGAAGTGCTCAGACAACTGCCTGTTCAGAGCTGATGAGAGCAGCCTGGGGAAATAGTCATTGAGACACGTGAATTTATTGAACCCATATATATACATTGGGGTTTCCAGCAAAAGAAATCAAATCATCTTAGAGGAATTAAAGTGGCTGCTGCCTGGCTGACATCACCTGAGTTGCACAGACCATAAAGGGCTTAGATCTCCTTGGGGAGATGAGACACTCTAAGCACATGTGGCATACCCTGGGGACTCTAACTCAATACCTGGTCCAGCAAAAATCTTTCATCATATGAGAAAACTGAGGTTACATACACTGAGTCAATGGCAGTCCTGGGACTCTAAGCCTGAATCCAGACAGCCTCTGTTCCACCCATGGCTTCTCTAAAGAGCAAGCAGGGTGAGAATCATGCTGCAAAGACAAACAAAAAAAACCTCGGACCTATTCACAGGCAATGTTGTTCATGGGGAACTAGAAATGCAGAGCTCTGAGATCGAACGCTGGCCACCTTGCCAAGTTGCTTCCCTTCTCTTGGTCTCCTTCCTCATCTGTACAAGAAGGTTCATAATCTCTAAGGTTTCTTCTACCTCCAAAAAAAGTTATTCTGGGCCTCAGTTTCCCATCTTTCAGGTGGGCATAATATTCAACTTCCCCAAATGTTGTGGTGATCATATGAGGTCCAGAAGCTCCTTGGCAGAGATGTGTGAAATCAACCTTGGAACAGTATTATCATAGCTCACCATGTACAGCAAGGTGATTCTTGGAGCACAGCCAGGGTCATATCTGAATGGCTGGAAAGAGCGAAGGGGGAAACTGATGTTAGTTCTCAGACGAGCAGTTCTAGAATCAGGGGAGAGGTTTCAGGCAGCGCTATAGTGATTGGAATTCCTGGAATGCTCCTTATAGAATGAGGGGAGACATCTTCAAGGCAAAGTTTCCTTCACTGTCATGGCAATTTAGTTGGAATCACAGATCTCAGGTTGCCTGTCCAAGGGAGAGTTGGAAGCTCTGAGCCCTGGGCAGAGAACTGGTGGGAATTAGGGGAATAAGGAAGAAAAATAGAGGAATATAAAGCAAGAGGAGCAGAAAGAGGATAGGACCCTCTCCATAGTACAAAATGCCAAAAGTATGTTTTCTAGGGTCAGAAACACCAGAAATAAAATACCCCCATCATTCTTGAGTTAAATGAGTGAGGAAAACTCACTCAAGCTTTCTAGACTTCAATTTTCATATCTGTAAAATTGAGAATGTGAATGATACCTCTCTCATAGGAATAATGCTGGCAAAGTACTTAGCATTATGTCTGGCCCAGGAAATTTCTAGCAGTGGTAGCAACAGCAGCAGGAATAGTTGCTTCAAATCCACAAAGCAATGTGTTTTTTAGGAGAGGAGGAAGAATCCGTATCACTGATTGTGGGGACAGGAGGAGAAAAGGCCATGTTTTGGGGGAGAGGCGGATGGATTGGCTCAAATGAATAAAACCTGAAGAGGCACGGATATCCAGACCTTACAAGTGAAGGAATGCAGCTAACAGCTTTTTTATCATGTTAATGAGAGCAAAGATTATTCATGTCAGTCTAACAGCAATTATATTAGTGGGAGAATAGTTAGGAATCCATGTTCTAATGGTGGTTGTAATGAGTATTGTAATAAGAAGTTCAAGGCAAATTTTATCTAGTAGATCAATCAAGAAGAAATTTAAATTGAGAATTATGAGTGAGTCATTGTCTTGTATGCAAAACAATGAGCGCAAATGTTAGAGCAATGGAAGAGGGAAATTCCCATGACTCAGCCTGACTGCGAATGACTTCCCAATGAGGTAAGCATTCAATCTCACATAATGCTTCAAAGATGAATGACATTTCTAAAACTCCACAGAGAGTGAGTAGTGGAGCCTGGGCCCAAATTAGGTTCTGTCTGATACCAAAGCCCCACACACTTTTCAAAGTTGACTAACTTTGAGCCTTTGTCTGTAACTGTCCCTGGCCTCCATTGCCCAGCAAGACTGGGTACCAGAATGGCTCAGAACAAAGGAGCGTGAGCAATCATGACAGGGAAGGTTTCCTTCAGTGATGATGGGCTATGCAGAACAAATAACTAGGAGCTACAGTTTGCCAAGTGTACCAGCATTATCTTTAAGATGGAGGGGAAAACCCACACACACTGTAATATGGAAGTTGTAAAATCTTTGTATTAAGGAGATTTTTCCTGGAAAGGTCCTTAGAGATCATCTGGTGCAGGCTCTCATTTTAAATATGAAGAAAGTGAGGCCCAGATGATGAATGAAGTGACTTGTCCAAGGTCATGGCATGAGTAAGTGATAGGAGTCAAGGACCAGACCCAGAGTTTTCTGATCCATCCCTTACATTTTTCCCACCATGGCCATGATGACAGTCTCGGGATATTTGTAAATATGTGGCTGTCTAGATAACATGCTATACAGAAGGAATTAACTGGAGCAGGTGGCCTGTCATAACCTGTCATGACCTGGGTTCCCCACGTGTCTTGACACCAGTAGCCAGAAGACACCAGGTTCTTTCCTGGGCTTAAACAAAGCAGACATCTCCCAACCCTTCTTCCCTGGGGGAGGCTCTGTCCGTGGTACTGAAACAGGATTCTTGCAGATGCATTCTTGTCATAGTTCTGTATTCTGTTCCCACCCTTTGAGAGATGAATGAAGACTAGATGGACCGAGTACTACTGCGGACTGGGGAGTACATTTTAAAAATCAACTTTATTACATGTTAATTTACAGGCAGCAAAAAGTGACACATTTCTAATATGCAGATCAAGTACTTTTGACAAATTTATACTCGTGTAGATACATTATTCCAATCAAGATATGGAAAGTTCCTTCATGCCTCTTAGCCATCAACTTTCCCTGCCGTTCTCTGTTCAGTATTGTAAGACATTATGATACAGAACAGGCACAGTGGATGGTAAAACCATGGGAAGGAAACATGAGTGCCAGAGAAGTCTTCCTAGGGAGAATGAGCTTTAAGTTGAGACCAAATTGAATAGATGTTAGTCAGGCAAACAAGTGGTATAGAAGAGAATCTAGGTCTGTATTTTGGGTTGATCCCACTTATGCATCTAACTATTTTTAGCCTTGCTGCTTTGGAGAATAAGAATACCTCTTTACCCCTCTGGAATCACATCTCACTCAGATGCTGTATTTTCAACCTCCAAGCTCACAACTATGTCTGGGAAGTATCAGCCAACACTTCTTCCCAAGGACCATGATTTTATTAAGTGGCTACTCCAAATTAGAAGGGGGCAAAGGCAGCCCCATCCACCCTCCACCCTGGGACACTGGGCATTGAGTTGGTCTGCTGAGAAGTGGAGAAAACCACATCTGCTGCCATAGACATGAAAAGTCTTTTAGAAGAGCAGACCGAAAGTGGTTCCTGAGAAATTTAGAAGAAAGGTGTAGATATATAATAATAAAATGTATGCATACACCAGAACATGCACATAGAAGTGCATTGACATGGCTACCCATATGCAGGTATGCATTAGCACGTACACACACGTGTGTACAGCCTTTGTCTCACATCAAGTGAATAAAGAGACAAAACATTTCATGACACAATCCAGCTCTCTAAACTCCATAAACTCAGCTCCAAGTACAAGTAAACCACAGTCATGAATTGTGAGTCAGGGCCGCCACTTGTATTTTGGGTACCTCAGGTTCCTCAGCTATAAAATAGGATCTGGAGTGGGTGAGGATAGGGATTGAATTGGATTGATTCCTTAAAGGCCTTTACAATTATCACTGTAGAGGTTGGGACTTCCTCACTAGTAAAAAGTGAGTAACAATAGAATCTTTCTTGACAAGTTGCTGGAGGATTACATGTGAAATGTTTAGTGTCAGGCATGACAACTAAAATGTCTTCAGCATGGGAGAGTTTATTATCACCAGCTAGGAAGTAGTTCTAGCCTTCAATAGATGTGGTGATAGGGAGGAGACCAAACTCCTGGTGCCAGTTCTGCTCTGATATGCTATGTAGTTTAGAGAAAGTCCCTTCCCCTCTCTGAACCTCAGTTTTCTCATCTATAAGATGAAAGTGAGTGGATAGAGTGATGGAAGGCCTATCCAATATCACTTTTTTAACTCAAAGCTCAGCTTGTACTCTTAAACCTGTACATCTTCTTGCCTTGTGTAAATCTCACCTCCTTTTCTCTCTTTCCTCCCCATTTGCTTTATCTCAAACTAATAGGGCTATTCAGGGCTTCTGTCATCTGTGCTGGGAACAGGTCCTTATCCCTGATGAGCTCTGGCTACTGCCTTGCCAGAGGCATCAGTGAAGGCTCCCAGGGCAACCAATTAAATGGTTGTTGTCATGGAAACCCTTGCGACTCTCCAGATATTTTTTCCCCGCAAAAACTTTGTTGAGGAATAATTGTTATAAAAGCAACTGTGCATATTTAAGTGTAAAACTTAATAATAAAATGAGCACCTTAGACAAGTTAGTGAGTGTGTCTATCATCCACAACAATGATAGATGTATTCCTTTTTAATCACCCCCTCTCACCTACTCCCTTCTCCCTCACCATCATCCCAGGTTAACCACTGATCTACTTTCTGTCACAAGAGATTAGTTTGCATTTTCTAGAATTGGAATCATATAGTATGGCACTCTTTATCGGTCTTCATTCATTCAGCATAATACTTTTGAAATGTATCCGTATTGTTGAACATATCAATCCTTGATTATTTTTTATTGCTGAATAGTAGTTCATTGTATGAATATATCACAATTTGTTTGCCCATTTACTTGTTGAGTTGATGGATGTTCGGGGTTTCCCAAGATGTTGTTTGTTGTTTCTGTTATTGTAAATGAAGCTGCTATGAACATTTGTGTGTGAGTGTTTGTGTGAACATATGCTTTAATTTCCCTTGAGTAAATACATAGGAGTGAAATAGCTGGATCACATAGTACATGTATGTTTAACCACAAAAGAGCTGTATCATTTTATATTCCCACCAGAAGTGTAGACGAATTCTAATTTTTCCATATTCTTACCAACACTTAGTGATATCAGTCTGTTAAATTTTAACCACTAAAATAGGTGAATTTTAGTAGCTCACTGTGGTTTTAATATACATTTTCCTAATGACTACAGTTGTTGAGCATATTTTCATGTGCTTATTTGCCATCTATATATCACTTTGATGACATTTGTTGAAAGCTTTTGCCTTTAAATTAAGTTGTCTGTTTTCTTATACCAGGTTTTGATTTACATATATGCATATGTGTCTTTTAGCAGACACGTGATTTGCAAATGTTTTCTTTCAGTCTGTGGCTTATCTTTCCATTATCTTTAAAAGTATCTTTCAAAGAGCAGAAATTTTTATTTTGATGATGTCTGTTTTACCAGTTTGTTCCTTTATGAATTGTGTTTTTGATGTTATATCTAAGAAATCCTTGCTTAAACCAATCTTATAAAAGTTTTTTTTACTGTGCTTTCCTCAGATGCTTTATGGTTTTAGGTTTTACATTTAGTGTGGATCAAAGTCCATCTTTGTTTGTTGGAATATGGATATCCAGTGGTCCCAGAGCCGGTTGTTGAAAAAAAGCCCCATCTCTTTTGAACAGATTTATTTTTACCTCATTGTAAAAAATCAGGTGTCTGTATATGTGTGGGTCTGTTTCTGGCTCTATTCTACTTCACTGGTCTATTTGTCATTCTTGATGCCAATAGCACATTGTCTTGATACTACAGTTTTAGAATAAATCTTGAAATTAAGTACTGATAGTTGTTCTTGTGTTTAAAATTGTCTTAGCTATTCTAGGTCTTACATTTACATATAGATATTAGAATAGTTTTTTTCAATTTCTGCAAAGCAGACTGCTGGGTTTCTGATTGACATTGAAGTGAATCTACAGAACAATTTGGGGAAACTGACAGTGTTTTGTAACTTCCAGTGTGTAGAATTTCTGTGATATTTTATGTTATTGTAAATGGTATTGTTTTTCTAAATGTTATTTCTGATTGTTTATTGCTAACATATAGAAATACACTTGATATTTGTATATGGTTTTATATCCTGCAACTTACTATACTCTTGCTGTAATTCTAGTGACTTTGTTTGTTTTGTACATTCCATCAGATTTTCCACCTAGGTGTTCATGTTGTATGTGAATAAAGAATATTATTTCTTTCTTTCTATACTGAATGACTTTAGTTTTTTTCCTTGTCTGATAGGACTGGTCAGAACCTCTAGTACAATGATGAACAAAAGTGATGAGAACAGACATCTTGTCTTTTTCCTGATTTTATGGCAAAGCAGTTACTCTTTCACTATAAATAAGTATAATGTAAGCTATAGTTTTTGTAAATACGTCTTATTAGGTTGAGAAAATTCACTTCTATTTCTAGCTTACAGAGAGTTTTTATTAGCAATGAATGTTCGATTTTGTCAAATTCTTTTTCTGTATGTATAGTGTAGGGTTTTTTCTTTTTGAGTTTGTTAATATGATAAATCACATTGATCTTCAAATTGTAAACCAACCTTTTATTCCTGGCATAAGTTTCATTTAATTATGATGTATTACACACTTCATATATTGCTGTATTTGATTTGTCATAATTTTATTTAGAATATTGTCATTTATTTTCATGATGAATATTGGTTATAGTTTCCTTTTCTTGTTATGCCTTTGTCAAGTTTTGGTATCGGAGAAATACCAGCCACAAAGAAAGAGTTGGAAAGTATTTACTCATCTTTATTCTGGGGGAAGATTTTTAGTAGAATTGGTATTATTTATTCCTTAAATGATTGGTAGAATTTGTCAAGGAAACCATCTGAGCTGGGATTTTACTTTTGGAAAACATTTTTAACTATAAAATGTAGTTTTAGGGCTGGGCACGGTGGCTCACTCCCGTAATCCCAGTACTTTGGGAGGCCGAGGTGGGCGGATCGTGAGGTCAAGAGATGGAGACCTTCCTGGCCAACATGGTGAAACTCCGTCTCTACTAAAAATACAAAAATTAGCTGGGTGTGGTGGCATGTGCCTGTAATCCCAGCTACTCGATGGGCTGAGGCATAAGAATCGCTCGAACCCGGGGGGCGGAGGTTGCTATGAGCAGAGATTATGCCACTGCATTCCAGCCTGGCGACAGAGCAAGACTCCATCTCAAAAAAAGAAAGAAAGAAAAAAGTAGTTTTAGTAGATTTACTAAAGATTACTTTAGATTTAGATTTGCCAAATTTACTTGGGTTTTCAGTAGATTTACAACTATTCAAGTTATATATTTATTCCGGAGTGAGTTTCAGTAGTTTATATTTTTCAATGAATTAGTCAATTTCTTCTAACTTGTCAACCATGTTGGCATAAAGTTGCACATAATATTCTCATATTATCATTTTAATATCTGTAGAATTTGTGCTAATGTCACCCCTCTCATTTCTGATATTTGTTCTTTGTGTCTTTTCTCTCTTTTTTCCTAATGGTCTGGCTAGAGGTTTATCAATTTTATTGATCTCCTCAAAGAACTGGCTTCTGGTTTTATTGGTTGTCTTTATTATTTTTCCTTTTTTATAGCACTGATTTCACTCTGATCTTTAATAGTTCCTCCCTTCCTTTATTCTGTATTTCATTTGCTCTTTCTTCACAAGTTTCATAACACTGAATCTGAGATCACTAATTTGAGACCCTTCTTTTCTATTATAAGTCATTAATACTAAAATAAAGGCTCTAAGTACTGATTTAGTGGCATCTCACAATTTTTGATATGTTGTTTTTAATTTTTATTCTGTTCAAAACACTTTCTATTTCCCATTTTTATTTTATTTTTGACCTACGGGTTATTTAAATATGTGTTATTTAGTTTTCAAATAGTTGGTGATTTTCCAGAGATATCTTTCCATTATTAATTTCTAATTCAATTCCATTATGGTCAGAGAAATATTTGTATTGCTTGGATCCTTATATGTTCATTGGGACATCTTTATGGCCTAGAATGTGATCCATCCTTGTAGGAGATCAATGTGCATTTGAAAAGAATGTGTATTCTATTATTATTTGTAGTATTTTATAATTGTCATTTTGGTCAAGTTGATTGATTGTGCTGTTTAAAACTTCCTAATCCTTACTAATTTTGGTTGTTCTGAATTTTTTGCGAGTTTATCTGCTTCTTCTTGCTGTTCTATCAGTTTTTTTAAATGTATTTTAGAATTCTGATATTAGGTGCATACACATTTAGGATTGTACATCCTCCTAATGAGTTGACTTCTTCATCATTAAGAAATTGCCTTCTTTATCCTTGGTAATATTATTTTCCCTAAAATATACTTGGTCTGATATTAATATAATCATTGATATGGTTAGGCTGTGTCCCCACCCAAATCTCATCTCGAATTATAATCCCTACGTGTCAAGGGAAGGACTTGTAATCCCCAGGTGTTGAGGGAGGGACGTGATTGGATCATGGGGGTGATTTCCCCCATGCTGTTCTCGTGATAGTGAGTGAATTCTCGTTAGATCTGAGGGTTTTAAAAGCGGCAGTTTCTTCCTGAGCTCTCATTTTTTTCTCTTTTGCCACCTTGTGAAGAAGGTGCCTACTTCTCCTTTGTCTTCTGCCATGATTTTAAGTTTCCTGAGGCCTCCTCAGCTACATGGAACTGTAAGTCAATTAAACCTCTTCCTTTATAAATTACCCAGTCTAGGATATTTCTTTACAGTAGTGTGAAAATGGACTAATACAGTCACTCTGACTTTCTTTTGATTAATGCTTGTGTGGTATATCTTTTCTCAACCTTTTATTTTTAACCTATATGTGGTTTTATATTAAAAGTGTGTTTCTCATGTAGGTGGTATGCAGTTGGGTCTTTTCTTAATCCAATCTGATAATCTCTGTCTTTTAATTGACACGTTTTTTGACACATTGGGTTATTATGAGGGTTAAGATATATGCAAAGATAAACATCAACTAACTTATCCCCCTGCCTCCTCACCCTCTCTGTTGCACATCTTTTAATCATTTACAATTGACTTATCATTATGTCTCCTGTTGTGGCCCTTATTACAATACATAAGTATATGTTTCTATGTATTCCCCTGTTCGTTGCCCATTTTCCAGACTAGTAACTTGAAGTCCTAGGCTGGAAGATGCTAGTAAATATATTGATGACTGAGTATACCAATGAATTGATTGAGTACAACCCAGGTCCTCACTCTGCACCTTTATCTGCCTCCTACATGCTCTCAAGAGAGGAACTCCAGTCCTAGAAGGCTAGAGACAGGATTGAGATCACCAGCCTAGCCCAGGCCTTGGGTCCCTGACCTATGTCATGGGTCTCTCCACTCTTGCCTTCTCTGCTCTTCTACTCCTGCCTGTGAATACAGGCTTGTGTCCTCTCCCTCTGAGCACACTGAACTGCAGCCCACATCATCCAGCAGGGCAGAGTGCTGGCTTTGCTGTTTTGAAAGAATAAACTTAGGCTTGGTTCATTTTACCCTTTGAGTCTTATCCCCATGCATGGTGCCTCATCATTGTCTGTATGAAACTGAGGAGAGAATTCCTGACCTTGACTGCCCAAGTCAGCTGCAGCTAGAGAGTAAATGGTTGAGCTTTTTAGGGATTTCCCTCACTCTATAGCCTCACTGTGGTTCAGTGAGTCTTAGATAGAGGTTGTGTGCAAGCTAAAGCCTCTGCCATGCAGCCTGCATGCAAAATCTAGTCCTGTGAGACTTCCTCCTGCTCTAGTATTGAGCCAGCGGCTCCAGGTGGCTCTCTGAGTGGACAAATGGAACTATAGCTGTCCCTGTCAGCATCACACATGACCCTGGTCCTGAGAGGTTACAGCAGGAATGTGCAGCTCCCATAATGATCGGTCTATAGCCCTACTGACACATGCTCTGTGCCAGGCCTGTCCTGGGTTCAGGGGCCATAGGGATGGGTTGGACATTGCCCCTTCCCTTTGGGAGCTCACAGTCTAGGAGCTGATGGATGAATCACAGTCTAGACCCAGAGAATGGGTATAACTCAGCACAGGCTCCATAGCCAGGCAGTGGGTGTGGTTTCAGGAGCCCGGGCTCCTCAAACCTGGGCTGCCCAACCAGGGCTTGCTATGCAGGTGCCAGGCTAGCATTAAGGGTCAGGTAATGTTTTCTGCAGAAAGATCCCAACTTACAATTGTGTCTGGAGTTGGTTCTTTCTGGTGGGTTTGTGGTCTAGCTGACTTCAAGGATGGAGTTGCAGACCTTTGTGGTGAGTGTTACAGCTCTGAAAGATGGCATGGACCCGGGGCCAGGTGAGGTGACTCATGCCTGCAATTCCAGCACTTTGGGAGGCCGAGGCAGGAGGATCATTAGGTCAAGAGATCGAGACGGTCCTGGCTAACATGGTGAAACCCTATCTCTACTAAAAATACAAAAAGTTAGCCAGGTGTGGTGGCACACGCCTGTAGTCCCAGTTACTTGGGAGGCTGATGCAGGAGAATGGCATGAACCCGGGAAGTGGAGCTTGCAGTGAGCTGAGATCACGTGACTGCACTCCAGCCTGGGCGACTGGGTGAGACTCCGTTTAAACAAAAAAAAGATGGCATGAACCCAAAGAGTGAGCAGTAGCAAGATTTATTGTGAAGAGTCAAAGAACAAAGCTTCCACAGCGTGGAAGGGGACCTGAGTGGGGTGCCTCTGCTGGCTGGAGTGGTCAGCTTTTATTCCCTTATTTGTCCCCGCCTATGTTCCATTTCTGTCCTATCAGAGTGCCCTTTTTTCAATCCTCCCTGTGATTGGCTACTTTTAGGATCCTGCTGATTGGTGCATTTTACAGAGTGCTGATTGGTGCATTTTACAATCCTCTTGCTAGCTACAGAGCACTGATTGGTACATTTTACAATCCCCTTGCTAGCTACAGAACCCTGATTGGTGTGTTTTATAATCCTAGCTACAGAGTGCTGATTGGTCCATTTCACAATCCTCTGGTAAGACAGAAAAGTTCTCCAAGTCCCCACTTGACCCAGGAAGTCCAGCTGGCTTCACCTCTCACAATGACAATTGTGAATGGAGATGAGATCAGGATAAACCAGACTTGACCAATAGCCATTCCCCACCAGGTTCTAGGCACCTGGTGGCTGTTCTCTTTGCCCAATGTTATCAAGTTTTGTCCTCAAGAAACGCCCTGGACCAATCAGAAATTCTTCAGTTGAAAGTAACAGAATACAAAACAAAAACCAACCAAACAAAGCCAGCTTAAATAAATGTGGGAAGTCAGTGGTGCAGCTGACAGAGAACTACAGAGCTTTGACCCTGGGTTCAGGCTTGGGCTCCAACTCTCTGGCATTCTCTCCTCTCTTCAGGTGCTGCCCTCCTTGCAGGCCCATCACACCCTCATCACACCTTCACTGGGCAATGACCAGAACACAGAGTCTCTTCTGGGAGCTCCCTCTGAAGAGAAAGGTGGCTCCTTTTTCCCAGAAACCCCAGCAAACATCTCCAACTCTTTCATTGGTCTGAACTGGGTCATGTGCCATTCCCTTAACCAACCACTGAACAGCAGGATAAGATAGACTGACGTCTTAGGCCAATCAGAATCCAGCCCTGGAGCTGAGGGTGGGTTGTTCAGGCCACGTAGGGAAAGCACAGTGTTGGTCTGGAGGACTTAGTGGAAAGCGGTGAAATAGAGGCTGGGGAGGCAACAAAGCCCTAAGACAGACGGCATCACCTGAGATCCTGAATATGATCCAGTGAATCAGAACTCCCCCCGCTGCTCCAGCCCTGTCTCCATGTCCTGCCTTATGGCCAAGCCTGCTGCTTAGTGGTGTGTAGTTCCCCTCCCTGGTACTGGCTCATGACTCCATTCATTTGCCCTTGCTGTACCCTCCATTTGGTATTTTTGTCTTCCCTGACATATTAGATCTATAGTATGATGTCAAGTCACACATAATTGGGTCCTTGTTGGGGGTTCCCAAGGCTTCTTGTACCCAAAACCATCATGTGACTTGCAACAGTTACGGTTGTGTTTCTAGGTCATGTCTGCCCTCTCCAGCCCCCAAATAAGCACACAGAGGCACACACACATGCAACTTGTGAGTTCCTTGAAACTATGGGCCAAGTCTTAATTAATCTCTTTACTCCCAGCCTCTAGCTACTGTCTACTTTACAGAAGAGACTCAGTAAATATTTGTGGAATGAATGAACATAAGTTATTTTTGTTGAATACATGGTTGTTGTGAGGTATTTGCATTTTTATGAAGAACAAAGCCGCAAGCCAAAGCTCCAGCGGAGGGATTTCAGGCACCAGTGAGCTTGGCCTGGAAGTCTATTCTATTGTTTAGTGCCTGGGGAAGGATATGAATGTCACAGCAGGTGAGTCTTGCATTCATTCCTTTCCAGTGCAAAAGTGGGAAAATAATCACGTTGTCTCCTGAAAACGTAAGTGTGTCATGGTAACAAACGTCTCCCTTTGTTTTTCTTATGGCGAGGAAAGTTCTCGAGTCTTATCAGGTTTTGCTGCCATGATTTGTGGACAGAACGCTCCTTCCTGACACTCATGTGGGCTGTGAAGGCAATGAATGCCCTGGTTGACTCTCCAGCCCTCTCAGCTCTCCAACCTCTCATCCACTGAGACCGGTCTGCAAGCAGGGCGCTGCCTAGGTGGGAGGAGTCTGACGTTAGCTACAGGTTGAAAGAGCCACATTCAGTAGCCAGGACATTTCAGCATCACATCCACAAACTTGGCTGCTTCTCCTGAGCGGATCATGGACTAACTTGATCACTGGGCCCCTTCCTGGTCCTCCAGCTGAGCCTTCCTGGCACCAAAAGCTCCATGAACCAACCAACCTCTCTACCCTCAAGCTTGTCTCTTCCAGCCTGCCCTCTGTTTGGCCCAAGAGGGCTCCTTAGCAACACAAAGGGGCCTTCTCAGCTGGAAACCCTTACCAAGCCCCATGGTGCCCCTTGAGTCACAGTTCATGCAGAGGCACAAACATCAGACAGGGACGCAGCAGGCAAGCACCCACCCTTGCTTTTGCATCTGCCCTTCTCTCGTTATCAGACTGGTGAGTCCTTACATCTCAGAACCCAGCCCCGTGGAACTGTCCCTGTAAACTTTATAAAATTAATCAGGAAAAAGGGGAGGAGGAGAGATGAAAATAAACCAAGCTTGCAGCACATTCAACATTAATCATTAGGTCAGCTTCCTCTCTGACCTACTTCCCTCCTAGTTGTTTGCTGCCTATTGCCCAGAATCGCATGGAACCTAGATTATAGTTCCCCTTAACTGCTCTGTAGATAACAACTTGAGCATTTTGAAACGTTAAGTTTACCATTTGAGATGTTCTTTCAGGACCTGCATGCTGATGAAACTACTGACATCAGCTGGTCTAAAGAACCCACAAGGAGCTGACTGTGGAGGCTAAGTTAAATATTAAATTTGAACTCAATTGAACATGGACACAAACAATGGTCACCAAGTGCCGGAACAGGTTGTGTGAGCTCCTTGAGGCATTCATCCAAGTGCTGTTTCAGAGAAATCTCTATTTCAATCTATTCCTATACATGAGTTATTAAAAAACAAGACAATCACAAAAACAAGTTGACCTTCTATGTGTTCCTTGAGCCCAGTTGCGAAGAGACCCTTGTGACCGGGCCTCATGCCAAACAACTCATTACAGGAAGAGCTAGGGTCCCAGACGGCGCTGAACCGTCAGGAGACCTCTCCTCGTGTGCGCACAGACAAGTGGCTAACTCTGGAACCCAGGCTGTTCCTTCCCAATCTGGTGGTAAATCCTCCATAGTCTGGTGAGTGTAAATATATATATGTGTGTGTGTATATATGTGTGTGTGTATATATGTGTGTGTGTATATATATATGTGTGTGTATATATGTGTGTGTGTATATATGTGTGTGTATATATGTATATATCTTTTCCCTTCTCCCCTTCCCATTACAATTTGCTTATTATATCATTTGCTTATTATATCAATTTGTTTATTATATTAATTTGCTTATTATATCATTTGCTTATTATATCTGCATTGCCATTTACATGGGATAAAACTTGCTTACCCTTAAAGGTATTGTGTGTGTGCCTTTTCTTCTCCCCTCGTGTGTGTCCTGCACAGAACACTGACTCACCAAATAATGCAGTTTTTGCATCCTGATGAATTCATCCACTTACCCCCTCCAATCAGTGACCCCAATTTTCTAGCCCCTTGCCCTCTATGGTCCTCTTAAAAACCTCAGCCCAGAACACCTTGAGGACATGGATTTTAGGGTTCCTCTCATCTCCCTGCTTGGCTACCCAGTGATCACTAAACTCTTTCTCTGCTGAAAACCCTGCTCTCTCAGTGTATTGGTCTATTCATGCGCAGTGAGCAAAAAACCTGTTGGTCCTGTAACGCTGACATTTTCTCTGCATAATCAAATAAAATAATTGCACCAAGTCCCTCTCTACTACCATTATAATAATAGTAGTAGCAGCAGGAAATATCACAGCAGAAATATCTGTCATTTCTAGAGCTTATTCTATGTGCCAGGACCCACTCTAGGCACTTTGCCTGCCTCAATTTTTGACCACCTCACAACCCCTTTGTGAGTTTGACATGATTAGCAGGTCTGTTTCACAGATGAGACACATTGTGCTCAAAGAGGTCAAGCATCTAATCCAAGGTCACACCATGAGGGAAAAAAGAAGCTAGGGTTTAACTCAGAAGTGCCTGGCTCCAATCTCTTCATTTGCTACTACTGTGGATCTATGATGTGCCAAATGTTGTCCTATGGCCTTGGGATAGAGCAGGAAGGAGAATAGCCAAGCCCCTGCCCTATAAAATCTAGTATATGGTGTGAAGATGGGACAAATAATAAACAAATACATATATAAACAATGTCAGGGGTAATAAGGGCTATAAAGAAAAATAAAACAGCATCAAGAGTGCCAGAAAGTGACGACCTGGGATAGATGATACTTCAGGGATATCTGAGACCTAAACGAAGAGAAGGAATAAGCCCTGGTTACAGCTGAGGGAAGCATGTTCCTGGCAGAGGGAATTGCAAGTGCAAAGGCCCTGAGGTCAGAATAGGCCTAGTTTGTTTGAAGATTGACAGGAGGTTAGTGTGGCTGGAGCACAGTGAGTAGATGCGAGGAGAAAGGAACAAGGTCACAGGAAGGCCCCCGGGGGAAGGGAGTAGATCTGGGCATGGGGGAGGGATTGTGAGCTATGCCTGGGACTCTGGTTTTTCCTCTGATTGTGAAGGGTAGCCATGGAGGGCTGAGAGCTAAGGGGGCTCAAAGCTGGAATAGATATTTATATCTATTTCTGTCTGTCACTTCCATGGACTATAAGCTCTGTAAGAATAGAGAGCATCCTGTTGTATTCCCTGTTTCTAACACATAATAGATGCTAAGTAAATATCTTATACAAGAGTGAGGGAATTCATGAATGAATGAAAAAAAATTGAAGATCTTAAATAGGGCAAAAACTTCAAAAGAAAAAAATCAATAAATTGGATTTCATCAAAATTAAAAACTTTGCCTTACAAAGACATTTACAAAAATGGAACGGTCTCCCATAGACTGTGCAAAACATATTTTGTTTGGCAAAATATATGCAAAACATATATCCAGTGAAGAATTTTTATCCAGAATACATAACAAACCTTTAAAACTTGACAATATAGAGGCAAACATCGCAAAAAATGAGCAAGAGATCTGAACAGACACTTTATTAAATAAGATGTATAAGAGGTCTTCAAAAAGTTCGTGGAAAGAACTATGCACAGATTTCCATTTTTTTTTTTTGCACCAAAAAAACTTGTATTAACTTGTTATAACATGCCTGAACAAGATCTAATGTCAGGCACAAAGAGGGATAAGACATCAGTTTGAAAGGAGCCTCTATCAAAATTAAAGCAAGAACAAACATTAAATTTATGGCGAAGTTTTGGTGGAAGAAAGGTGAAATCGTTGATGCTTTATGAAAAGTTTGTGGAGACAATGCCCCAAAGAAATTGGAGTTTACAAATGGGTAGCTTGTTTTAAGGACAAGACTATGTTGAAGATGAACCTAAGATGGCAGACCATCCACGTACATTTGCAAGGAAATAAATAATCTTGTTCATGCCCTAATTGAAGAGGACTGATTAGTAATACCACAAACAACAGCCAACATTATAGACATCTCAATTGTGTTCAATGTACATAACTCTGACTGAAAAATTAAAGTTGAGCACACTTTCCACTCAACGGATGCCAAAACTGTTACATCCAGATCAGCTGCAGACAAGAGCAGTATTTTCAATGCATATTTTAAATAAGTAGGATCAAGATGCTGAATCATTTTCTCAAAAAATTGTAATAAGTGATAAAACATGTCTTTACCAGTATGATCCTGAAGACAAGGCAAAATCAAATGAATGGCTACCAAGGGGTGGAGTTGGTATCATCAAAGCAAAAGTGAACTGGTTAAGAGAAGGTCAGCATTTGGTGGGAAGGGGATGCCCAGGCATTTTGCTTGTTGACTTTCTGGAGGGCCAAAGAACAATAACATCTGCTTATTATAAGAGTGTTTTGAGAAAGTTAGCCAAAGCCTTAGCAGAAAAACAGCCAGGAAAGCTTCATCAGAGAGTCCTTCTTCACTATGACAATGATCCTGCTCATTCCTTTCATCAAACAGGCAATTTTGCAAGAGTGCTGATTTTACAGTGCTAATTTGGCTCCTTTTTACTTCTTTCTGTTTCTTCATGTTAAAAAAATCAGTGCATCAATTTTTCCTTCAGTTAATAATGTAGAAAGGGCTGCATTGACATGATTAAATTCCCAGGACCCTTAGTTTTTAAAGGATGGACTAGATGGCTGATATTATCACTTCAAAACTGTCTTGACCTTGATGGAGCTTATGTTGAGAGATACAGTTTATGTTTTTATTTTTATCTTTTAATTAAATTTTTCCATGAGCTTTTTGAAGTCCTCTTGTATGAATAGCAAACTAGCACATAACAGTTTCTCAACATCAGGAGTCTTAGGCAAATAGAAGTTGAAGTCACAAACCCACCAAAATGGTTAAAACTGAAAAGACTGATAATGCCACAATTTGACAAAAATGTTGAGGAATAGGCACTGCCGTAGGCTGCTGGTGGAATGTAAAACTGTACAATTATTTTTAAAAATGCTTGGACAGTTTCTTTAAAAGTCGAACACACACCTACCATATGACAGGGCCATTCCCCTCCTCTGTATATACCTGAGATAAAAGAAAGCACGTGCTTAAGCAAAGGCTTGTACATTACGTGTTTCATTACACTTCATTC
This sequence comes from Mandrillus leucophaeus, assembly GCF_000951045.1. Taxonomy (NCBI): domain Eukaryota; kingdom Metazoa; phylum Chordata; class Mammalia; order Primates; family Cercopithecidae; genus Mandrillus; species Mandrillus leucophaeus. The sequence goes on from NW_012102365.1 coordinate 5,082,101, forward strand.
ATTACATTTTTATTTGTAACAGTCCCACATGTCCACTAATGTGTGGATGTATAAATTAATTGTGGCATATCTGTACTATGGAATATTACTCAGGAATAAAAAGGAACAAACTATTGACAAACATATCAACATGAATGAACTTTAAAATTATTATGCTGAGTGACTCTATAATTCCACTTACAGTTCTAAAAAATGCACATTGACATACAGTGACAGAAAACAGTTTAGTTGAGGGAAGGGTAGGAGGCTGACAAAGGGGTACAAAGAAAACAGGAAATGGGAGGAGATGAATATGATCATTATCTTGATTATGGTGATGGTTTCATGGGTGTAAACATATGTCAAAATTATCAAACTGTACACTTTAAATGTGTGCAGATTTGTGTCCATAAATTTTACTGCAGTAAAACTTTTTTTTTAAGCCCTCAGAGTCCTTGAATGACACTGACAATTGGAGCAAGATCCCTAGGAGTGCCTCAACCTGTGTGTGACCCACTGATGATCTCATGGAGACAGTAGGAATGACTCCACGGTGATATACTGAGGAACATGAGAAATATTTAATCCACTTGATTCCATTCATCACTTCTTTCAGGAAGATCATAACATTTTGACAACTTTGATGAACTTGATGACTCAAGTATCTATCAAAGTGCCACTAAAATGTCAGGCAGTACCCCACCTGTGTGCCTTGAGGTGGGGGTGCCCATAGAAGCATATTTTGCCCTGAACTTGTCAGAAAGGCTGTTTTCCAAGGTGAGGGAGATGGGGAGACCTGTGGAGGTTCAGGGTCATTGAGAAGCTAGAGATGCCCCAATTCTAGCTGTCTCCTAATAGGAGTGCCTATCAGTGCTCAGTGCGTGATTGGCTGAACAAATGAATTCATCTGATTGGACCATCTGACTGGAGGCTGCTTCTGATTGGTTCTTCCTGTGACTTGCCTGCTGCAATTACAGACAGCTGTCTGATTGGTTGGCAGTGATAAATGCCTCATGCCCAACCTTGGGTTATTATAAGGCACTTAGTTTTCTGTTGTTTATTCATTCTGTCTGCACCCCTAAGGCAGCCTATCAGAAGCTGAGAGCCTGAAGAGCTCCTGGGTTATTACTTTTTGCAGGGGCTAGGGGAGAGTGGTGGGGTCGAGTCCAGCCTCCAGTCTTTCCAGTAATCCTTTCTCTTCCTGTCACCACGCAGACAGCCCAGGCTGATGAGGCACAGTCGTGTTTTTCCCCCTACTCTCAATGTCTGTCTCCACCTCCTCAATCTGCCTGTATATCTGTCTTTGCCCACGGTGCTTGGACAGAGTAGCTGGGGCATCAGCCCCCTGGACTCACTCTCACCTTGTGTGAGCTTGAGTGGGGGTGCTCCAGGCATGCAAGGAGACCCTCGTTTTCTCCACGCCATGTGGAAGATATGTGAGCGTTTCACTCCCTAGGGCTGCCGCTGCCATCACTGAGATTTGACATGTGGGCACTTGGAGAGAGACGGTCCCTCTTCTCTAGAACTCCAAACTGTAAGGACCATGGAGGCCTTTTCTGATGGATCTTTTCCACAGTGAGGAGAAAGCCTTCCTACGGAGGAAGCAAAGCTAAGAGAAGAGAGGAAGGAGACATAGCCCCAGGGAAGCGTTTTGAGCCCCTGACTTCAGCTGTCCTAGAAGCCAGTCCACTCCCCTCCCCGTATTTTCCCATTATGTGGGCCTATCAGTCTAGCTTTCCTTGAAGTTACTTGTTTTCTGCCACTTGCAACAAGAAGTTCTGCCTAAAACAAGCCACA
>NW_012102365.1:5084241-5107749 GCF_000951045.1 Mandrillus leucophaeus
ACAGGCATAGACTCTTAGAATCACAGGCATATACACTTAGAATTACAGAGTGCTAGAATTCATTACTTCATTCAATAACTGTTTTCTGAATGCTCCATTTGTGCCCTGCGCTGTGATGGGAATAGAGGATGGAAGAAGGCAGGCGCGATTTCCACTCCCATGGTCAGTCCATTCCAGAATCATGGAAACTCAGAGTTGAGGGGCCCGGGAGGGGCTTCTCAGCTTTATCTTTTCATTTTCTCAAGGGAAGAGGGAAGGGCTGGCTTATGGAGGGCCTGGCATGGGAGGGGAGGTCAGGAGCATGAATTGGGAAGATTCTTCTGATCCCGGGAGAAAATCAGTAAGAAAGTATGACTAGAGAGTGGGCCCTCGTCCCTGTCCCATGGAGCTCAGTCCCCACAGCGTCCTAATTGCCTTAAAGTAACTGCTCTTGCCCCAGGAGATCCACCCGGGTGTGAGTTGGTGCCAGGAAGGCCACTGCAGAGAAAGGCAGGCATGGAGTGGTCTCTGCCAGAGGCTGCCTGAGCTCCATGGAAAGAGGCCAGAGTGGCAGTGAGGGACCTGGCTGCCCGCCCCTCCCCTCACTCCTCTAATAACCACCATTTCTGTCTCTACCAACTCTGGGATACCCACCTGCAGGTTCAACACCACTCACACTTGGTCACTGATGGGCCTTTATGGGGGTCATGGAAGGAGCCCTCAGGCAGTGGAATGTCTCAGGTGACCCCTGCCAAGGGGCCAAGCCCAGCTTTTGTTGCTTAGCCTCCTCCAAGGAAAGCCCTCCCTGGAAAAGGTCTGATGACCACCGCCCCTGACCAAGCCATACTTCCTGTAAGCACCAGAAAGAAAGTGGTTCCAGCTTCTGTTATTAAACTTTACACTATGGTTTCAACAAAATAAAGTATATGGCTTTTAATGTTCAACTTTCTTAGTTGTAAGTATGAGATTTTATTTTTAAATGTGCTCTTTCAGCTGAGTCAACTTAAGGAACTGAAATTATGTTGTGTGCCAACCTTACTATTGTATATTTCATGCATATATAGTTCATGCATATGGTTTTAAAAATATTAGGACAGAGACTGATAATAAAAAGTAGTGGCTCCTTGAACCTCTCACCCTGACTTCTGCTCCTCAGAGGTAACCAATTTTTGTTTGTTTAGCTGTGTCTCCTACTCATTCCCTCATAAAGCTAAATAATATGTTTGTACCACTGTCTTCTAACTTCCTGCTGTGATGCTTATTTCTATACTAGTCCACCTCCCCTTCTTCAGGTATTATTATATTTGTAGTTCTTCTTTTGGTTGCCTTGGAAGCTTTACTTAATGGAGTCATACACTTGTTTCTGTAAAAGTAATGTTACATGTTTTCAGGTACAGGGAATTACATTTGCTGACTCTCATAACTGGAAAGTATGGGGAGTAGAGCTCACTTGGTTTCTCGCTGGACCTGAGGCTCCATCTCCTTCCTTCCATTTCTTATCTCCAGTTTCCTCTGTGCTGACCTCATTCTCAGGCAAGCTTTCTCCATGTTGCAGGAAAGATGCTTAAGCTACTTGGGTTCTATCCCTTCCAATGAGAGGGTCTGCCTAAAATAAGCCAAATTCAACAGACCAACCCAAATACCTAAAGGGAAATGAGGCCTGGAACTGAGAGATGGGTCACTTTTGCTGAGGCCAATCCCCTGACTGCCCAAGGCCCTGGGGATTTCCATGTGAGCCAAGACCAACACAGTCTCTGACCTCATGGAGTAGATAGGTCTAGTATGACAGACAGACAGATGCCACAGAATATCATAAATTAGTGTGAATTTACAACTGTCATAACTACTATGAAAGAGAGGGCTGAAGTGCTATAAAGGCATGTTGATAGGGGAATTGCCATGCCATAGGAGGTCAGATAGGACATCCCTGAGGGGAGGATGACTGAGCTGAGATTAAAGAGTGAGAAGTGGGCTGGGGAAATGGGGTCAGGGGAGCATTGCAGCAGAGGGGACAGCCATGCAAAGGCCCTGTGGCAGGAAGAAGGGTGTCACTCAAAGGAGACTAAAGATACATGAAGATCTGGAGATTGGTGGGGAGGGAGATGGACATGTTAGATATTAATTATCCCAGAAAGGGAAGGAGAATGGATGTGACAGTGCAGAGCTGTGCAGATCAACATACTAGGTCTATTTTGTATCCTAAGAGAAAGGGAGGCATAGAGCAAGGCAAGAAGCCCAGGGAAAGGGAAGAAGTAACCAGTTACCTGTTTTAGGAATATTCCTGGACTGCCACATTGGCAACAAATTGCAACGTGGAAGTAGTGGAAGCTGAGAACCCAGCTAGGAAGTGGCTGCTTCTAGACAGGCCCCTAAGCTAAGGAAGGGCCTCCTGTTGCCCCAGCTCATGCATCTGCCCCTTGAACCAGCAGACAGGAATCATCCTCTTTTGAAAGAATCCAACATCTTTAAAAAAGCAAATAAACAAAAAATCTTTCATGTTGTCCAGGATAAAGTCTAAAATTATCAGAAATATGAATAATATAAAAATGTGAACTAAAATTAGGAAACCAATAATCAATGAAGAACAATCTTAAAATAATCCAAATGTCAGAATTATCAGGCACAGATTTTAAAGCAAGTATTATTATTAACTAAAGGCTGTAAAATATATATATTCTCAGAATTAACAAATGAAAAGATAGGAAATCCCAACAGTGAAATAAAAACTATAAAAACAAACCAAATGAAAATTATAGAACTGAGAAATATAATATTCTAAAAATTTCTAGATGATGTAATCAAAAATTGAAGGCAGAAGAAAGAATGAGGAAATTCCAGATTTGGTGAAAGACAGATATTTACAGATTGAAGAAACTCAGCAAACCGAAACTGGGATGAATGCAAAGAAAATTATACCAAGGCACATCATAGTCAAACTGCTAAAAACCAAAAAAAAAAAAAAAAAAGATTTTAAAAAATTGAAAGCAGTTAGAGAAAAATGACACATTACATAGATGAAAGAAACACTTGCATGTTGATTGGTTGCTGGCTTCCAATAAGAAGCAATGGGGGGTCAGAAGATATTGGAATGACATATTTAAATCACAAACAACACAAAATTCTATACCCAGCAAAAATATCACTGAAAAGCAATAGTAGTAGATCTTAACTGCTGTTGAACAGAACTGCTATACAACTGCTAAGAACTTAACTGTTAGTTAACTCAATGTGTAAGAAATGCTAATGAAAGTTGTTTAGGCTGAAGGAAAATGTTAACAGAAATTCAAATATTCAAGGAAGTAATAAAAAAAGAGACATGTTAAATGTATGGGTAAATAATATAAAATGCTATTTCTCATTTTATTTTATTTAAGATACATTAGATTCTTTAAAACAAAGCAATACAATATTGCATTGTGGAGTTTTTTTCTGTTTGTTTTTTATTGGCCCAATCTCTTCTGTGTGTGTGTGTGTGTGTGTGTATATATATATGTGTATATATATTTTTTAATTATACTTTAAGTTCTAGGGTACATGTGCACAATGTGCAGGTTTGATACATAGGTACACATGTGCCATGTTGGTTTACTGCACCCGTCAACTCATCATTTACATTAGGTATTTCTCCTAATGCTATCCCTCCCCCAGTCCCCCACTCCCTGACAGGCCCTGGTGTATGATGTTCCCAGCCCTGTGTCCAAGTGTTCTCATTGTTCAATTTCCACCTATAAGTGAGAACATGCAGTGTTTGGTTTTCTGTCCTTGTGACAGTTTGCTGAGAGTGATGGTTTCCAGCTTCATCCATGTCCCTGCAAAGGACATGAACTCACCTTTTTTTATGGCTGCATAGTATTCCATGGTGTATATGTGCCACATTTCCTTAATCTAGTCTATCATTGATGGACATTTGGACTGGTTCCAAGTCTTGGTGCTATGAGTAGTGCTGCAAACAACATATGTGTGCATGTGCCTTTATAGTAGCATGATTTATAATCCTTTGGGTATATACCCAGTATTAGGATTGCTGGGTCTAGTGGGCAGGACATAGCTGAACAAAAGGCAGCAGACAACTTCTGCAGACTTAAACGTCCCTGTCTGATAGCTCTGAAGTGAGCAGTGGTTCTCCCAGCACAGCATTTGAACTCTGAGAATGGACAGACTGCCTCCTCAAGTGGGTCTCTGACCCCCATGTAGCCTAACTGGGAGACATCTCCCAGTAGAGGCCAACAGACACCTCATATAGGTGGCTGCCCCTCTGGGCCGAAGCTTCCAGAGGAAGGATCAGGCACCAATATTTGCTGTTCTGCAACATCTGCTGTTCTGCAGCCTCTACTGGTGATACCCAGGCAAACATGGTCTGGAGTGGAACTCCAGCAAACTACAACAGACCTGCAGCTGAGGGACCTGACTGTTAGAAGAAAAACTAACAAACAGAAAGGAATAGCATCAACATCAACAAAAAGGTCATCTACACCAAAACCCCATCTGTAGGTCATCAACATCAAAGAACAAAGGTATATAAAACCACAAAGATTGGAAGAAACCAGAGCAGAAAAGCTGAAAATTCTAAAAATCAGAGGGCCTCTTCTCCTCCAAAGGGTTGTAGCTCCTTGCCAGCAACAGAACAAAGCTGGATGGAGAATGACTTTGACGAGTTGACAGAAGTAGGCTTCAGAAGGTCGGTAATAACAAACTTCTCTGAGCTAAAGGAGGATGTTTGAACCCATTGCAAGGAAGCTAAAAACCTTGAATAAAAGATTAGACGAATGTTTAACTAGAATAAATAGTGTAGAGAAGACTTTAAATGACCTGATGGAGCTCAAAACCATGGCACAAGAACTTCATGATGCATGCACAAGCTTCAATAACTAATCTGATCAAATGGAAGAAAGGGCATTGGTGATTGAAGATCAGATTAATGAAATAAAGTGAGAAGACAAGGTTAGAGAAAGAAGAGTAAAAAGAAATGAACAAAGCCTCCAAGAAATATGGGACTATGTGAAAAGACCAAACCTACATTTGATTGGTGTACCTGAAAGTGACGGGGAGAATGGAACCAAGATGGAAAACACTCTTCAGAATATTATCCAGGAGAACTTCCCCAACCTAGCAAGGCAGGCCAACACTCAAATTCAGGAAATACAGAGAACACCACAAAGATACCCCTCAAGAAGAGTAACCCCAAGACACGTAATTGTCAGATTCACTAAGGTTGAAATGAAGGAAAAAGTGTTAAGGGCAGCCAGAGAGAAAGGTCGAGTTACCCACAAAGGGAAGCCCATCAGACTAACAGCGGATCTCTTGGCAGAATCCCTACAAGCATTGTGGAGTTTTTAATGTCTGTGGGTGTAATAATACATATAAGAGCTACAACTCAAAGCATAGTGAGAGAGGACAGAAAGCAGACCTATACAGATGCAAGGTGGAAAGTTAAGGACATGTTTTGTCATCTTTAGATCAATCACATAAAAATTTTAAAAAATAAAAAAACACAAAAACAAATACAAAGAGTTATAGCTAAAATGCCAATAGGTAAGTAAAAATGAAATTCTAAAAACAGATTCAGGCCAGGCACAGTGGCTCACACCTGTAATCCCAGCATTTTGGGAGGCTGAGGCAAGTGGATCACCTGAGGTCAGGAGACCAGACTGACCAATATGGTGAAACTCCATCTCTACTAAAAATACAAAAAAATATTTGCTGGGTGTGGTGGTGCATGCCTGTAATCCCAGGTACTCCAGAGGCTGAGGCAAGAGAATCTCTTGAATCCGGGAGGCAGAGGTTGCAGTGAGCCAAGATTGTGCCACTACTCTCCAGCCTAGGTGACTCCATTTAAAAAAAAAAAAAACAAGAAAACAGATTCAACTAATTGAAAAGAAGGCAGGAAAGAAGAAGCAAAGAAACTAAACAGTGGAGATGAACATAAAATCAATAGTCAGATAGTAAATCTTACTCCAACCACATCATGGTCATATTCAATGTCAATGGGTTAAGTCCTAATGAGCAGAGCCCCCTTTGTTCGCTTTTCTTTCATTTGTTCCTTGCAAACCTCTCCCTACCTTAGAGGTAGCCAAAGGCAGGGTTGTGCTACATTTTAGAGAAAAATCCATGGTGCAGAAAGAGACAGTGGGTCAGCGGCAGAGTCCAGGATGGAAACTTCAGCCTCTCCTTGACTTTCATGGGGCTGGGCTTTGCTCTGATGCGGATCGTTAGGGGGTGGTCTCTCCCCAGCTGGGAGTTGTTCCAACAAATAAAAAATAGAAAACAAAATGAACCTCAGGCTGTAGGAGGTGGATTAAACTTTGTTTAGGGGGCTCAGTTCCCATGGGGAGGATCATGAGAGCAGGGACCAGCTCCCTGAGGACGAGATCCAGGCTCCAAGGTAACTCACACAGAGATGGTGGGGGAAAGTAAAGAGGGGCAGCACCATGCTAAAATGGGGCAGCCTGGTGCTGGGGGTGTATCAGGAGCTCAGGCATCCTTTATGGATCTGAGTTCCCCCAACAAGCCTTCGAGGTAGGGACAATGACCCCATTGTACAGATGAGGAAGTGAGCCCAGAGGGGGAAGCAGCTCCCAGAGGATGCAGTGCTCAGACTTGAACACAAGTCTCTGCCCAGTGCCCCATCTTCCCTGAGTGCACGGCAGGGACTCAGAGAACGGTCAGGCCTGTCAGTGCCAGGAGAATTGGTGGTGGTGTGTGTGGGGGGCAGAGAGTGGGGGTTGGGGTTGCATTAATTTGCTCCCATCGGCAGGGAGCCATTGGGGAGGTAGTGAGCGCCCGGTCCCTGAGCGGGGCAGGACCAGCATTGCTGTGCTCACAGCACTCCCTGCCAATCGGGGTTTGGAGCGCCAGGGCCCCTGGGCAGAGGCTGGTTCGCACCTGGAGCCGGGGCTACCCAGCATCTTCAGGCCTTGCTACCACTCCCGTGGGGCGCACAGTGGGCCCCACTTTACGTGGCAGAGGTGAAGACAGACCCAGGCTCGTGTAGCCGGGAAAGAGCAGATCTGTGGCAGGGCTGCCTGGACCCAGGGCCACATGTCAGCCCCTCTGAGGTCTCATTTCAGGGAAGGCAGCATTGAGGTGAAGATACGTGTCTGCAGCTGGTCTGCTGCTCCCAGCTCTCTGGCCCAGATGCTTCCGCAGCGATTGTTTTCTTATTTAAATCGTATCAATTATTTTCACCCCTTTGGCTGGATATTGAGAAAGGGGCTCAGCCACCAGGGTGGAAAGTGAACAAGGAATTGCTGGTGAAGAGGGAAAAAGGATCAGCTTGATAGAGGCTGGGGTAGCTCAGGATGCAGAGAAAGATCCAGGCCAAAGAGGCCGGCCAGGGGTCAGGGGAGTGAGATCCCAGCCCAGCAACCCCATCACCAACTCCTGTGTGACTGGGGCAGGCCCATGACCTTCTCTGAGCTTTAGATTCCTACTGGGTAAAATAGCTCTCTCTGGGCTGTCCTATTCATCTTTATTGAGGATGACTCTGCTAGGCCCTTTTACCTCCTCAGACCTATGGCACTTACTGTCCCCTCCCAGCCTTTGCATGGGCTGGTGGCTGTGCCTGGAGCCTCTTCCTCTCCTTGTGGCCTGGCTACCCCTGATCATTGTCCCAGCTAAAAGACCACTTCCTCCAGGAAGTCCTCCTGACTCCCCATGCTGTACTGGCTGCCCTGCTGTGCTCCACTGTTTGCTCTCCCTTTCTCCAGACTGTTGAATCTGCCCAGCTCAGGCCCCTGTCACAGTCACCGCACCCATCCAGTCCTACCTCCACTCCAGAAGCCAACTTCCCAATCCCCCCACCTTCTCTCTCCTGCAAAAGATAATGGGATCTGTCCATCTGGAATTGCTCTGGGAGAGGGAAGCGCCATGAGGCCTGTGTGTGATCACCTCTCTGCTCCTGTCTCAGCAGCCCTCATTTGCCTTCAAACTCCACGCATTCAGCCAAACTCAGGAGGGGGTTTCCAATGTCCCTGGCAGGGGTTTTCCAGGCCTGAGCATTTCTAGGTTTGTATTTCAGTCAGGGTTCTCCAGAGAGACTGAATTGATGGGGGATATGTCTATATTTAGATCTCTCTGTCTCTCTATGTATCTCTATCTAGCTATACAGAGAGACAGAGAGAGAGAGACAGAGAGAGGAAAAGGGACTTTTTAGGGCAGTTGGCGTACTTGATGATGGAAGCTAAGCCCCACCATAGGCCCTCTGCAAGCTGGAGAACCAGGAAGCCGCTAGCGTGGCTCAACCCAAGTCCGAAGGCCTGAGAACCAAGGAAGGCCAATGGGGTAACTGTTAGTCTGAGGACCAAGGCCTAAGAGCCCAGGGGGCTGCTGATGTGAGTCCTGGAGTCCAAAGGCTGGAGGGCCTGGAGCTCTGGCTTGTAAGGGCAGGAGAAGAAGGGCATCCCGGATTCAGAAGAGAGCAAGAATTCAGCTTTCTTCTGCCTTTTTGTTCCATCCGAGCCTTCAGCAGGTGAACGGCGCCGCTCCACCCACTGAGGGCCGACTTTCCCCACTCAGTCCACTGACTCACATGCCAGTCTCTGGAAACACCCTCAGAGGCACACCTGGGGCAGCCCACTCATTCCCATCAAATGTTAAACCACCCGGAGTTCCCTTTCAGCAGAAGAGGCACAGGCTGGGTCTACTGAAGCACTGAGAATAATTAGTGCTTTCCCAGCTCTCCAGGTATCCCTTAACCCAGTCACACTGACGTGCAAATCAACCGGCACAGGTAGTGACGATCATTCTGTGCAGAGGCCACAGGGACCCGGAGATCCAGGATAAACAAACCCTCTTTAAACACAGCTCTCATGGGCGGAGGGCCCAGATTTCCATCGTGACTCTCCATTAGCCTAGGGTGCAGCCCTGGGCAAGTCATTTCCCTTCCCTGGGTCTGAGTCAGAGGAGGGAGGAGCATTTGCTGACCCTGTGGCCTGGGGCAAGTGCCCTCATCTGAATGTGGGAAGGATGGTAGGACCAGGGTGGTTGTAAGTAACAGAGGAAACAGGAGTCCCTAAACCCAGCACCACCCTCTCCAGCCCCACCTCCTTAAAGGCCCCTCTCTCTCCAGAGCACATCAGTGAACTCGCACTTAGGCAGAGCGTGCCTCTCTCGCACAGCGCAAAAACTGCTCCCTCAAAGGCAGAACAGTTACTTTGGTGGGTGCTGCAGGGGGAGCATTGTGTAGATGAGGACTCCACCTGCCCTTCAATCAGATTAGGCCAGGGGAGGCTGCCCTGACTCCCCCTCTCCTAATCATGATTGGGGGAGGTGGCCGATGTTGCCTGCAGCTGACCCCCAGGATCAAGCACAGTGTCTATGCACAGTGGGTGCTCTGGCCATCCGTGACATTTAGGGGGCCCAGGGCAAGAGCACAAATGCACGTCCACATTCCCAAATATTTAAAATGATAGACCAAACCAACACATTGATGAATAAAAGATGTCTTACCCTTTTCCCTTAGCAAATGCAACTTTATAACAATCTAGGAGGCCAGTTTTGAATTTAAAGTTCTCAGGCCCCCTGGGGTCCCACCCCAGCTGTGGAGGTGCAGGGAGAACCAGCCTTGGTCCCGCCTTGACCCACTCCCTTCTTTTCCTACCCCAGGTCCCTCCCACACTACAAGGGGCTCACATGCACGTAGAGACCAGTGCACGTGTTCAAACTCCTTTCATAACCCCCACAAACAGCTGGCCACTCCTCAGACCTGGGTGCGCACTCACAGCGCAGGCCACCCTCAGGAGGATGGACCCAGGGATGAAGCCCACCTGGGCTCAGGAAGTGGGCTTTGGGATATCCGGGCAGGGAATGCTGCAGTCCCAGGTACAGGTAGTGATCTGGAAGGGTGGGAGGTGTCAGGCAGACTCCACGTGAGCATGTCATCCCTTTGGCTCCATGGATTCCTTGTCCCTTGAGGAGATGCATGGCCAGAGTAGGGTCCTCTAAAGTGTGGGACCCAGGGCACAGGCCTCTTGCCCAGGTCTGAGGATGCTGTGAAATCAGCCCTGTTCCACTTGCCAGGCTGTCTGCCCAGCTCTACGGTGGGATGGACCCAAGAGGCTGTTTCAAGCCATTAGGGAGAGCAAGACTCAAAGACCCCATCGCAAAGGCCATGGACAAGGGTCCAGAGACAGGACCCGAGTTAGGGCATGGAGGCCTAAGAAAAGGGGCCGGGGCTCCAGGAAGCCATACAGCTGAGAGGGTACTGACGACCTGGCTGCTTTACCTGACGATGCAGGGCTGACAGATCCACGTACGCTGCATCGCTTCCCCAGGTGTCACAGTTTAAAGTGGAAACCGTGAGCACCAGTCAGGAGCAGGTCATTACAGACAGCTCTGCAGCAAAACCATTCAACCCTGCACAGTAAAGGCCCCATGAAACTGCCCTGGTTTCCACACTCACAGAGACGTATTTCATGCCACAAATGAGTATGTTTTTAGGAGCCACGACTTTCTAGGAGTTCATGTATTCCTGGAATCACCACTCTTTTGATAGCTTCCATGAGGCAGAAGAATGAGTAAGAGATGTTGACATCTAAATAAAACAGAAGCGGGGAGAAAAGGAAAGGCTCACACTGTGGAAATTCTGCTTTTCACATAATATGTCTTCAAAGCATTGGCTGCATTTTTCCAGATTGTCAAAGATGAGTCCCTCGCTGGTGAGGGCAGCCTGGGGGAGGGTGATGCAGCCTGAATTGCTCATAGAGACACAAAAGAGGCCCCTGACAGGTCTGCACCCTTGTCATTCACCAGGTAGAGGAAAATAGCAATTCCCATTGGATTCACAAGGTCATGAGCACAGAGAATCCATTTCTGCACACCAAGCTCAGACCAGACCCACACTGTCAACCTGGGTAGGGAGTAAGAAAGAAGGTATTGGGGGCAGAGAGAAACAGCTGTCACGTGGAATTTTGGAAGCGACAGCCAGAGCGAATGATAGCTGTGAGAATGACAGCCCCTCCTGCCGTCCAGACTTCACCGTCTAAAAGGCCCCTGCAGACCCCCCAGCTCAGGGCAATACCCACTGCCTTTGATCAGGCATCTTCTGTACCAGGCCTGGTGCCAGGCTCTTGATGAGGATTATCTCCCTGAGTCCTCCCTGCAAGTTGGAGGAAGGTGCTATTAGCACCCCCATTTTGCAGAGGAAACTGAGGCTCAGGGAAGAAGAGGGACTTGTCCTGGGTCACATAGCCAGCAGGCAGTAGAGCAGGACACAAAACCCAGATGTGCAACTGCAGAGCCCACAATCCTGACCCCTGGGGAGTCCTGGCCGGGGGATGGGGAGGGAGCCCATCTATCAGGTGCTGGGCTGAGCATGTTACCCATTTATGCCTTGTGATCTATTATTGGAATGCTAAGCTCGTGGGCATTATTTATATCCTACTGCTCAAGGTCATCACGAAGGTCTGATTCTTCACACAAAAAACTTGCAACCTCTGGCAAAAATGGGTTGTTATCTCACTCCCCACTGCAGTCCTGGGAGAGGGTATTCTTATCCCCAACCCTGGCTCACAGCAGTGAGGTCACTGGCCGCCTGGGGCCATGGAGCCTGTGCATGGAGCAGGGTCCAATTGTCTCCACTCATTCCACACCCAGGGGCTCTTCCCTGCAGAGTGGCCCCTGGGACACAGCATTTCCTGGGCACTCTGTCCCTGTCTCCCTCCTGTGCCCACCAGCATTGGGGCTCCCACCCCTCACCCTGGTGCTGCTGCCCAGCCCCTTCCTGGGCTTGCTCTGCTGCTGGGCCACCTGCTGAGCTCACTCACCATCATCACCGCAGCATCTCTGCCTGATCTGAGAAGAGTGTCTGTTGCTGGGCTGATGGGAGAGGGGCTGGCTCACCCCTTGCAGGCAGCGTGAGCTTTAACAGGTGCCTCCCGGAGACAGCGCACTCGGCTGCAGTGGCCACACACAACTTCTTAAGTGTTGGACCTGGGGTACCATGTTGTCCAGAGGCGCGATGCCCTGGTCAGGGGACAGAGGTGGTGGGAGAGAGAAAGAATCTCTCTTCTTTGGTAGGGGTCCCTGACTGTGTGAGCTTGGAAAGGTCACTCCCCATCACCCTGCACCTGATGCCCTCCCCGACTGCCCAGACCTCAGTATCTCTGACTGTAAGTTTATGCGGCTGAGTTAGCTCAAGCCCCAATTCTCTTTGAGTTCTTGAGCCCCGGATGATGGATTCCATTACATTCTCACAATCCAGGATGGCCTGGGCCCCTGGGAGTTCAGGGAGCCCACGAGACAGCCTGAGAGAGGCCTGAGGTCCAGGCTCTCATGCTTTGGAGCTGCCAGCATAACCTCACTTGCTCACAGGTGGCACCTCATACCTGTGCCCCACTATTTACTATCTTATTCTCTGAAACCTCAGGTCCTACTTAGACCCACCTGCTCCTCTGAAGCTCCCGAGTCCTCTCCCATTCACTGCCGTGCTCCACCCCTCAAACCTGACACCAGGCGCATCAGCTCCAGCCCCTCCTGCCTTTGGGGGTGACTCAACTCCACTTTCTTCCTTATTCCCCGGAAAACAGGCCCTCCCTGCCTGACTGGGATCCCAGGACACTCCCTAATCCCCACCCCACCCTCCTTCCAGCCCTGAAGCACCGGGTCCCACAGAAAGATGCAGCTGTCCTCATTGCAGACTGCACAGGGGAATTGAAAACCAGAGCCACACTGTGAGGTTCAGCCCTTGAATTGAGAGCCTCGAGATCTGCTTTTTCTTCTTCCCCCATCCCGCAACGCATCTGGAGGTGTTGTTGATTTCACATGACTAGAAACCCAGATGTGTTTATGCTTTGGTTGGGCTTTGGTTGCTCTTCCCACAGCCAATCTCTTCTATTTTCTTTCCGACCTCCTGCCTCCCATTGTGGGGCCCACAGGATTTCTCTTCCTAATGCATCCTTTCACATTCCTGCAATTGCTTTTGGTCCCAGCAATGCAGGCTTCCAGCTTTGCAAAAGTGCACGTCTCCACCCTTGGAGGGTATATCCACACCTACCGTCAGCCTCCTCCCACCCAGACAGACTCCCTGATTTCCTGAGCCCCAATCAAGGTGAAATAGCATGTTTTCAGTGACAGTTCTTTTCCATCCTCATTCATGTGGCTCTTGCTGAAGTCCATGAACCAGCCCAGGGTGCCCACTTGCCATGTGTACTAGTAAACGCACTCCCAGCAGAGAGATGCAGGCAAGGAGACGTGATGACCATCACAGTGACATTGGCAGGAGCCAACAACTACACACCATGGCAATCACAGGGCAGGCCGCTGGGCTGGGATCCTTCGGACGCGGCCTGTTTCCTCTCAACAATACTGGGAGGGTGCTGGCATTGGCTGCACCAACTCGGCTAGGCACAGCTCCGTTCTCTCTTCTCCTGTGTTTCTTGTTATGCGGGGTGTTATGCACTCATGAGAGCTGGTGGCAGAAGAACAACAATACCCATGTTGTAGTAGCCACAATGTTGCCGATCTGTCGATCCACCGAGCACAAAGGAGTTGGGCCTGCAATTGCTCTCTATTCTCTCCAGATCCTGCCCCACTTCTTTCCAATCTCCTATTGGCTCTCCTCCTCTTGTTGAGCCTTTACTGATACACACAAAGTGGGAACTATTAATATCTCTCTTCTATAGTTTACAGGTGGAGAGGAATTTTGCCCCAGAATGGGCCATATGAGGAGTCTCACTAGATACCTGTTTTAGATGATGAGATTTGGGGCTTTTGAGCTCAAGAGATTTAGGTGAGATTTTGCACTTTGAGTTGATGCTGTAATGGGTGGAGACTTTGGGAGATGTTGGAACAAATTAAATGCATTTTGCATTTGGGATGGATGGGAATCTTTGCAGGGCAGAGGGCAGACTGTGGTAGGCAGAATAATGGCCCTCAAAAGATATCCACACCCTATATCCCTGGAACCTGTATATATGTCACCCTGCGTATCAAAGGGGACTTTGTGGATGTGATTAAATTAAGGCTCTGGAGATGGAGAGATTATTCTAGATTTTCCGGATGGACCCCATGTAATCACAAAGGCCTTATAAGGGAAAGAGGGAGGCAGGAGAGTCAGAAAAAGAGATGCGATGGCAGAATCAGATCAAATGATGTGGGGCCATGCGCCAAGACATGTGGGCAGCCTTGAGAAGATGGAGATGGAAAAGCAACCAAGGAAAATCAAGGGGAACAAAGGCAAGTTCTCCTAGAACCTCCAGAAGGAGTGGAACTCTACTGACCCATTTGAGACTCCTGATCTCCAGTACCTGAGGATGATAAATGTGTGTCATTTCAAGCCATTAAAATTGTGGTGGTGATTGATTATAGCAGCAGAGGAAACTAATGAAGATTTGAGTACTGTCGAGTTTGCTTACTCACATCACATACATTGATAAGCCAGTGGGGGTTCATGTCTAACCAGATGCTCATTCACACACCAAAGGGAATACCCCTCCCTGGGACCTGCAGACACACTCCTGCCTCACTAACCAGCACACATCCCTGTGTGCACTGATGCAAGACCTGCATGTGTGCACGGATGGGTGTGCCCTGTGTATACTGATGATACCCTCCCCTGTACACAGCTGACCCTGGTCCCTAGGCATTCTGGATCCAGCCTGGCACTGGGCTCTGTGATGAGCCCATTTTTAGTACACCTGTAAAATCCCCATCTAGGAGGCACATTCCAAGCTCAAGGGTGCTGTTGTGGAAATGCTAAGAAATGCATTATTTCTGTCTCTTTCCTCAACAATAGAGCTCCACAGACATGGGAGAGACTTCACAAGTTTTGCTTCTTCCTCTTCTTAATTTGATTTGCCCCTAATACAGTGAGTGGAGTCCTGGGAAAAAAAAAAAAAAAAAAAAAAAAAAGCCCTGATTTGCCAGTTTCTGTGGTGTAAATATTTCCACCATGGTCAATTTCAAGCTGTCAATGATTTAACAACTGGCTCAGAAAATTTAACATTTGGCTCTCAATTGAGTTTCGTGAACTCCAATGCATGCCCACTGCCCAGCCCGAGAAGTCAGCCTCACTCCAGCAGCAGAAAAAGACAATAAACTGCAATTATTTGGGCTTAATCAACTCCAAACACAGAACGACAGTCATGAGGAAAGGAGGCCCAGGTTTGAGAGCATGTGAATTATGTGCTCCTGGAGCTTTATTATCCTCAGTTACTGTCTTATTTGTCTTATCTTTATTCATTCTTGCAAATTAAATCAGCACTGTCTTTCCAATCTGGTTCTCCCAGCAGAATTAAACCACAGCAGCAGAGTGAATTGGTCATAATGAAGGTGTTTAGCACACTTTTGACTTCTGTTCCCTGCCTCTTAAAGTTCCATAACCCTGAAGAATACCAGACAGGCACACCTCCTGGGGAAAGTGGTTTGGGCATTGGGTGAGACTCCTGTCTTTTCCTTATCCAGAGGGGAGAGGGGTCTGCAATGCCAGATCCAGGGGTACTTCTCCGGCTATAGGAGTATTCTGGGCCTCATTTGTCTCAGCAATGAAATGGGCCCAAGCCCGGTATCAGTGTAAAAACACAGGCCCCTGGGGGCTAGAATTTTAAATACAGGCTGGCCTCAGACAGGATGCTAGGTGAACTCACAAACTGGCAGCAGGGAAGATGAAGAGCAAGAAGGAGGGTTTAGCTGGAGGGGCCTCTTTTTAAAGCTGGAATGATCCTTGAGGCATTTCATAGCCCTCCGATCTGGCGACCCTTCTCTCCAGAGGTTGCCAAATCTGTCTGCCCTTTCACCTGTGAGACAGGTTAAAATACAGATTCCTGGACCACAGAATATCACTCTCCGGGACTGTGGCCTGGGTACCTTTATTTTTCACAGAGTCTCCTAATGGTGCTGATGCAGCTGGTCTACAAATATGGATTTGGGATCTGCTGCTTTGACCCAAAGCTTCTTGACTTGGGTCATCCAAGTTTTGTGGCAGACAAAGACCCACGCTCTCCCCTATCAGGGTCTCCTCTTCTTTCTGAGTGCATGAAAACTACACTTCCCAGCTTTCCCTGCAGGTAGGCAGGCCATGAACTAGTTGCAGCCAGTGGGAAAGAGACACATATTACTTCTGGGCAAAGGAGGGGAAAGGTCCCTGCAGGTCTTTTGGCTCTCTCTTCCCTGTTGTGGAAAGTATGGAGACTTTGTATTAAGATGGGCAAGACCCAACATTACAGCAGCCTGGATGATCCTTGGGTCACCCAGGACAGCAGCCTCTGGGTATCACCTGACATATGGTAGAGTTTATCACAGGAGAAAGTAAACTGCAGCTGTTAAATTACTGAGGTTCCAGGGTTGTTTGTTACTGCAGCATGAGCCTAGCGTAGGATCATTAGATCCCTATCCCTTTGAGAATCCGGTAATTCTGCCCAGGAAAGTGCTTAGCTACCTGTAAACATTATTGCCTGGTGAGGTGTCAGAGCCCTGGCATCAGAAAGTGGCTGACTCACGGGTTGGTCAGAAGAATTTACCGACAACAGTATAGGTTTAAAAGGAAAGTTTTTTTTTTTTTTTTTTTGCCCCCCATGCAAATATACACAGCTGTATTTTCATGGCATCCATTTACTTTGTCTGACATTCTGACATTCCAGCAACATTCCTTGCATTTTTTTTTAAATTTTATTTTATTTTAAGTTCCAGGACACATGTGCAGGATGTGCAGGTTTGTTACCCAGGTAAACGTGTGCCATGGTGGTTTCCTGCACCTATCAACACATCACCTAGGTATTAAGCCCTGCATGCATTAGCTATTTATCCTGATGCTGTCCCTCCCCCAGCCCTCACCGCTAGACAAGCCCCAGTGTGGAAAGGAAAGTTCTATTAGAAAGAAAGAACAGTGCAGAAGAGTGCAGCGGGGCGTCTCAGCAAGAGAGGACTGAGTGCACCCTGGTGGATTTTTCCTTAGGGGCATTTATGGACCTTAAATTGGCAGCTTAAGGGTCGTCTGGACCATATTAGCCACATAGCTCAGGATAAATTATTTCATTTGTAGACATTTTGGTCCCTTAATGTCAGCAAGGGTTGCACAATGAATTTTGACATGCATGCATCCAGAGATGTATAGAAATTTTAGTTTCTTATGTATATTTTTTAAAGCCTGGTACCAGATGCCTGCTTTTTTTTTCTTTTTTCTTTTTTTGAGATGGAGCCTTGCTCTGTCGCCAGGCTGGAGTGCAGTGGCACTATCTTGGCTCACTGCAACCTCCACCTCCCAGGTTCAAGTGATTCTCCTGCATCAGCCTCCCAAGTAGCTGCGACTACAGGTGCGTGCCACCACAACCAGCTAATTCTTGTATTTTTAGTACAGACGGATTTTCACCATGTTGGCCAGGATGGTTTTGATCTCCTGACCTCGTGATCCGCCCGCCTCAGCCTCCCAAAGTGCTGGGACTACAGGTGTGAGCCACTGTGCCTGGCCCAGATACCTGCTTTATATAAGAGGGAAGTATAATTACTTCTGAATTCCTCAGATAAGGAGTTTTGCGTCTGGACAGTCTGCTTGATGGCCACCAGGTGATCTTTGCTTTCCTTGATTATATCTGGGGTTCTCTGGGTATCTGCTCTGGTCCCCTTGCCTCCCTAAAATCTAGGCACTATTGGCTTAAACCCTACCGGTTTTACTCTCTTTTGTTCAGATTTATGGCAAAGGTGACATTTCCTCCCACCGTTGCTCGTCTTCCCAGCACTGCCTTACCTTCAGTGGTGGCCTCTGGAGCTCGGCCCCTGCGGAACACCCCTGCCCTCTGCTGCCACCCTACTGGGATGGGCATCAAGTCACCCACCAGCGGAATACGTAATCATTGTTACATTTACACAAGTGTAGGGGCTCGGGGGTTTGGATGTCCCTAAAGCTCATTCACAGACCTTTGGTGAAGAACTTCAGCTCCTGGGGGTCCATGGGGAAATTCTCCAGGACCTAGGCCTGTCCAGTGCAGAACGCTGAGAGGATTTTGCAATTAGAGACTGAGCCAGAATTTGGAAACCTCAGGCCTGATGAGGACGACCCCCACCCCCCCCCCCAAGTGGCACCAGCAGCTAAAGCTTGGGCCCCCTGTTCTAGTCACAGAGGGGTCCCACTGCCTCCTTGGCCTGCTCCCTGCTGACTGAGCAGCCAGTGAGAGACTCCCCGAAGGCCAGTGGTTATTACGCTACATCCCACGGGGCTGATGGAAACACAGATTGGCGTCATGGTCTGAGGCTCCCCCTGAGCAAACCTGCATGCTCCCCTTTTATCACAGGTCGTCCCCATAAATAAACTCCTGCTTTCCAAATTCCCTCTCAGTGTCTGCTTCCCAGAGAACCTGGGCTGACAGGCATGACGTGGCTGCTCCATAAAATGTTTCTCTGAGCTTCGAAGTCATAATGATGTCTCCTGCACAAGGCTTATCTCCAGAGCTTCAGCTGCTGGAAAGCACCAACGCTATATAGACCTCCTGCCTGAGTTTCTGTCTCCCCTGGAGCCTGGCAAAGGGGCGACTCCCTGAGTCACCAGAACCTAAATTCAAATGCTGGGTCTGCCTCTTGCCGGTTGCATGATCCTGCTGGCCTCTGCTGTGTGGTCCGTGTGTGTGTGTGTGTGTGTGTGAGAGAGAGAGAGAGAGTGTGTGGATGTGCACACCTGCCAGCCTTTGCTGTGTGATCCATGTGTGTGTGTATGAGTGTGAGAGTGTACGTGTGAGTGTGTGTATGAGTGGGGAGGGAGTGTGTGTGTGTGTCTCTGTGTGGGCAGGTGTACCTCCTTCTCTGGGTGTGCATGAAGCCTACCTCAGTGTCTCTTCTCTATTTCTCAATGAATCAATTAATGTATCTCCCTCTCTTACTCGCTTGCTCCCCCAATCCCATATTTGCTGCTGGTACCAACATGGAAATCCGGGAGACTCAGATGTAGGGGCCTTGAGTTCCAAGAGAGGAGGAATCAGTTTGCCGGCAGGCAGGCAGCTCTCAGCTGAGCATCAGGAAGGAAGGAACATTTTGCTAATCCAAGGGGGGTGCCCTGAGTCACCTCATCTAGAGGCAGTGGGAAAAACACCGGACTTTGAGCCAGAGAATCAGAGCAGGAGCCTGCTTCTTCCACTTCCTGTGTGACTTTGGGCAAGTTACTGAACCTCTCTCACCTTAGTGTCCTCATAACTAAAATGGGGCTATTATAAAGATTAAGCGAGTTCATTGCTATAGAACTGGAAGCCCAGCGCACGGCACAATGGGCGCGATAAATAGATGGACAAGTCCGGACTCAAAGGCTGCCCCGGTGCAGATGCAGGGCCAGAGGAGGATGACAGACAGAGGAACTGCTAGAGGTCAAGGAAGGAGCCGAGGACCCACCCTGGAGATTGATGCAGAGGACAGGCTGTGGGGACACTGCACACTGTGGGGTTCTTTCTCTTTGGCCCAGTCTTGGGCCTCTGCCTTCCCTGACCTCATGCACTCACAGTTCTCCCCACAGAAGGGCCACTCTCACGGCTCCACGGAGGTAAAAAACTCATGGGTCACTGACCCCACACGACCAAGCTGTGAAGGATACTGCTGTTATGGGATCTTTGGGGTGTCGCTTTTCCAGCCAGAAACCTCTGTGGCCATTGGCACCTTTGCCCGAGTTCTTGTCCTGCGTCCGGGAAGAATGAGGTAAGCAGACAAGTGGAGGGTGAGCAAGATGAAAAGCAGCTTTACTGAGTGTTAGAACAGCTCAGAGGAGACCCACAGTGGGTAGCTCCTTTCTGTAGACAGGTCTTCCCATCGAGTGTTCACCTCTCAGCAGAGGAGGCCCTGGAGATGGTAGCTCCCCTCTGCAGCTGGTCATCTCATCGTCTCTCCATTCTCTGCCCTGCTCTGCCCGAGCCAGGGTTTTTATGCACCTCAGAGGGGAGGACGTGCATGCCAGTTGGTCCATGGGCAGCCATAGGTGGGCCTAGAAAACACGCCATAAGTCCGCACTCAGGTCAGCAGGTCTGGCAGTCTAGCATCCCGGCCTCCAGTCTTCAGGCCCTCTCTGGCCTCAAGGTAGGACTTTATCAGGGACCTGCCACCCAGGAATCTGTTTGCCTCCTGCTGCTGTTCATGGCATCCGGGCTAGGCTACGACTTTGCTCCAAGATGGAGCCAGTGGCAACAGCAGGGAGAAGCCAGGCAGAAGGAGCAGGCACTTCAGAGCCTGCAAGGGCAGTGGGGCCTACCTGGGTCCCCAAAAGTGCAGGGATGCCTGAGGCTGCAGCTACCGGTTTGGGCAGCCACAGCTGTGCTTTGGGGGGCAGGACTCCTGCCTGCTCTGTGAAGCAGGAGGCCTCAATCTGCAGCCACTGTTTGGACGGCTGCAGCAGCACCCAGGAGGGCTGGGCTCCTGCCTGCTCCCAGCTCTCCAAGAGCACACAGAAGCCCAGGTCTACTAATCGAACTTAGGCAGCTATAGCCATCGGGGTGGTGGGCAGGTATCCAGGGCAGAGGCAACGTCACCAGGAGCTCCCCCATTGCCCTGGCACTCAGGGGTGGCCTGGGGCAGAGCAAATTGCAGCTGGGACCCAGGCAGAGTGGTGGCTTGGTGGTCACCCCAACGTGGGGCAACCTTGGAGATACAGCCCCAGGCAGCCCCACAAAGAGCCTCCTCCCAAGGCCCAGGAACCTGCCATGCTGCTGACCAGGTCCCTGAAGTGGGTGCCATTCTCACTTCCTGCCCCAGGCTCCCGAAGTCCAGCCCCAGCTCTGCATTGGGGGCCCTTTCTGCCTGACTGGGCTGCTCACCTGCTGTGCTGCTGGCAGGTGACCCGGCCCAGTCCCGTCACAGTGGCCCCTGTTTGCCTCCTCCCCATGCCCACCCTGCAGGGGCCAGCATGATAGCAGTGGCCACATTAGATGGCCCGCTGCTGCCATCACTGCGGTCACCCATTTTATAGACGAGGACATGGCAGTGTGGGAGGTGGCTTGGCTCTGCCCTTCACCACTTCCAGGCTCCTGCCCCTCCCTCTGGTGTCTCTACCACAGCCAATCTGCCTCCCTCTTCTCCTCCCTTCCCTGTCAATATCTCCTCCTCCTCCTCTTCCCCCTTCTGTCACTCTTGGTCTTTACTTTTCCACTTTCCACCTACATCCCGGCTTGGTGCCTCTGATCTCCTGTCCAGAACTCCAGCCTCTGTCTGTTGTCCCCTCTGTCTCGGACTTTCTCTGTCTTCCTCTGTCTCTGACTCTGTGTGGATGTAGATGTGTGTTTATTATTATTATTATTATTATTTTATTAAATAAAGACAAGGTCTATGTTGCCCAGATCATCCTCAAACTCCTGGGTTCAAGTGATCCTCCTGCCTTGGCCTCCCAGAGTGTGGGGATTACAGGCGTGAGCCTCTGTGCCTGACCAGGTGTGTGTGTTTCTGTCTAGCTCTGTCTGTATGTCTCTCTGTATGCATCTCTGACTATTTTTGTCCCTGCCTCTCTCCCACCACACACACACACACACACACACACACACACACACACACACACGTCTTCCCCACCCCTCTCCTGGCTCCTTCCTGCTGCCTGAGCACCTGGACCTGAACCTTCCAGGGAAGGTTTGGTTTTCCAAGTCCATCCATACCAAGCATTTCCTTTGTCTTTTTCTCTGGTTTCTTCCACTGGCCAGCCCCTCCCTCTCTTCTGCTTTATCATCACCCCAAAGGGCGCCCGGCCAGGCCTTTGGGATTCCTGTAGGGCAGGCCTCCCTGGGTGCAGAGCTTTAAACAGGTGGGAAGAAAGAGGGAGGAGGGCAGGAGAGAACCCGAAGCAGGGAGGGCCTTTGCTCAGCCATGCTGAGCTTATCGAAGCTTCTTGGGCCGCCCCCAGGCACCCTCTCCACGAAGACCTGGCAGACATGAGCCCAGGCCCGAGGTCTCCCCTGCTCTGTGGCTCCTCTAGCATCTGGACATGTGCCTCACTGTGACCTTCAGTACGATGAAGCAAGCACGTGTATCACACCATATGTTGTAGATGGAAAAATTAAACAGAGGAACAACTTGCCCAAGGTCACTCAGAAAGTAGGGGAAGAACCTGGACCTAGGACCCAGGCATCCTGATTGCCTTACTGAACTTTCCAGATTCCCCAGGGTCTCAGGTCCCCACTGCCCCCTTTACTCTCACCAAATCTTCATGTGCTGGCTTCCTTTCCACACTCTAGTCCCTGCTCAAGTGAAGTAGACACTAGGGTGTGTCTAGTCTCCTTTCTTCAAGAAGCCCTCCCTGACCACCCCAACTGAAGCAGCCTCCCCTCCCTGCCTGGCACTTACTAACATCCCAGCCTGTTTTACTCTGGTCACAGCCCTCATCACATCTGAAATCAGCTTGAGCACTTGGGCAACTCACTTCCTCTGAGCCTAGAATCTTCACTATTAAAGTGAAGTCTATGATGCCCCCACCTCACAGGGTGGAGGAGAAGAGACAGCGCCACGGAGTGCCAAGCACCTGCCGAGGGCCCAGTGAGGGCTCAGAGACCGCCGGCTGCTGTGAAGGAAACAGCAGCTCCATGTCCTGCAACTTGGCCCTGGGACACAGTGGAGACAGAACCTGATTTGGGGGGTACTGCCAGGAACGTCTGGAAACAGCCATCCCACAAGGAGTGAAGCCTCGACTGAACAACAGCAAGAACCAAAGGGCTGCACACATAATCAGTGCAGCCTGGAGGGTGAGAATCTTGATCTCATTTGGTGACCAAGAAACCAGAGGCTTAGAGATGGGAGGTGATACATGTGGCATTGCAAGATCATTCTGCTAGTACGTGACAGAGTCTGGATGAGACCAGGCTGATCCAGCTCTGAAATCAGCTGTGTTTTTAAATTTTAAGACAATAATCCATGAAGGAAGTCGAGGAGGTCCCTGGGGCGCTGGCTGGGTGGGAGGAAGGAAGCCAGTTTTGCTCATATCACTTACTGAATGTGACAGTGACCACTGCTGGGCTCGATACCCCTCCACAGGATGTACTGCAAGACAAGGAGTTGACATCTGGCTTCTCTGCACTGGTGGAGCTGCCTCCAGCCTCCTGGAGGGCAACCAAACTCTGAAATGTTGTCATACCCAGAAAGCCCTGTCCACTCTCTTTTATAAGAGTGTAAATCTCTGAGCTCCCCGTCACTGACTGGGGTGGCGGCTGGTGAGGGAAGTGGCACCAGCAAGGCTTGCCAAGCCCACAGTCTTAAACCTTGCAGCCTCTGAATATGTCACCTTTAATAGCTCGTACCGGCATCGGGGGTTCATGCACTTTCCTTCTCACTCACCGTCTTCAAGCTGCTCTAGTCCAGCTCTATGTGACACAGAGTCTGCTTCTACACCGAGGAGGAGCCCGCCCCACACCCAGACTCCTCCAGGCCAAGCACCACTTTGGAGCATGGGAGGGGAAAGGGAGGGGAGGCTCTTGAGGTCTGGGGATGCCCAGGCAGTGCAGAGGGAGCACAGGCCCTGCTGTGGGAGTTAGAGGCTTAGGGGTAGGGTTCTGAATGGGATTCCATTGCCTCCGGTTTAAGGCCAGCTCCTCCTCTGACCAGCTGTGTGAACAAGCCCACTGTGCCCTCTGTTACCAGGGGTCATGAGAGTGC
>NW_012102365.1:5107799-5121274 GCF_000951045.1 Mandrillus leucophaeus
CAGAAAGTAGGGGAAGAACCTGGACCTAGGACCCAGGCATCCTGATTGCCTTACTGAACTTTCCAGATTCCCCAGGGTCTCAGGTCCCCACTGCCCCCTTTACTCTCACCAAATCTTCATGTGCTGGCTTCCTTTCCACACTCTAGTCCCTGCTCAAGTGAAGTAGACACTAGGGTGTGTCTAGTCTCCTTTCTTCAAGAAGCCCTCCCTGACCACCCCAACTGAAGCAGCCTCCCCTCCCTGCCTGGCACTTACTAACATCCCAGCCTGTTTTACTCTGGTCACAGCCCTCATCACATCTGAAATCAGCTTGAGCACTTGGGCAACTCACTTCCTCTGAGCCTAGAATCTTCACTATTAAAGTGAAGTCTACGATGCCCCCACCTCACAGGGTGGAGGAGAAGAGACAGCGCCACGGAGTGCCAAGCACCTGCCGAGGGCCCAGTGAGGGCTCAGAGACCGCCGGCTGCTGTGAAGGAAACAGCAGCTCCATGTCCTGGAACTTGGCCCTGGGACACAGTGGAGACAGAACCTGATTTGGGGGGTACTGCCAGGAACGTCTGGAAACAGCCATCCCACAAGGAGTGAAGCCTCGACTGAACAACAGCAAGAACCAAAGGGCTGCACACATAATCAGTGCAGCCTGGAGGGTGAGAATCTTGATCTCATTTGGTGACCAAGAAACCAGAGGCTTAGAGATGGGAGGTGATACATGTGGCATTGCAAGATCATTCTGCTAGTACGTGACAGAGTCTGGATGAGACCAGGCTGATCCAGCTCTGAAATCAGCTGTGTTTTTAAATTTTAAGACAATAATCCATGAAGGAAGTCGAGGAGGTCCCTGGGGCGCTGGCTGGGTGGGAGGAAGGAAGCCAGTTTTGCTCATATCACTTACTGAATGTGACAGTGACCACTGCTGGGCTCGATACCCCTCCACAGGATGTACTGCAAGACAAGGAGTTGACATCTGGCTTCTCTGCACTGGTGGAGCTGCCTCCAGCCTCCTGGAGGGCAACCAAACTCTGAAATGTTGTCATACCCAGAAAGCCCTGTCCACTCTCTTTTATAAGAGTGTAAATCTCTGAGCTCCCCGTCACTGACTGGGGTGGCGGCTGGTGAGGGAAGTGGCACCAGCAAGGCTTGCCAAGCCCACAGTCTTAAACCTTGCAGCCTCTGAATATGTCACCTTTAATAGCTCGTACCGGCATCGGGGGTTCATGCACTTTCCTTCTCACTCACCGTCTTCAAGCTGCTCTAGTCCAGCTCTATGTGACACAGAGTCTGCTTCTACACCGAGGAGGAGCCCGCCCCACACCCAGACTCCTCCAGGCCAAGCACCACTTTGGAGCATGGGAGGGGGAAGGGAGGGGAGGCTCTTGAGGTCTGGGGATGCCCAGGCAGTGCAGAGGGAGCACAGGCCCTGCTGTGGGAGTTAGAGGCTTAGGGGTAGGGTTCTGAATGGGATTCCATTGCCTCCGGTTTAAGGCCAGCTCCTCCTCTGACCAGCTGTGTGAACAAGCCCACTGTGCCCTCTGTTACCAGGGGTCATGAGAGTGCCTATTCCAAGGGAATGTGGTCAGGATGAAATGAGACATTGACTCCAAAGTGCAAAGCCTGGTGCTTAATAACTGCTCCATTGTTGCTGTAAATGAGCTTGGGGATATATCCTTGTCCCAAGCTTCTCTTCTACCATGTTCTTAACAACACTTTGAACAGATGGCATCACCCCGGTTGACAGATGAGGAATCCAAGACTGGAGCAGAGAAGGAGACTGCCCAAGGCCACATGCAGTCCCATGGCAGAAGACAGAGTTTCCAGCCCCAGGCAGACTCATCCACCCGTCCTGCTCTCTCCCCAGGCTGAAAAAGACTGCCATCTCTCAGTAGTTCTCAGCATATTCTTCTCAAATGGCATCTTGATCCACATCCCCTGAGATTGCACATTGGCAGAGGAAACTTGCAGTCAGGGCCTGTCTCCATCAGAGCAGGTGCATGGGCCTCTCAGTTCAGAAGGAAGTTGGGTTCAGATGGTTCTAGAGGCTCCAGATGACTCCAGGAGCCTTTAAGGGCTCAGAGCTAAAATCTGGCCCTGACCTGCCTCCTGCATCTGCCCTTGAAACTTAACACAACTCCAGAGGAGAGACTCCTGGGGCAAGGAGAGCTCAGGGTGACTCAGGGCTTCAGATACGTTTCAATGGAAAGGCCAGGAAGAAACGATGTCAGAGGGAAGCCTACGCGGCTTTGCCTGTGTGCTGAGACTGATAATATCACTAACTGCTGACTCTTACCAAGCCCTTAGTCTGTGCAAACCACTGTGCTGTGAACACTTGGTGTGTACTTTCCCACCATCACAGCCCGTTGAGATAGATTCAACTTGTATGCCCATTTAACAGATGAGGAAGCTGAGGCCTGCCCAAGGGCTCAAACCCAGGGCCAGAAGGAGGTGAAGCTGGGATTGAAACCCAGGCCCATCGTCCTGAGGATGAACTGTCACTTTCTTACTTAAGCACCTAACAGAGATGTCAGTTGGAACTTCCTCATGGTGAGTGGCAGCAAATTGAATCTGGAGTCCACTGGGGAGGACACCCATTTTCTGGAGAGCTCCTGAGTCCCAAGGATGACCAGACGTGAGCTCAGGAGGGCATAAAGCGGTCAGGGGTCCACCACTGATTCCCTTCCCTACCCTCAAGAGCTCTTCCTTTATCTTAAAAGGCAGGAGGAGCCTGGGTTCAGCACCTCGGTGACCTCTCCTGACTCAGCCCATGGGTACAGATGCAAAGGGAAGGATCTGGAGTGTGTGCCTTGGGGACAGGGCAGCCTAACAGTTAGGATCACTGGCACTGGAGTCTCATGGAACCGAGTTTGAGCTCCAGCTCTGTGATTCACAAGCTGTACATCATTAAACAAGTTACCTTACCTCTCTGTGCCCACATTTCCTCACCTGTGAAATGGCATTGAGGATATCTGTAAGGAATTACTAACAAGGAAATTAAACAAATAGAGCTAATATTAAATAAGGAAATAAAAACAAATAGAGCTAATATTATAAAATGTGTACTTTATAAGGAAATTATTAAATAAGGAAATAAAAACAAATAGAGCTAATATTATAAAACGTGCACGTTGTGCCAGGCAATATTCCGAATGCTTTAAACTGAATTAGTAGACGCTGAGATATGGATGGCAATACAGACAGGCTGGAGCCATGGTCTATCCTCTGAAAAACTGTGCCAAAATGAAGGGACAGTACTTAGAGCAGGCCAGGAATATCCCCAAATCAGCATTTCTCCACGTGTGGTCTGCACATAACCTTTCACCAGAGTCACCTGGGAAGAGAAGGGCAGTGGTAAGGTGGGAGGTGTCTACCTGAATTACAGATTCCTTGGCCCTATCTGATACAGAATCAGAATCACTGGGACCTAGGGATCAGCATTTTGAATAGACACATCGACTCTTGGCCAGGTGATTCTCAAGCCTCCTGAAGATTTGGACTCAGGGACTGAGTGTGCAATGAAAGTCGTTATGAGTTTATATCACAAATTTCAAGGTCAAACAGCGAGAGCCCTGGATTCTAGAGCAAGCACTGCCACAAACAAGCCACGGCACCATGAAGGCATCCGTATTCTCTTGTCTCAGTTTTTCTGCACATGTAACAGGGATTCTGCTCCCCACACCGCCCAGCTCATGGGACACACGAGTGTGAAGGTGCTGGTGACTGTGGGTATGGGCTGGTAACTGTGCAGGAGGCCCCGAGTCACTCTGACCCAAGATTTAATTCTAGCTCTGCTGTTGATGTCATTTTAATTTCCTTGTTGTTTCTTTTATTATATTTTAAAATTATTATTATTATTATTACTATTATTGAGATAGAGCCTCACTCAGTTGCCAGACTGGAGTGTAGTGGCACAATCTCAGCTCACTGCAAATCTGCACCTCCCAGCTTCAAGCAATTCCCCTGCCTCATCGTCCTGAGTAGCTGGGACTACAGGCACGCACCACCATGCCTGGCTCATTTTTTGTATTTTAGTAGAGACGGGGTTTCACCACGTTGGCCAGGATGGTCTCAATCGCCCAACTTTGTGATCCACCCGCCTCAGCCTCCCAAAATGCTGGGATTACAGGTGTGAGCCACTGTACCCGGCCAAAATTATTTTTAGTGGTTGCCTTGGAGAT
This sequence comes from Mandrillus leucophaeus, assembly GCF_000951045.1. Lineage (NCBI taxonomy): Eukaryota > Metazoa > Chordata > Mammalia > Primates > Cercopithecidae > Mandrillus > Mandrillus leucophaeus. The sequence goes on from NW_012102365.1 coordinate 5,111,972, forward strand.
TACAATGAACAGAGTAGTTTAAAACAATTTAGTTCAGATTAATACCAATTTCATTTCAATAGTATATAAAAACTTTGCTCTCAGGAAGCTCCATTACCTCTCCCTTCCTTTGTGCTATTATTGTCATGCAAATTATCTTCATACGTTAGAATCCAACCAATAGAGATTTATAATTACTGCATTGTTTCAGTTCTTTAAAATCAGATATGAGAATAAAAGGGTTACATGAAATACATTTACATTGTTTTTTACACTTACTATTTAGAGACACCTTTTATATCCACCTTTTGCAGATATCTTTACTGGTGCTCTTGTTTTCTTCCTGTGGATTCCAGTTACTATTCTTTCAAAGTCCTTTCATTTCAGCCTGACGCACTCTCTTTGGTACTCCTTGTAGAGCGTCTCTGCTAGTGACAGATTCTCTCCATATTTGCTTATCTGGAACATCCTAATCTCTCCTTCTGTTCTGAAAGATAGTTTCCCTGGATATGGAATTCTTCTTTTTATGTTAATACAAATGAGTTGATTATTATAACTTTAAATGAAGTAATAAGGGTATGTTTTTAAATTCCCAATTTTAATTTTCAATATGGTGTATATTGATAGATATGACCCACCCACATTGACTAAAGGTCGTCAGTGATTTTTTTAATTTGGTGCCTTCTCTTTTTTAATTAATTATTTATTTTTTATTTTACTTTAAGTTCTGGGATACATGTGCCGAATGTGCAGGTTTGTTACATAGGTATACATGTGCCATGGTGGTTTGCTGCACCTATTAACCTGTCATCTAGGTTTTAAGCCCCATATGCATTTATCTACAGCCATCTGAGCTTCAACAAACCTGACAAAAACAAGCAATGGGGAAAGGATTCCCTATTCAATAAATGGTGCTGGGAAAACTGGCTAGCCATATGCAGAAAACAGAAACTAGACCCCTTCCTTTCACCTTATACAAAAATTAACTCAAGATGGATTAAAGACTTAAACATAAAATCTAAAACCATAAAATCCCTAGAAGAAAACCTAGGCAGTATCATTCAGGACATAGGCATGGGGAAAGACTTCATGGATATAGAATTTGTGATTCACTTATTTTTTTCTTTGAGCACTTTGTATCTGCTACCCCACTGCCCTGTGGCCTCTACGGTTTCTGATGAGAAGTGCCAGTATTAATCTTATGGAGACTTTCTCATATGTAAGCAGGAGTCATTTCTCTCCTGCTGCTTTCAAGATACTCTCTTTGTCTTGGTCTTTTTGACAATTTGACTATGTGCGTCTAGGGTGTATTTCTTTGCATTTATCCTAAATGGAGTTTTTTGAGTTTCTTAGGTTTATAGGTTGATGTTTTCTTCAAATTTGGGAAATTTGCAGCCATTATTTCCTAACAACTTCTGTTTTTTCTCTTTTTCCTCTCATTCTGGAAGTCCCATTATGTGTATGTTGGTATGCTTGATAGTGCCATATAAGCTTCTGAGCTTCTGTTGTTTTTCTTCTTTCCTTCATTCTATCTATTCCTCAGAATGAGCGATCTCTATTACTTATTTTCACGTTCACTGTTTTTTTTTCTTCTGCTAACTCACATTTATTATTGAGTCACTATTGAAATTTCCATTTCAGTTATTGTAGCTTCCAGCTTCAGGATTTCCATTTGATTATTTTAAAATGTAATTTCTATCTCACTATTTGGAGAAATATTGTTTGCAGACTGTCCTCTAATTATTTGGACATGGTTTCTTTTTGTTGTCTGGACATATTTATAATAGCTGTCTTAAAGTCTTTGTTTAGTAAGTCCAAACTCTGAGTCTTCTCAAGGATAGTTTCTATTGACTGCTTTAAAAAACAAACAAACAAACAAACAAACCTGCATATGGGTTGTATTCTGTTTCTTTGCATGCCTTATAAAATTTTTCTGTTGAAAACTGGACATATTAAATAATCTAATGGGGCAACATATGAAATCAGATTTCTAATGCCCTTCTTGGACTTTGCCGTTGCTGTTCCTGCTGCTGCTTCTTTGTTTAGTGGCTTTCTTGAACTTTGTCATTAAAGTCTGTATTTCTTATTATGTGTGGTGGCTGAATTCTCCACTCAGGTAACTTAGTGGTCTATGATTCGACAGAGATTTCCTCAAATACCTTTCCTCAATAATCTCTCACTCTTTGCCAAAAGGCCCTATGTGATTTTAGGACACACCATCCACATTCTAGTAGTTTTACAATTCTGCCTTGGTCTCACACTTTCTGCTTGCACAGGGCCTCAAGGTCAGCCAGAGATGAAAGATGAGAGTTTTCATGGGTCTTTGCTGGGTGTAGGCTCAGCCCTGGACATGCACAAGGCCTTCTGGAGCCCCAGAAATATGTTGACACTTTTCAATGCCCCCTACCTATGGATATTTAACTCTTCCAGATCCTCCTTTGAAGTTTCTTGGCTAGCATATCATTTGCTTCAACTGGTATTACTGTCTCCTCAGCTGTGAGGATAAACAATTTCTGCTGATTTTTTTAACAAACATCCTGAAGATAGGGCTTTCACCAGTGAGTGACCTCTGAGTTAGGTCAAATAATAAGCCTTATAATAGGGCTTATCCAGTGAGCTGCCAGACAGGGAAAATGATGGCAGTTCTCTGGGTCTTTGGAGGAGCACCCAAACTGGTCTTTCCTCTCCAGCAGCTGCTATGCTGCTGGCTCTCACAGCTACTGTGGCTGCTAAGTTGTTGCTTTTCAAGGCTACTGCACAGGAGGAGCAGAACAGGGCAAGTTAAACCACCACAGAACTCTCTGTTCTTACTGAGATTCAGTAGTTGTTCTTGAACAGATGCTCCTTGGATTGTTGCAAGACTTTGATTAATTTCCAGACTTTCTGAAAAAGTTGATTTTGACAATTTTACCAGTGTTCTTGTTTCTTTCATAGAGAAGCAGAATGTTTAAAGGCCCTTCCTCTGCCATTCCAGAATTCCTACCTTAAAGGCAGCTATTTGTGCTATTATTTTTATAATAGCTTTATTGATGTATAATTCACCTATCATAAAAATCACCCATTTACAATGAACAATTCAATGGTATTTAGTATATCACAGATATGTGCAACCGTTACGACAATCAGTTTTAGAACATTTTTATCACCTCATAAAGAAATCCCATACCCTTTAGCTATCAAACCTTTATTCCTCCATCCCCCAAGCCCGAAATAACTACTAATATATTATGTGTCTCTATAGATTTCCATCTTCTTGACATTTTATATAATGGAATCATGTAATATGTGGTCTTTTGTATCTAGCTTCTTTTACTTAGCATAATGTTTTCAAAGTTTCTTCAAGTTGTAACATGTATTAATACATCATTACTTTTTATGTTCAAATAATGTTCTTTTCTATGGTTAAACATTTTGTTTATCCATTAGTCAGTTAATGGGCATTTGGGTTGTATCCACCTTTTGGCTATTATGGGTAGTGCCACTGTAAGCATTTGTGTACAAGTTCTTGTGTGGACATATGTTTTCATTTATCTTGGGCTCATATTGAGGAGTAAAACTGGTAGGTTTTATGGTAACTCTATGTTTAACACTCTCATGAATTGCCAGACTGTTTTCCAAAATGGCTACACCTTCTACATTTCCACCAGCAGTGTATAAGAATTTCAGTTTCTCCACATCCTTGCCAACACTTGTGACACTTTTTAGATTCATCTGACTTTTCTAGTAGGTATGAAGTAGTATCTCATTGTGGTATAGAATTGCATTTCCCTGATGACTAATGATGTGGGGCACCTTTTCATGTGCTTACTGGCTATTTGTATATCTTCTTTGGATAGATATATATTCAAATCCTTTGCCCATTTTAATTGAATTATTTGTATTTTTATTGTTGAGTTTTAAGAGTTATTTATATAATCTGTCCCAGATATATGTTTAGCAAATCTGTCACATATATATCTATCATAGATACATGCTTAGCAAACACATAAGATATATGTTTAACAAACACATTGTCCCAGTCTTTGGCTTGTCTTTTAAGTTTCTTGGCAGTATCCCTTGAAGTACAAATGTTTTTAATTTTTATTGAGTTCAGTTTACCTATTTTGCTTTAATAACTCATGCTTTAGGTGTCATATCTAAGAATTCATTGCCAACTCTGAGGTCATATGGATTTACCTGTATGTATTCTTCTAAGAGTTGTATAGGTTTAAGCTCTTAATTATGCATGAGCCATTTTGAGTTATTTTTCATATATAGCAGAGGGTACAAGTTCAACTTCATTCCTTTGCAGACGGCTATCCAGTTGTCACAGTACCATTTGCTGAAAAACAGTTCTTTCCCCCATTGATTTGTCTCAGCATGCTTGTCAGAAATTAGTTGACTACAGACCACATGGGTTTACGTATTAGTCAGTTCTCACACTGCTGTAAGGACATACCCAAGACTGGGTAATTTATAAAGAAAAAAAGGTTTAATGGATTCACAGTTCCACGTGGCTGGGGAGGCCTCACAATCATGGCAGAATGCAAAGGAAGAGCAAAGGCATGCCTTACATGGCAGCAGGCAAGTGAGCGTGTTCAAGGGAACTGCCCTTTATAAAACCATCAGATCTCATGAGATTTATTCGCTATCATGGGAACAGCACAGGAAAAATCCATCCCCATGAGTCAATTACCTCCTACCAGGTCCTTCCCACAACATGTGGGGATCATGGGAGCTACAATTCAAGATGAGATTTGGGTGGGGACTCAGTCAAACCATATCAGTTCATTGCTGGATTCTCAATTCTCCTCCATTAATCTACGTGTCCTTATGCCAGTTCCATGCTGTCTTTATTACCATTGTAATGTAATAAGTTTTAACATCAGAAAATGTCAGTTCTCCTGCTTGTTCCTCTTTTCCAAGATTGTTTTGGCTATTCTGGGCCACTTGCAATTCCATATGTATTCTAGGATCAGCTTGTTAATTGTTACAAAGAAGTCAACTGAGATGCTAACAGAGATTGTATTTAATCTACAGATCAATTTGAAAGTATTGCCATCTTAACAATATTGAGATTTCTAATACATGGATACATGGATATGGAATGTTTTTTCATCAATTTATATCTCCTTTAATTTCCTTAAGAAATGTTTTGTAATTTTCAGAGTATGGGTTTCACACTTTTGTTAAATGTATTCCTAAATGTTTTATTCTCTTTGATACTGCTGTAAACAATTTTTGATGCTGTTATAAACATAATTGTTTTCTAAATTTTATTTTTGGGTTGTTCATTGCAAGTATATAGAAATATAATTGATTTTCATATATTAATCTTGTATCCTGTAATCTTGTGAACTCATTTATTAGTTCTAGCAAACATGTACTGGATTTCTTAGGACTTTCTATTTACAAGACCATGTCAGCTCTAATTAAAGATAACTTTTTCTTTTCCAATCTGGATTTCTTTTATTTATTTTTCTTGCCTCATTATCTTGGCTAGAACTTCTAGTTCAATGTTGAATAGAAGTGGGTATGCCCATAGTCACCCTGGGGTGACTGTGGTTTTTGCAAGACTCTCTTTAGATCTCTCTTTCTCTGAGTATACCCAGTTCTTAAGCTCCACTAATTGTTAGCCGATTGCTCTTCATTTTCAACAAAACCCTGGAGCAGAAATTGCTTCACAGGCAAATTCCAGTCAAATTTAGACTTCTTTCAAGGTATAGTTCCAAATCAGCATCTGAGATTTATTCTGCCCCCAGGAGGGGTTTTCCCACCTGTCTCTTCCCCTAATTCTCTCTGGCAAAATAGCTGGACCCCATTTTAACCTATGTCTCCAATTAATCTACCAATCTCTTCTCAGTTGCCTTTCACCACAACTTCTACTGATTTTGACAATTCCCTTAGACTTGAACTTCCCCACACTCTTTTGCAAATGAAGTCAGTGCTTCGGAAATTTACTTGGTGCTTTCTATTCTTTGCCTAGCTTCCACCTCTGAGCAAAATCTCTCAGCCTCAGCTCTGGTGCTGAGGTTGGGGACAATGATATTCATCTCTCTCAGTGACATTCCCTCTTTAGGATCTGGGTGTTTAGTAGACAAAGCAAGAGCAACACCAGGTGTCTTGGGCTCATCTCTCTCAGTCTGCGACCCTCATTTCATGACCCTGAGACAAGTGCAATCAGGGCCTCTTATTCTCAGTGACACTGAACCCAAAGTAGAGGCTTGGTCCCACATGCTGAGGCTGGGCAGAAGACAGGAGCTTTCACCTCTTGGCTTCACTTGCCTGGAACTCAGCCTTAGCAATCAGTAGCTGGGGCAGGAAGAGAAATGTTGACACTCTGCCTCTCCTTGGAAGATAGGTCTCCAACTGGGAGCTGCAGGGAAAGGAAGTTCTGTGTTTTGGATTTACCAGTCTTGAGTGGAATTTTTGTCTTGTGGAGCTGGGAAGGAGTGGGAAAAATATGGATCTTTGTTCAAATATTACAAGTCTAGCAGTTATCATTTTTCAGTAGATTGAACACATGTTTCTTCATTTACCATATGGCCATTTCTAGGCACTCAAGTTTTCTCTTTTCCCCCCCAGTAATTTTCACCCGTTTCATAGAAGGTGGGGATTGGGCCAGAAGTGAAAACCCCTTGTTATTACTTTTCTGCTTTTTCAGGGTTCCCACTGAAAGACGCTGTCATCCACTGAGTCACCCAGACAAGCATGCTTGGTGTGGGAGTCATTGGTTTTGCTCACTTAGTATCTCAGGACTTGACCTTTCCCAATATGTGGCAGGATTGATTTCCTGATCCTCAAGCTGGCTGGGACTAGTTAGGTAACTAGCTTTGGCTTATTAATTGTGAGTGGAAATGACATGTTTCAATTCTGGGTCAGAGCCTCTGATGTGGATGTGAGACACGCCACCACCATAGTCAACATCCAAAGTTGTTTATCCCTCTGCCATGGTGACAGTCAACTTTCCAGGCTGCAGTGACTTCATCAGCCTGGCACCCTGAGGGGTGGCACATGGAGCAGAGACACAGCTGATCCTTGACGAATAGACAGACCGGGAAAGAATTGACCCTGTGTTGTTTTAAGTCACTGAGGTGTGGGGATTGTTTGTTATTGCAGCAGAGTCTCACATATCCTCACTCATGCATCCATGGAATCTGTAAAATTACTTCTCATCCAAGCGGATAGAGCCACATCTCTCTGGGGAAAAAACAGAGCTTGCTGTTGCCAAGTGATGTTAAGCCTCATCCCTTCTCTGGGTTCCTAGAAAAGCCCCTTACTAATCTGCCTCTAGTCTTGCTCTTTTCCATCCACTCTTCTCACCAACCATATTGGTAACTACCCAAAAGCCCTGCTATCTAACGTCCATGCCACAACTGGGCTGCTATAGCCCTCTATGCATATCTTTATTAGGGCACTTAATACACTGTATTGTGGAAAAATTAATTTATTCAAAATGTTTATGATCCAGATACTGTGTTAGGGGCTGGAGTTACAGTGGTGAAAAAAAAAGTCATGGTACTTGCCATCATGAAGGGATGTTCTGGAAACTGAGACCAAATGTTGGCTGCTGTATGATTGGTTTCCCCATAATTATCACAGTGCTTGTGACAATATTTTGGGAAACCAATTAAAGCAATCAGTTTCCCTGCTGTTTCTGAACGAACCCAGAGGATTCAGGGCATGTTAGATGAAAATGAACCTTCCGTTTATTATTGATGAAGCTGTTATTGGAGAATGGAGCTCACCCATGCAGGCATGTGAACACCCCTGTGGGCCCCCTGGAACTAGACAGGGAGAAACCATCATCAGAGGTGTGCTGACCACCTCCACCCAGGTCCTCCATGGTTGGGGTGTGAAGACTGTTGCTATAAAACCTCTGGCAGTGGGAGAACAGGGCAGACATGAGTTCCCCGGGCAGCCAGGCTCAAAGGCACAGTGAGAAGGATGGGCCCAGGGAGCCTGTTCTGCTTTGCCTCAAACTTGTCACCTTTAGTGGAGGTTGTGGGGGGGCTACACAGCTGAGGTGTCAGGGGAAATGACTCCAGGGGAAATCAAAATGGGGAGATCTTATCCCCAACTCAAGGAGCATTACTCAATGCTGTCACAGCTGGCTGTCACCAACTGACAGAGGAGGAAGCTAAGGCTTATACAAGTTATCTCACTTGCCTGAATCCCTGGGAAGTGGGGAGTCAGGAAGTGAACTCAAGTATGAACCAAAGCCCTTGCTCTTAACTGCCCCTGACAGTGACCACACCAGGCTGTGGACCCAGCCAGTCTGACCTGGACTTCCTGGGACAGCTCACTCAGTCCTGGCCAGCTGTGTGACCATTAGAAAGTGCTTCTTCTCTTTGAATTCAAAACTGCCTCTGGTGGATTCTACCAAATGATTCTTGTTTTGCCTTCTGGAGCTACACAGAGTTAGTCTAATCTCTTTAGTAATTGCAAAATAAATTTAATTAAACTCTATTAATTTGTGTAATCTTGCACATAGGATGCAACATTTCTGTGCTTCAGAAATTTTGTTCATAATTACTAGCACCATGGAAATTTCAGGGATTAGAGACTTGGCTGGAAATAAAGACAGATTAAGTCACCAAGAGTTCAAATGAACCAAAGCCCCTGCACAACAAGACAGGCTTGGATTTACATTAAATTTGGGAGGCAGGTCCAGGTCTTTTAATTCCATACAGACTTATAGTGACTTTCTAGGGTTTGCTTAGGAAACTCAAAAGCAGGAAGATTTGAGGTATTTTTTTTTAAAGTCATCACTAACATTATACTCAATGGTGAAAAACCAAAAGCTTTTTTGTCTAAGATCAGGAAAAAGAGAAAAGAAAAGGATGCCTACTTTCACCACTTCTATTCAACATAGTACTGAAAGTCTTAGTCAAAACAATCAGGCAAGAAAAAGAAATAAAAGGCACCCAAATTGGAAAAGAAGAAATAAAATTATTTCTGTTCACAGATGACATGATCTTATATGTAGAAAATCCTAATGATCACACACACACACGTGCACACACACACACATGCAGAAGCTGTTAAAGCTAATAAACAAATTCAGCAAAGTTGCAGGATACAAAATTAACACAAAAAATTCACTTGCGTTTTCTATACACTAACAGTGAGTGATCCAAAAAGAAAATTAAAAAGACAATACATTTACAACAGTAAATGATTCATTTACAATAAAAAATTAAAGTACATAGGAATTAGCTTAACCAATAAGGTTAAAGACTTGTACATTGAAAACTACAAAACACTGCTGAAAGAAATTAAAGAAGGCATACATAAATGGAAAGATACCCCATGTTCATAGATAGGAATGCTTAATATTGTTTA